>NW_019154136.1:6679745-6755196 GCF_002288905.1 Enhydra lutris kenyoni | reverse complement strand
GGGAAGCAGGCTCCCCGCTGAGCAGAGAGCCCGATGCGGGGCTCCATCCCAGGACCCTGGGATCATGACCTGAGCCGAAGGCAGAGGCTTGACCCACTGAGCCACCCAGGAGCCCCCCAGATATCATTTTTAACACAGACCAGGGGTTGGCAAACTACAGGCTTTAGGCCAAATCCGGCCCTCTGCTCCCATTTGTAAACAGAGTTTTGCCAGAGCACCATGGCACCCATGTGTTCACATTTGTCTATGGTGACTTCCGCACCCCAACAGTGGCACTGAGCATTTGTGACAGTGACAGCAAAGGCAAGAGTATTTCTTTGTCCCTTTAGAGAAGTGTCTGCTGAAGCACACCTTAACTTGAGAAGCAGTTAATAAGCTATAAGCTTTTATTTTGTGTTACTTTACTCTTTTATGGTCCTCATTTCCTTTTGAGCAATGAGCAATAGGCAGCGTTTCAGTCCATTTATACGATGCCGCCCTCTAAAGAATGTTATGTCCGTTCGCTTGCACATCTGCTACGAGGCTTATAAGTCCTTTTCCAGACTCAGAGAGGTTAATTGGCCTTCATAGCGTTGCACACACAGATGGTAGTGGGGGCCCGGAGAAGAGCTCAGGCTTGCAATTCTGATGTCAGGCCCTTTGTGATGAGCATTTGTGTTTGAAGCTGTGGCTCCTACATTGCTCCAAAACCAATGGAAAAGGAAAATCCGGAGTCAATCAGCCAGCTCTCTGGGTACCAGTTAACCCGAGTAACACCAGTACTGAAACGTGCATCGATGCCCGCAATCCCACGTGCAGACAAATGCGTCTTTCAGGAGGCAGGACTGCTGTCATCTAGTCCGCAGTACCATTTCTAAGTGACCAAGTTTGGCGTTTGACCACTTTGTAACCCCAGCTTGTCTCCCCTAAACCCAGGGGCCAGCCTCTGTCAAGGGTCTCCTCTGTCTACACCGTGACCCCCGCCCAGCATTCTGTTGGGTGAAGTGGATGTGGAGCCCCCTTCTGTTTCTCCCTGCTCGGCTGCGAAGTGCGGGAACGCAAAACCCACCTCTCCTATGTTCCCACGGCTCTGGTATCCGCACGGTGGTCGGGACATTTGGGACAGTCAGCAGATATTTGAGGACTGAAAGAACAGCACCATTCTGGTCACTCAATTGACAACAGAGTGGGAATTCAGTGTCCCTGCTACTGCTGCTGCTGGACAAACCACCCAAACTCAGCACCGCGAAGGTAGGTAGATAGTCTTCTAGAAAAATTAACATCTCTACCCAGACCTATGGAGAAGGAGAGCAAACTTGTCCAAGAAAACAAGACAAGTAAAACAAAGAAGATCTACCTTTCAGCCCCGCTACTATTCAGAGAGGTCGTGAGGAACCCATTGTGGTGTCAAGTGCGGACTAAAACGTGCTCCATTTAGAATAACGATTCGTGGCTTGCCGTGGGCTTCCTACCCACTGAGTGGTTGATCGTTCCATTGCATTTGCTTCGTCCCAGTGGTATAGAGTTACTTTTATACGAAGTACTAAAATAGCTTTTCAAAAATAAGACAGGAAGTTTCATGCTCTAATGAACTAATACAGTAAAACGTCAATATCATTAGCGGGAAAAATATCAGACAAATGTTTGAGTTGAACTCAGCTATGAAAGTTCTTTTCTTTGGAAAAGTTCTTGTATTGAATAATGCTTAATTTGATGTTATCAAGAATTTATAGTTATCACCATTAATACAGCAAAAACATGACAAATAAGGAAACGCGGTGTAAAGATTCCATGAATTTGGTGTCCCAGCGGTTTAATTTAAGTTTGGGGCACGTGAACAAAATACAGGGATTATATGAAGTCTTCAGAAGCTTAAAAGTGTGTATAAATTTAAAGTAACAAGGTGAATTCAAAGAGAAGGAGAATCTGACTGCTGGAGGCCACACTAACACACCTTTGTAAAAATCCAAACGGGGTAGTCTCCCACAGTTTATCGAATTTTTCAATTTAATTTGCTCTTTAGATTCCGAAAGTGGCTCTCAAAAAACTGGAGACCCATGCTTCCAAGGCTGGGTCAGAAGCAATCGTGAGTGGTGTTTTCCAGAATCTCCCATAAAGCATTTCTTTCTATGCTTCATCCTTCTCCCAGTTCAGCCCTCTTAGAGGTTAAGGAGGTCCCTGCTCCCATTCTGTTGTTGGGGTCTCAGAAAGGGGCAAACTTCTAGCTCCAAAACATCCAGCCTCTTCCCCAGTGCCCTTCTCCAAATGCAACCTCTGGGTCTTATTGGACAAGGATTGACCTGCCAGGATCGCCTGGCAGGTAAGGAAGCAGACCAAATTGACCTTGGGGATGAGACTCGGACAAAACTAATCCAAGAGTACCTTCCAGTTGTTGTAGCCCAGTGGTTTTCAAATCCGCTCTGCAGAACATCTGTGGCTCCCACTTGCAGGGAGTGAGGGGGGCTCCAGCAGACGGAGCTCCATGTGCCCCACGCCAATGTTAATGAGATGGCTCTGGTTCTGTTTTCTGTACCAGCCTTCCTTTCAAGTTGTCACTTGAAGCGCTGTTCTGCGTTAGCTTCGCATGTCGCTGTTTTACATTCCCCTCAGTTGGTCCTCACAAATACTGGTGTTCCAGAATGGCTTCTGTGCATCTTCAAATGATTTAGAGAAAGCTCATTGCAGTTCTCCACTTCCACTTGTGGTTTAGCTCCTGGGAAATGGAACACTGCAGTGGTGTAGCCAGATCCGGGCTCGAGCGTGAAGGGACAGGTTTCGCGGGCTAGGCTCACACCGCGAAGCCTGTGGCTTCCCATCTGCGTAGCCAACTCCCTCGTCCTCGCTTCTTCTACCCCGGAACTGTCTGAGGAGACCCTTAGCCATCACCTACGACTCGGTATTGAAATTAATCCGGGTCTTCTGACTTCTCGTCCCAGGAAAACGGGGGAAAGGAGATGTGCTCGGCGGGACACTGAGGGGATTTCTTTTCTTCTCTGTGAGGGGCGCCAGCAATGAGACCGTAAGGTCCAGCCTACGGCTTCTAGGCCTGCCTCCGACGTTTTCCTCATTAGTCCCTTCCTCATCCTTAAACCATTTCTTCCTGTGGTTTCTCTGGACATCACATTTCCCTCACTCCTCTACCCTCTCTCCTTAGAGGCTCAGGGGTTTACACTTCTCCTCGTGGACTTGTGACTTCCAGTTTTCTATCTCTAGCCTTCATGTCTCCTTTGAGCTAAAAACCAGCCTCGTGACCATTCTGGGTCCGTGTCCACGGGAAGTGGGCATTGCACACAGCCTCGTCGGGGACAGCCATTCCTGACTACCAATGTCCACCAACCGACCTCTCTGGCTCCTTGTCAAACAGCCACTGTGACTGTCTCTGTGACCGTCTCACTGGTACACTCCACAGGCACTAAGACTTCGCCTATCTTGTGCAGAGCCTAGCGCAGTGCCTGGGAAACGAGAGCTGCTCCCCAGGTGTCTGTGGAGTGAATACACGAAGAATCCGTTGGAGGCAGGCCCGCCTCTGAAATCTTAAGCACAGATTTAGGGACACAAAGGCGGAAGAGGCCAACATGTCGGCTAGAGGAGTTGGAATTACTTTTCCACCGAGACCACTCACAACAGGGGAGAGGTAACTGCCCACCAGGATTCCAGAGGGCTATCCTATTGGGAAGCAGTGTATGGGTGAGGCAGGCAAAATCCTACAGATATTTGGTCAGGTTTGTAATTATTGCATAGAAAAAAAATAGAGTGTTGAGTCCCTAGATTCCCAGATCTGGGTGGGCAAAGATTTTTCTGGAGGAGGCCAGGTAATAAATATTCTGTGACTTGTGATCTGTATGGTCTCTGTTGAAAATACTCAGCCAGAGACAGCTTGTAAGCCAATGGGGACGGCTGGGTTCCAATGATGCTTTCTTTATGGGCACTGAAATGTGAATTTCATATAAATTTCACTTGCCACCATGTTTTTATTCTTTTGATTTTTTCCAACCATATAAAAATAAAACAAAACCAGGGTACCTGGGTGGCTCAGTCGGTTAAGCCTCTGTCTTTGGCTCAGGTCATGATCCCAGGATCCTGGGATCAATCCCCGAGTTGAGCTCTCTGTTCAGTGGGGAGCCTGCTTCCCCCTCTCCCTCTGCCTGCCCCTCTGCTTGTGTTCTCTCTCTCCCTGCCAAATAAATAAATAAAATCTTTCTAAAAAATTTAAAAAAAAAAAAAACAAACAAAAAAAAAAAAACAAAAAACCCAAAACAAAAAAAAAAAAAAAAAAAACACAACCAAAAGCCCCCAAACCCCAAACCAAACCAAACCAAAACAAACCAAAACAAAATAAAACAAAAAAAAACAACCAAACAAAGAAACAACCAAAACATTCTGAGCTCACAGGCCAGAGAAAAACAGGCAGCAGACCGGATTTGGTCTACGGACCCACAGAGAGCAGTTTGCTGACCCCCAATCTGGATGGTCAGACAATTCAGCCTCGAACATACTAGGATTTTTTTTTTTCCCTAGCTCTCGTGGCTACTTTATAAATAATGTTTCACAAAACATTTTCGTTTAACCCCCGGACTTGAGTCTCTAAGGGTGTTCTGGGTTGGATGGAGGGAAAAGGAAGAGAGTGTCCCAGGCCTAAATGGTTAACGTTTATATTGCAACATAAATAATTCTTTGCTCCAGATTGCCTGGGCTATCCATGTAGAATGATTAATGTCAAGATGATAAAATGATGCAGTCTCTTGAATTTGATTCCAGCTGTTCCCGTCTTTGATATGATTTGTGAATGACATTTGTATTTTTCACTGGTGATTAGTTAATGCTGGGAAGGACGGCCAGATGATAGCTGTCTAGAATTCTAAAGCCAAAGATTTACTTGGCTGGAAAAACTCTTCAACAGAATATCGTTACAACATTTACCACAAATTCATTTAGCATTTGTCATTAGAAGGTGCTTAGCATCGGGGAAGGCTAAGCAATCTAGAGCCTGAAGAATTTCTTAGACCATCTGATTATACCGTGATTACAAAACAATGGACACCCAAAAAGGCTTCTAGCCACATGAGGCATTACTCTGGTTTAGACGCAAACGAACTCTTAAGGAAATGACTCCATTTTTTTTTTCCCCCGAGAGCCCTTTGTCGGCTTATCCGCTGCCAGAGGACACCTCAAGTCTACCTCTCAGTTTAGAAGCCACATGTCAGAAGTCACTGGGGTTAGCCCGCAATGACCATAGTGACCATTTCTGGAGCCACAAACGAAGTGCCAGGCACTAAACTCTTTTACTCGTTTTGTCTTCACAGCAGAGCTTTTAAACTCTGCGCTCGGCTGACGGAATATCCTTCCATGCACTGAATCACAGGAAGCACAGGCGTTTTGGTCTCTTGTTGTCTCTGCAGCCCCGTGGCCCCTTAGGTTGTGACTCTCTGTGGATGAAGATGCGATGAATTTAACCCCAAGTTCTTCACCCTCAGCGCTGGTGACCTCTGGGGCTGGACCACACTCTGCTGTGAGGGGCGCCCGGTGCCCCCCCCCCCCCCCCTCCGCAGCGGCACCCCCGGTCCCCCCCCCCACTAGGTGCCGGTAGCATGCCCCCCCACCCAAGAACTTTTTTTGTCTCTAGACACTGCCAGTGTCGCCCGCAGGACAAAATCACCACAAGTTCAGAACCCCTGGTTGAACTCAATGTCCCCAGGGCAGCATTGTGCATACAGACTTGTCCTTGGGGCTTAGCCTGTGTCGTCACTTCCTGCAGGAGGCCATCTTGTCGTGAGTTTCTTTTTACTTCAGGAATTAAAATGGGAGCAGCGTCTGCTTTACCATGAATCCTGTTTCATGGAAAAGAGAGTTCATTACGATATTGGCAGCCGTGGCTGGCTTCTTTGCTCTGGATCCAAATTAGTATAAATGAAAGGAGCAAGTCATAAAGGAGAAGGAGTCTCTTTCTCTCTGTCTGTGTCTGCCACCCTCCTTCTGCCCACCTCTTCGGGATCAACATCTCCATAACCCTGAGGTCAATAAACCAGCGTTTCTGCTGCATGTGGGGTCATGGGCGTATTTTTTGTTTTCCTCTGTGCTATTCTTTAAATTGGAACTTTCTGCGATAAACCTGTATCATTTTTTAAATCAGATACAAATTCCTTTACAAAAAAAAAAATGGAGTCGCTAATCCACGCTTGGATTTCTAGCTGGTGTTAATTTCTTGAGACAATCGGAGCCTCGGCTTTCTGATCAGACTCGACTACGACTGCCTTGGAGTCGCAACAGTGAAACTTCTCAGAGAGAACTCAATTGGTAGAGGTAGGAAAATCGTTACTTAACGGCGCACATACAATTAGAACATTTGAAATGCCAGGGACCTGGAAAAAGAAACATCCCATCGCCAGTTTTGAGTTATGTCGTATTTCCATGAAAGAACAATGGAGGACAGGAACAGCAGTTGCTTTGAATTACATGCTATTTGGGATCGGCAACAGTGGATTAACAAGGTTTTACTACGTTTCAGATGTTTGTCGATGATTGATTGTCGGCTTTCATATCTGCATATGCTTTTACCAGCCTTTCAGGGTACAGGGTCTTCAAGACAGAGGTTATGTTTTTTACTGATTCTGCGCAAGGTCAGACCACACTGGAGAGCCCTACAATAACACTGGTGGGGTATTTTGACCATTGATAACAGTGTGCGGACTATTTAGCTCAGGATCCCAAGGCCAAGGTGGAAACAGCTCGGGAACAATGCCTGCAAAGGCTTTTTATGACTAAAAAGCCCCAAGCAAGCATATAGCTTTCCCAATCAGCAAAGGCACTTGGCTCCAGCCTGTCATTAAAATGTGGGCATGGGCCCAGGCCCCGGGAAAACAGCCCCCCTCCATGAGCAGGCTTCCCTGAGCAGAGCAGAAACCCCTGGCTGCGGGCCCCCTGGAAGCCGGGAAGTTTTCTTGACTGGCCTGGACGCCAGCTCCCGCCTAGAGAAGTTGGGAGAAGTGATGGCTTTCAGGCTGAGGCCTGCAGAAGCAGAATTCCCAAATTCCCAGCCAAAGATCATAATCCTGAAGTGGAAAAACAAATGAAACTCATACACACTGAACCCGAAGGCTCCCTTTCCTCATTGGAAAGGAAATGGCTGGGAGAAGGTTGAGGACAAACACGGCGCGGTGACCACACTCCTTCCTCCTTCCCACTGCGGAAGCCAGAGGGAGCTCGGCTCAGAGTTACAAGGTCAGAAGGGTCGATCCGGCCCGCTGATTGGCAGCGCCCTCCGTGGGACTCTCGACGCCATCAGGGCGCATTTCCTTTGGTTCTTAATTTTTGTTTGGCTTCTGGATCTTTGACCGATGGAAGCAATCGGATTTCTTAACCAGAATTAAATTGTTAAGTCCCTTATTGCACAAGGGAGGAAACGTTCTCAAGCAATTTTCACTCAGATGAAATGGGGATAAACCGGTCTTGAAATAGAAGGAAAGAATTAGAATAGTAACTCTATTCCCAGGTATGTTTTCCTCCCGTAGGAAACAGTGGTTTAAAGTTTATGGCGCAGGTTAATGAGTTGGAGAACCTTGCCTTTTGGCCCATGTCCTAATATAAGACTTAAACACACTTCAAAAATATACAACACTTCTCATTAATCGTGAATTAAGAATTAGGGCTTGAGTCAGGATGTAGAGGCAGAATGATTCACACAGTCACATGTAGTAGAAATGAATTTTTTTCAGAAATGAGATATTTCATTGATTAAATGATTCCTGGAACACCAGGGGCATTTATCTTGCTTTGCTTTTTCCCTCGTACCCTTTGATATTTTTCACAATTTTCTTCAATCGATACACACGACCAGACTGGAGAAAACGGACTAAATTTGAGAGCTGAAAACTTGATGTGGTATCAAGAGGACCTTTCAAGAAGTGGAGTTGCCATCAAAAGTCTGTAGAAAAGGAAAATTAAAAGGTTTTTTGTTTTGTTTTGCTTGAAGGGCATGGGAATGGATTGGAGGACTTTGAAGCCTGTTGTTTCATTCTCATTCTGTTTGTCTTTCATGGCTCCATAGCGGAAGCTCTGTCCTCCTGTCTAATATTAGTTAATGGAATGTGTGTAACTCGAAAATGTGGGCATCTGTTGACTAGTTACAGTTGCTTATTTTCTCTCGCTGTCACTTTTCATTCAATCGGATCTCTTAGATCATCTAAACCCACACATTGGTTCTTTCTGTTCTGCATGAGATGCTGGAGTCCAGAAGCACGACTCACTTCTAGGCAAGAGCAGGTGAAGCCAAGCATCAGTTATGTGATTCTTTTGATCTTGAAACAGTACGTCCTACATAAATCTAACACTGACATCCTCCCTTCCTTCCTCCCTTCTTTTCTTGTTTCTTTTCCTTCAATTTTCCTTCCTCGCTCCTTCGCTCCTGCCTTCCCTCCCCCAATCCCTCTCTTCCTTCCTTTTGGTAGCAAACATCCACCGGAGATATGCACCAAACTAGCAACTGCATTGGGCACCAGAGATAAGAAAAGATAACAAACACAATCCCCACCTTCAGGGAGCTTAAGTCCTGAGAGAAGAAAAAAATCCATCAGGGGAAGAAAGGCAGAAATTTGTGGATTCTCCTGAACTGCGTAGGGAAGGAAGAAAGGAAGGAAAGAGAAAATATGGTAGGTTTTGGGGTTGCCATATTCTTTCAAAAAGAGGACCCCTATATTGCTGTAGAATATGTTTCCAGCTGGTAGCAAAAAGAAAACAAAACCAGAAACCCAAAACTATCCTTTCAAATTAGCCTTGGGAAGAGAGGCTTAATGTAAGGACAGCAGAGCGATGGTGTGGCCGCGACCGGGGCAGGGTCTTCCCTGGAGGCCTGATGTAGACAGTGAGGGGGCCAGGATTTCCTGGGCTACTCAGAAATAATCCATTTTTGCAATGCAGAGAAATATCGTGAGGACTTAAGTAAATTCCTTTCAGGTATCTTTTAAAATTTACATTGTCACTTCACTCCCCCCCCCCCTTTTTTTTTTGCAAACAGTAATCTGTATAATATTATCAGCAAGTGTACAAAAATTCTTTCTATCTGAATTCCACAGATATCTCAAATCAGATCTCCTGGGTGTGTGGTTATTGGCAGCTTCCAGATCCAGGGAGAAGCTGGAAGTGTTTCTTCTTCCCACATCCCTGCCTCGCTCTCTCGCGACTTTACTGATAGCACCCTGGGCACACCGGGGACGTTGACCCATGAGCAGGATGATGGCCACATTATCGACAGTCACCCCGCAAGTGACGCAGCGGCTCAGGAGCAGAAAGGAAGGGATAGAACATTGTAGGAAGGTGACATGAGAAGGTCCTGTGGACAGAAGGAATGGTATTATGAAAGAACATATGTGACATTAGAATGTTATAATCGTGTGATGTCGATGTTACTATTGAAGCACTATTGAAGTCTAGGCCAGCGGTTCTCAAACAGGAGTGACTGTCCCCTCCAGGGGACATTTGGCAGTGTCCAGAGATATATTTGGTTGTCACAGCTGGGAGGAGCCAAGAGCAGGGATGTGACTGAACATCTCACAACACAGAGGACAGTCCCCCGACAAAGAATTGTCTTGCCCCAAATGTTCACAGCGCCGAGATGGGGAACTCCCGCTTTCCAAGAAGGGACAGCTAGAGGAAAGACTGAGCAATGGTGAGAGCAGGCATCCGAAGACTAGCCACAGAACAAGTGACGGGACGAAGAAGCGCTTAAGGAAAAAACATCCAACAGAGACCGGCTTTCCTGCCCTTTGTCTCCATGAAGGTACAAGATTGTACTCGGCAATCTCATCAGACCCCAAATACGTAGGCAAACGTATTTCATAATATCCTGCCTAAACTGAAAAGGAGACCTTGACATCCAGACTGTAATTAGCAAGAATGAACAACTTCCTCACTTTCTCCCAGCTCACAAGGCATGTGAGCACTCAGCCACTCTGCTTCCTTCCAGAACTCTGAAGGTGACATGACGTCCATCTCCCCGCAGCCCAATTGTTCCGCAGCCCGAAGCCTGGCCATTCCGCGCTGGGGATGATTCTGACGGCTGCGTCTGACGGCGTGAAGAACTGTTCCACGTTTGTGTCTTGGGTGCTGTCACGAGCTGTGTGGCTTTTTGTCCAATCAGAGCTGTCCCCTGAGGACTTCCTGGTTTCAAGGGCAAAAGCTTCTGGAAGGAGAAGCTGCCTTTGCAAGTTGGCTGGCCCGGCGTGTGCAGTCGCTCTCCCAAGTCATTCAGACAGAAGCTCCGAGTGGCGCTCCTGTGATGGTCCAGAAGCTTCTCTTGGGCCTGACTCCCTGGGCCGCCCTCCGTGCCTGGGATGTTTCCCACGTGGCCATCTGTGAGGACGAGTGTACCTCATCCCCTGCTCAACAAATGTTAGCTCTGCTGGATCAGTGCTGCCAAGAAAAGATGGCCTGACTGGGAAATGTTAAAAATACCGGCACCTCAGGGCCTAGAAATGGAGCCCGGGGGCAGAGGGGTGGCGGGGGGGGGGGGGGGGGTGTGCAGGGCAGGCGGCCTGACGGTTTTGCCACCAGGTCCCGCGGCATTGCTTAATGAGAACTGCCTGTCCGGTGGCATCAAGGGCTTGGGCTCTGCAGGCTGGTGGGCCCCCGTGAACTCCGGGGTTCAGGGTTCATGCCCTGCACGTCGGCTTCCAGTCAATCATTGGAAGGTTTCAAACGTCCCCCCGCAACAGCAACCGTCTCCGTTTCAGGATGTCCTGCGCGCCGGGCCTGGAATGCGGGGAGGGAGCCAGAGGCAACGGATAACAGATGCAGCCGCGTGGACACCCCCTCCCCTGTCTGTGCGCACCGGCTCCCCGGGGGCCGGGGGTCGGAGGCTTTGGTGGAGCTCATTGTTCCGGGCTTCGGGCTGGACGTTTATTCTCGTCTGGGTCCCCGGCTGCTTCTGAACGGGCCTCACCAAGAATGGACTCACCCGAGGCTTGACATGGAGATCGAAACCGAGAATATTCGTCTCTGTCATCATCTACGGTAACTTACTTGTCAGGTGCTGACAACAGACTCCGAAAAGCAATGGACCCGACCACAAGGCTGCACAGCCAGCTCGGTTTTCCAGCTCCAGATTTCCCGACGCCGGGCCTTGTTTTCCCCAGCTGACCCTGTCTTTGCTCTTGCTCTCGCTCTCTGGTCGGGGAGAAAGAAAATGGGAACAGGAGGGAAAGAAAGTAAGAATCTTTGCCTATGAAGCACACTGGCTCCCAGGAAAGGTTCCTTGCTTAGAAGTTGACTTTGCTGTTAATATAGCTACTCCAGTGTTCCATGTTACCTCATCAGCCATCCCTGTACTTTTGACCCGTCTCTGTCTTTCTCATTGAAAGTGAGTTTCTTGTAGAGTGGATATGGTGTAGGAGGGATGAGCCTGGCATTGCTCTTGATTTACGGTCTTTGGGAAATATGGACATGACCAGTTCTTTTATTTATTTTTATTTATTTATTTAATTTTTAAAGATTTATTTGTTTATTTATTTGACACAGAGAGATCACAAGTAGGCAGAGAGGCAGGCAGAGAGGAGGAATCAGGCTCCCTGCTGAGCAGAAACTGATGCGGGACTTGATCCCAGGACCCTGAGATCATGACCTGAGCCGAAGGCAGAGGCTTAACCCACTGAGCCACCCAGGGGCCCCGTGACCAGTTCTTTTAAAGGGGCTGGGAGGTAGCAGAGCTGGGAACACGGGAGGAGAATCTGAGGTAATGAAACCAGAGAAATCAGCCCATACAAAGAAGCAGACAGGAGCACCCCGTTGGTAACGTGAGACCAAGCTGAATAAGCAGGCAATGCAGGCATTGGGTGAAACTCCACGTGGAGGGCTTCTGCCTGCCTGGGAAGTTCAGTGTAGGCACCAGAAACCAAGTCCGAGGGAGGACAAGGACAGAGAGCCCAGCTACCGGGTAACATGAGAAAGGAGGCAAAAAATGGAGGACAGGAACAGCAGTTGCTTTGAATTACATGCTATTTGGGATCGGCAACAGTGGATTAACAAGGTTTTACTACGTTTCAGATGTTTGTCGATGATTGATTGTCAGCTTTCATATCTGCATATGCTTTTACCAGCCTTTCAGGGTACAGGGTGGGATCTTAGGGTGGTTTTGATTTGAATCTCCCTGATGGCTAGTGATGATGAACATTTTTTCACGTGTCTGTTAGCCATTTGTATGTCTTCTTTGGAGAAATGTCTGTTCATGTCTTCTGCCCATTTCTTAACTGGATTTTTTGTATTTTGGGGGGTGTTGAGTTTGATGAGTTCTTTATAGATTTTGGATACCAGCTCTTATGTTCAATATCACTCGGCATCAGGGCAATATAAATCAAAACCACAATGAGATCCCACCTTACATGGGTCAGAATGGCTAAAATGAACAAGTCAGGAAACAACAGATGTAGGAGAGGATATGGAGAAAGGGGAACCTTCTTACAGTGTTGGTGGGAATGCAAGCTTATGCAGCCACTCTGGAAAATGGTATGGAGGTTCTTCAAAAGTTAAAAAATAGAGCTACCTATGACAAGGCAATTGCACTGCTAGGTATTTATCCAAAGGATATAACAATAGTGACTCAAAGGGGCACATGGAACCCAATGTTACACCAGCAATGTCCACAACAGCCAAAACATGGAAAGAGCACAGATGTCCATCAACAGATGAATGGATAAAGAAGATGTGGTGCGTGCAGGTGCGTGCACGCACACACACAGACACAGACACAGACAGTGGAATATTACTCAGCCATCAAAAAGAATGAAATCTTGTCATTTGCAATGATGTGGATGGAACTAGCGGGTATTATGCTAGGCAAGATAAGTCAACCAGAGGAAGACACATACCGTATGATTTCACTCATATGTGGCATTTAAGAAACAAAACAGATGAACACAGGGAAAGGGAAAGAAAAATAATATAAGAGAAAAACAGAGAGGGGGGCAAACCATGAGACTCTTAAGTCTAGGAGAAAACTGAGGGTTGCTGGAGGTGGGGTGGGTCAGGGACGGGGTAACTGGGTGATGGGCATATGATGGAATGATCAGTAGGTTTTATATGCAACTGATGAATCGCTAAATTCTACCCCTGAAACTAGAATACACTATATGTCGACTAAATTGAATTTAAATAAAAATTTTTAAAAAGAGAGAATAGTGGATGTTATGGGTTCAAGAGAAAGTTTCTAGTAGAACACACTCATGAGAAATCAGAATTCTACTCTATATTTACTGAGGACATACTACATGGCAAACATTGAACCTTGAGTCTTGGCCTTAGACTTCGGGAATATTACAGTCTAGTGGGCGGGGAAGGAACAGAATTAGTAAACGAAACTTAAATACATGCTAACTTTCAACTCTGACAAACATCAGGAGTTGCTTTATGAGATTAGGGGAATTTGGCACAGACAGGGGGATCATGGTAAGAGTCATGGGGAAAAGGGTTGAGAAGTAATCTGAAACGTTAGTGGTAGGGAAGAAGGTGAGGGGAGTAAAGGTCTGTGCCGGTGTAGCCAGAATACAGAGAATAAGGGGAGGGTGGTTCAAGATGGCACCGGGGAAATACACAGGGACCGTGGAGAATCTTACGGGAATTGCAGAAGAGCTTCAAGGAAAGTTTTTTTTTTTTTTTAGAGATTTTATTTATTTGACAGACAGAGATCACAAGTAGGCAGAGAGGCAGGCAGAGAGAGGAAGCAGGCTCCCTGCTGAGCAGAGAGCCAGATGCGGGGCTCGATCCCAGCACCCTTGGATCCTGACCTGAGCCAAAGGCAGAGGTTTTAACCCACTGAGCCACCCAGGTGCCCCAAAAGTTTTAAAGTCAACATACGGGGTGGGGGTCAGGAGTCGGGGGTGAGAATGGCGGGAGGAGTGTGCGGGGCTGAGTGTGATGTGACCCAATTTCAGGGGTCACATGATGATGTGACCCAATTTCAGAGAACGGGCTGCTCCATCCTCTGGGGGGCGGGGTGCAGTGTAGAGTTACAGGTAGGCCAGTCAGCCGGTTAAGTCAGCTGTAGAGTAAGAGATCAGGAAGCTTGGACTTGGAGGTTGTGTGCAGACGGAGAGAGGAGTAGAGAGATACTTAAGAGATAAAATCATCAGGATTTGGTGACGGATGGGACATGGAGGGTAAAAGAGGGCACCGGACATGAACCTGTGGTTTGGGGGGTTTATGAAACTGGTTGGATGAGGCAAGTTTTGGGGGAGAGAGCATGAGCACGGTTTTGGACATGTGGAGTTTGAGGTGATCTTCAGATGTCCGAAAGAGATGACCACATAAGCAGGCCAACATGAGGGGCTGAGGTAGCCGAAAAATCAGACGGAGACACTGAGGCTGGGGAGGCTTCTGCACAAAACGGTGCCAGAGGAGGTGGCATGGATGGCGTCGCATAGGGAGGGATTAAAAAGAAGCTGCCAGCATCTCAAGAGCGGCTGTCCGTCAAGATGAGGTCAATGGAATGTGTACGGACGTCGGCATTGACGCAGGCATGTTTCCGACGTCAGCGCCCGCGGTTTGGTAGAGCAGAGACCCCGAATGCCTGACGGAGCGTGGGGGGGTCTGCCGAGAGGTGAGGAAACAGAAACGAACATTTTGGGTTTTTTTGATTATTTTTTTTTCTCATGTTCAGTTAGCCAACATATAATACGGCATTAGTTTTTGATGTGTTCAATGGTTCGTTAGTTACGTATAACGATCAGGGCTCATCACAACACATGCGCCCCTTAATACCCATCACCTGGGTACCTCGGCCCCCCAACGCCCTCCCCCCTGTAACCCTCGGCTTGTTTCCTGGAGTCCAGAGTCTCTCATGGTTTATCTCCCTCTCTGATTTCTTAGAAATGGAACATCTGAGCCACCCTGTGAGAAGCTTGACAGAAAATAGGAGGCGCGAGAGGGCAGAAGCTGGAGGGAAAATAAGACTAGGGAAGTTGTGAGCTTTATTAACTGAAATATTTCACTGAAATTGAATACCTTTTAATGACCATAATCAAAAATTAAGCTTTGAGAATAAACAGACCATGCAAAAGCACCAATGTTCATTAAATCATTTTTTCTGTGTCTCTCCTTAATTAGTAATTGGGTTTTGGCCATGACACATTTGTCTGTTAATTGCTATACTTCCTGTTTAATCATGCTTTTATAATTCTCCCAGGAGAACATGGCTGAAAAAGATCCAAAGGGAGACCTGAATTCCTCTCCATAAATCGCCCACGTTAAGATAGGACAGCTACAAGAAAAGTTTTCCATAAGGCCTTAACCCCATTTTTTTATTTTGTTCTTGAATGTGCATCCCACACAAGAATGATACTCAAGGGAGGACTTTGCAAGCTGCACATGTCTCCCTTTTTATGGTCCTACTATCATCACAAGCAACTATCTTCTTCAACATGTCTACTTGTGTATTTTTAAAAATAATAACTTAAAAAAGAGGAAGATGCGGGCCACTCTCTGGAGTGTCTGGCATGCCCTTCAAGCTGACTTTGAAAGGTGATTAATTACAGCGCTGTCTGTTCAGTTTCAAAAGTTCAAATTAAATGTACTTCAAAACTCTTATTAAAGGGAATCTATTTTCCACACCTGTCACTTATGAGAAGGGCTGATTCAACCCAAAATTATGAAAGAGGGAACGCTAATCATTAGAACTGACACACCCTACTCTACCGATTGAAAGAAACTTCTAATAACTTTGGAGTGGCCCTGTCTTAAGCACTCGGTGACTCCACGAGCACTCCACGAGTTCTGTGCTTTCAGAATTGATGTAATTCAAAGGTGGAAAGGCCTTGAGAGCTAAGAGGCCCAGAGCCACGCCGCCGAGCCTCAGGGAGAGGGGATCGTGAATGCACCGTGGTGAGTCGAGTACTGGATCTGTTACAGCAGCAGGCGGCAAAAGGACGCTGAGGGTCAAAGGCAGCGCCATGCCTGTTTTTGCAAATAAAGTTTTATTGGAACCCAGCCTCACCCATTTATTTACATATTCTCTAGGGCTGCTTTCACTCCATAGCTGCGGACTCCAGCAGTTGCCGCGGAGACAGTATGCCCTGCAAAACCCCCAAATAATTCGCTCTCTGACTTCTTTAGCAAAGGGGCCGAGCCCTGTCTCCGCCACCCACTGCCAATGCTGGCGGCACTTTAGAATCTGTTCAGACAACAGGATAGGGAGCCGGGCCACCCTCGAAACCTTCTTTCAGCCCTGATCTGCCAGCAGGGGACCCAGGAATCAGCATTTGTAAACAAGGCGATTTTAACGCTCTGCCGGGTTACGAATGACCGCCTTACATCATGCTGTCTCTAAAGCACATTACCTTGAAAACACACTTCAGGCTGTAAGTGCATTTTCACAGGGGATAGGGGACCGGATAAAGCCCTCCCGAGCTTCGCTTCGCAAACCTTTGCCAGCATCCGCGTCCCCAGGAGGGCCTCTTCGAATTCACTGCTGGCCCCACACCGGGAGATGCTGATGAGGAGGCCTGGGGGGGCGGGTAGGGCTGGAGAACGGGCATTACTCGCCAGCTCGCAGGTGGCGCCGGCGCTGCAGACCCACGACCACTCCGCAGCACGCTGACTTCCATCGAAAGGGCTTGTATCCCTAACGAGAGAAAGTCAAGTCCCGGGAGCCACAGGATGGAGTCAGGGATAGACTTACGGGCCGGCCACTGGGCGTGCAGCAGCCTCCACTGTGAAAAGCCTCACTCCTCTGCTCCAGTC
Source organism: Enhydra lutris kenyoni (assembly GCF_002288905.1). Classification (NCBI taxonomy): domain Eukaryota; kingdom Metazoa; phylum Chordata; class Mammalia; order Carnivora; family Mustelidae; genus Enhydra; species Enhydra lutris. The sequence goes on along the minus strand of NW_019154136.1, from coordinate 6,738,498 downwards.
CCCCTTGTCCTCACCTCTTCCAAGCCTTCTGGAAGACTCGAAATCAAGCCATTCTTGTTCTGGCTCTCCACTTCTGTGTAGGTTTCCTTTATTGTTTCTTTTTTTTTTTCCTTTTTTTAAAAATTTCCTAAGGACTGTTTTGGAGCTTAGTAACTGTGTTCTGAATGGAGAGAAGTGGGATAGTTGGTCGGAGTTTGCGGAATAAAAGGAAACGTTCTAGGTCGCAAAGTAGTTCAAAAAGCCCGGCAGATGGTGAATAAATACGTGTGGAAACAATGAGCGTGAAAACACACAATGATGAAAAGGCAACAGAGAGAGGCGACACAGAGGGCCTTGGAACCACAAAAAGGATTTTATTTTGAACTAGAAATCAACAGCAATGGCCAGAGCAGTCAGGACCGAGGGCGTGGCAGCCTGATGCAAGTACCAGGGGCTGCGTTTGTTGGGGTGAAAGGAGCGGCCTACAGAGTCGGCTTGGCATTTCCCAGCTAAGCCGATCGCATCCACATCCTCGTGGATGCCAATCCCCGCATTCCCACTGACACAGGCTGGGGCTGCTTTCCAGATTCCAGGCTTTTACCATGGTTTTGTAAATATATATATTTTTTAAAGTGAAGGAGCCACTGCAGTGAAGGTTTTGCAGTGGTGTCCCCTTTTCTTTCGCTCTCGGGCATTGAAGCAATGACAGGAACAGTAAAACATATTTGTGAGAGTTTTGCTTTGAAGAACCCCAAAGATCAAGTTTCCCCCCCGAAGCACCACTGGTATTTTGCCCGGATGCTGTTGAGCAACATCCCTGGTCTCTACCCACTAGACGCCAATAGCACCCTCTCCCAGACATTGCCAAATCGCCCCTTCGCTGAGAAGCACAATTTCAAACACATCCTCCTGCCCCCATCATCGTGGTCTTTGTCTCCTTTTTAACATTTGGTAAGGGTAGACCAGATCATCAACTTCCCAACACCAACAGCACCGGTAGGCGAGCGTGCACGTGTGTCTCTCTTCTGGCACCGCACAGGTGCGTGGAGCCAAAACAGAATCTCCCGTTCACCGGACAGCGCTGGTTCAGTTAATGGGAAGTTTAGGGTCAGTTATCTCAGTACCACGATCAACTAGCGCATGTGCCATCAGGCCATTTCCTCTTCTCCAGCAGACATCCTCACCAACATTTGCAGTCAGTTTTTGAAGTCTTTTCTTTTCCTTTTTTTCAAGCTGGGAAGAACATCTTCACCCATGCCATTCTCCTCTTAATCCATTTGGATTCCTACTTGAATTATATGGCCAGCCACTCTTGACGTTGGATCCAGGTTTCTTCATTTGTATCCACCAGGAAGAGAGGTACCCTGTTTCTGAGTTCTGTTATGAGGACTGGCTATAGAATTTTGGGGGCCCAGCGCAAAACGAAGGTGCAGGCCCCCTATTCAAATATTACACAGAATTTCAAGATGGCGGCGACAGCCCTCTTCACACACCCACGACATCAGACCTGGCAGCCTTGGCTGGTGCCACATCAGTTTGGCTGTATTAATGTAACTGGCACTGCCATCTCTTTTCCCCCTGTGTCACAATGCTTCCTATGAAGTCAGGACCTCGAAAACAAAATACTGTGACCCCAGTCCACTTAAAAGAATTGTACTGCAGCAATGTTTATGGCGTGTATTTCTTAGACTTAAAAAAAAATCCACATGGAAATCTTTTCTACATCATTACAGTAATGAAGGTAAACACTGTGGCCTTTCACCATATACATATTCTCCTGTAAATATGACAACATGGAAATAGTAACTGCTGCTATCCACAAGGTTTTTAAGTTAGCAAAGAGTGAGACTTCCACAACCAAATTATAACATAATCCCTCTTGTCCTTATAAAAATAGCCAAAACAGAAACTAAATGGCTTGCAGTGAAAATTCGAGTAGTAACTTCTTTGTATTGAAAAACATTATATTCATGGAAATATTGTCCTTGTAAATGCTTTACATTAACATCATAAGGCAAACTGTAGCGTTTACTGGTACCTGGAGACCATGATTTTAAAAAACTCAGAAGCTGAGTTTTAGACCCTTTTATTTAAAACCTGTTAGTGTACAAAGTGCATTAAAATATCCGTTATCCAGCTACCAAAAACAGTATGTAAAAATTACAACCCTTTCAGTTCGTTCAGGGAAGGCAAATACACGTTGTTTTTATACCGTTAAAAAAAAAAGTTTCCAGAGAATGATTAACTTTTTTTCCATTGAGGTGTCCATCTTTTAGATGTGGAACTGTCCTAAGTAGCTATCAAAATATTCATCTGGGTATAAATAATATAGTAAATATATAAACTCTATCTGTTAAGAAAAAGGAGAGCTTCTGGGGGTGAAGAGGACAGAAGCAGGCGTGACACAGCCCATGGGGTCTAGGCTGGGGCTCACACAGCGCCATGCTGAAACAGGGGGTCTATGGACGGATCTCAGGGAGACAATGGGTTGATTTGGTTAAAAACAAAATTGCTAAAAACAATGCCTAAATCCATCAGTCCGTTCAGTCAAAATGGCCAACTCAGTAGCTCAGATAAATATTTTAGTAGATGAAATGACTTATAGATGTCACACCCTTCGTCAAGATAGAACCAATGCTGGATTCCCGGTCCAAGTCCAAGGGCTGCTTACGAAAGCCTTGCTTCATGGACCATTCCATTTTACCAGATCAGCAGGCCCAGAATCCCACCTGACATTCTGTTAGCAGGTTCTATGAGCGGGTTCCAGCATGGGAATAGTGAGTTTGATTTTTTTGTTTTTTTTTTTTGTTTTGTTTTGTTCTTTTTTTGTTTTTTGTTTTTTGTTTTACAACTCTATGGTGAACTATACTAGAATACAGAGGGACCTCTACATCTTTCGAGATGTGTTTAATAAAAGTCTGTTTATAACTTTTGAGGCACATATACTAGTAAAGAGTACTTTATGCAACGTCACTTGTCATTACCAACTCATAAATATTAAGTATTTGGGGGTGAGTCATATCTGGACGTGGTAGAGACAGTCAGGGCCCTGTGTTGATGTCCTGGAGAGCAAAGTCAATTCAAAGTGGTACTACCATTTGTAACAGAAAACGTTAATTTCCTCACCCCCAGCAACAAAAGAAGAATGATTTGGGGGAAAGAGAGACAGGACAGCTATTAAATGTAGTAAGTGATGTCACAGGCCTAAAGAAACTATTAAAAGGAAGAATGAAATACATTTAGGTCATGAAAAAGAATCCTACTGCTGATCAAAGACAAATCAGCCTATGACGTTTTGAATCATCAGTAGGATTCGAAGTGACTATTTTTAATGGCAAGCTCATTCTTAATGTTCTCCCAGAACCCTGAGTCCTGGGAAGGGTGAGATCACACATGGCCAAAGGCTTCAGAACCTTTCTGTCCAACGTGACCCCACCAGCCATCAGAGGGCGATTAAAGATTGGGCCATGGCAGATTCCCAAGTTAATTCTTTCCACTCTCCCTCTTGATCCAAGACGGTTTTGACATCACACTGAAAACACTTCAAAATAAAGCAGACTAAGAAAGCCCGTTTGCTGCCCTACTAGGTTCGAAACTATTTTTTATTTTTAAGGTAACTGCATATTCTGTTACGCACTGTCGAGGCAACAGGACCCACGATGGGATCAGTATGAGATACGATGATGTGAGGAGGTGAATAAACATACAAAACTATAAAAGATTTTTTTTTCCTCAAGCCCACAGACCGTGATGACACAAAGGTTGTTGTAAAGAGCTGGTAAACTTCTGGGCCTCTTAATGTGCAAAACCAAATAATGTCTAAGAGTTGTAATTCCGGTTATGTTTCTTTTATAAATAATCTATAAATTTTCCTGCAAATACAGGAAAAATTTGAAGAAATTATTAAAGCGTGTACTTAATACAAAAGACAGTAAAAGGGGAGAATCGCCTATTTCGAGTCCTATCCTAGCTGATATTTCTGGACGCTTTTTGGCGACATTTAATCACTCTGGAAGCCTGTGCTTTCTCTGTCCCTGAAATGGTGGCCACGACCCTTTGTATTACCCAGAAAGCAGCTCCCCGTGGCCAGGTGCTCACGGCAGCTGCTCTGTGCAGTCCAGATGGTCTGGGATGGGAAGGCCAGTTATAATGGTCAAGCACTTGTTCCACACTGTGAAGGTGGGGCACACAGGCTGCGAGAAGGTGATGTCGAAGGTGTAGAGGTGGATGGAGTTCAAAGCATCGTAGAAGGCGATGGAACCATTGTCATAGTCCAGCAGGATGCCGACGCGCCGGAGGTGGGGGGCTGGCTCGATGGGGGTTTCCTTGCTATTGTGTCTTACCACCCAGTTATTGTGACAGCGGCACAGCGCCCAGGAAGCAGAGTTCTTTCCAATCCACTCGTGCTTCGGGGCCGATTTGTAAGCAAGGCCAATGGCATACCTGCATGAACAAAACAGCGACGGCAAAAACCATGAGGTGGGTTGCATATGGACACTACCTCTTTTCTCTGGTTTTCAGGGGTCATGAAAACATGATTTGCTGTTTTCCCTGCTCATTGTTCAGTGAAAACTTGGCAAAGGCCCTAACACAAGTGTTCCTCATCACCTTCCTCCCAAACACACAGTGCGCGGACGTGGGCCGCTGTGTTAACTCACATTCCTATTTTTAGTTCGGACATTATAACAGAATTAGAACTTTGTGCCTCGCTGTCTTTTGGGTTTTGTTTGTTTGTTTTTTACACGCGTCACGGCCCACACAATGAACTCTCTAGGCCAGTGGTGTCCCATAGCAGTTTCTGCATGAGTGAAATGTTTTGCCCCGCTCAGTATGGTAGCCATGAGCCACATGTTTGAACTGCGCCTGTCGAGACTGAAGAACCAGACTTTAAATTTAGTTAATTTTAATTAAGTTGAATGATTTAAATTAACTGCATGTGGCTCAGGGCTACCATATTGAATAGCACAACCCTAGACTTCTCCTTCTGACCTACTTCGAATTTTTCGGCTGACCCCCATGTCTGTCATTTTCCATGACTTCGAGTACAGTTTGCAACAGGTAATTGTAGAGAATGGTTTTCACTTCCAGTGTAAGTTCCTTGTCCTCTCCTAGATCTACAACACAGGGACACGGACAGCGTCCATCTCGGAGGGTGATTCTGGGGAGTAAAGGGAAGAATATGTGTAAAATCTGGGGCACAAGGCACAGCAAGGAATCTTGGGTAACTGCTGTTTTATTATCTTTGCCGAATGTCACATAACTAAGAAGTCTCAGAATCAGAATTTGAACCCAGGATGACTCAAAAAGCCGCAAATGTAGCTCTGTAATCCCGTCCCTCACCAGAAAGTATGTGATTCATCACTGCCAAGAGCCCCTCTGATTACATTTCTTACTACATTTTAAAAAATTCTGAATATCCCAGTTACTCCAAATATACTCTCAACGGCTCAAAAAAGTTAAGAATTCTTTCTACAGTCTTCGAAGCTCCTTAATCTCTTTTTACCCTGCTGAGGTATGCCTCCCTAACATTTGCAGGATTTTGGTGATTAAGATAAGCAAAGCCTATCATTCTTAATAAAGAGTAAATGACTCAGAGCTCAACCTTTAATATGTTAGAGCAGAAACCAGTCTAAGCCAATACTGACATAGGGTACCTTACCCAGTGCGGAGAAAAAAAAAATTGATAAAATTACATTCTTAAAAAAATAATAATAACAAGTTGGATTTAAAATACAATCACTTTAAGAGTGCTGTGTTAAAAAAAAAAAGGAACAGAACATGCTATCACTGAATTTAAAAAGAGGAGGGACTCCATCCTCAGGAAAGCCTAGTGTCCTAGCCTGCCTGCCATCAGCCTGGCCTCCTCTCCTCTTTCCGGCCAATCCGGTTCTGCATCCCGGGGAGAATCCTGGGGTTGCATTTCCCAGATTCCTTTCCCAGTGGGAGGCTGGGTCAGGTTCTGCCCCTGTGATGGCTTTGCCCGAGATCCAGAACTTCTAAGAGGTGGAGAAACACTCTTTTCCAGACAGCAGCCAGAGAGACACTTTGGAAAGGTTTTCGTTTGGACTATTGGTCCCCCACGATGTTCACTATGCCCCACAGACGCTATTTCCATTTTTCAGATACTGTGGAACCTGCATTTGCATAACAAAATTAGCCACGTTTGTATTGTTTCTTTTTTGTTTCTGGCCACCATTTTTACTTTGTACCAAAGGGCTCTGACGTTTATTTCCCATCTGAACCTTCACTGAACCTGCTATGAAGCAGCTGCGGCAGGTATGACTGCCTTCATGTAGCGATGGGAAAACACAGAGAAGGTTACAATTAGGAGCAGAATCCGGAATATCGCCCCCTCCCCCCTTGACTTCTGGCCCAGTCGTCTTCGCGTGAACCCACGGTGAGTTAACACCATTTCATAAAACACCAAGTGCACATTAACAGCATTAGAGAGTAAGAAAATAACTCCGTGCATAGCCCATTAAGCAAAGGAAAATACCATTATGTTATCATTAATCTGTAAAACGATGTACGGATTTCCATTGAGCTTGAAAGGTGTGGGCAGGAGGTAATGTTCCATTAAGTTACGCAGTGACACATGGAGAATTCACGAAGTATAAAAATTATGTTTCTCAGAGCAATGCTAACACGCCCCAATTGCAGGGATCGTAACATACACGTTAATTGAAAGTCAGGATGATATTTCATGAGAAAATGGATGTGTCATTAGCTGGTGTAAATCAAGGTGCCCCAAGCATTTGATCATACGGGTCACCCCTTCTCCTTGAACACCTCCCAGGAAATGTTCAACTACTTTCTCCATGAGATGTTTTCTGAAGCTGACACAATCCGGTGTGTAAAGATCCAAAGTGTGGCAATTAATTTTAGATTTTCCCCCTCTCCTGAGTTGGTTTTGACATCTGGAGGGTGTTTTCAAGGTAATACTGATCTGTGTTTATATAACTGAAGGGGTCTGCTGGAAATTCCCTCACCATTCATCAATGGGAATGAGATCATAATGATCGGGTATCATTTATCATAAATAATTATTAATGGGGTTGTAATTATTTAGACACTGGAGTCTATCCCAGATTAATACAAACACATTAATTAACTAGAAATGCTTGCTCCTTTGCACCTGGAAAAATTCATCGTGTTTTCCTTCGGGCTTTTATCTTGCCCCAGTGCTGCTAAAAACTGTAAATGCCAAATCTGGCCCAGAGCCGAGTGGGGCGGAAGGATTTGTCCTCCATCCTCTGGCAGGATGTTGGAACAGGAAAATGTTCTGGGCCAAGAGCATTCCGAGGATCACAACAGGAGAAAACCTTGCCTGGCCGACATAGGTACCGTTCTGGGGAGAAAGGAGACACCCAAGCTTATGGTTTCACTTTTTAGATCTCAGTGGCTTTGAACCAACACCATAAGGGACTTAAGACACAATAAATGATTTAGCTTCCTTATCTCAAACATAACACTGTGATGATACTCCTCGTTTTGGGTTATGCAGTTGGGAGGTGTTTCTTTCTAAGCAAGGATTAGCAAGCTATCGCTCATCAAGTATACCACCGTACGCCCTAAAGACTAATTAGGTTTCAAAATCAGAGCACAGTGCTTCAGAGCAGAGATCAGCAAACTGTAACCCACGGGCCGAATTGGGCCCTCTGCTGGTTTTTATAAATAAAGTTTTATTTGCTCAAGGCCATGCCCAGTCACGGACACACGGTTTGCGGCTGCTCTCCCACTACAACCGGATTGCTGAGTCGTCAGGATAAAAATCATCTGGCCTGCCAAACTGCAACACCGGCTCACTAGCCTGTCACAGAAAGGTCTGTGAAGCCTTGGGTCAGAGCCTGCGCCCTGACTGTGGCCTTCCTAACTCTGTCGCCTCTGAGCTTTGCCACCTTGTGCTAACGGGCATGTGCCCCAGTCATCTCATCTGTAAATGGGGGATTCTAGCGCCTACCTGGGGTCTATTAAGATGAATGAAGGAGTGAACATCTGCAGGATGCTTAGACCATGCGTGGCCCACAGCTGTGCTAGAGGAGGGCGAGGTTAACACAAATAAAAGAGCAGGAGCGAACAGGTGTTTGTCAGCCAGCCAGCCAGAGGAAGGGGGGCAGTTCGTGGCTCACAGAATAGACAAGGTAAGCTTTGTGAGGTTCACCAGGCAAAGGCTGGCTCATTCCAACGCAGACACCGCACCCTGCCTGACACCCCCCGCTTTCGAGATCTGGCCGGGCGGAAGGCATGGCGCTGGACCTAACAGACTATTCGAAAGGGTTTCCAGCAACTGCTCACTGCCTCGGCCCCTCCGTTCTGGACTATTTCCAGTTGTCGGCCCCGTCTAGAGTCATAAAACATACAAGGCAACAGAAATTCATTCTCTTTAGATGATAAAGAGTAACGTTTTAGAGAAGGAATCGGCACACGTTTTCGATAAAGGGCTGGGGAGTTAATATTTTTGGCTTTGAGGACCACAGGGTTCTATTTTAACTGCTTAACTCTGCCGTGTGGCTCAGAGGCAGCCACAGACAATGTGGAAAAGAATGGGCATGGCTGTGTTCCCACAACACTTAGTTTACCAAAACAGGCACAGGGCCAGGTCTGGCCCGCTGGCCGTCATTGGCTGACTCGTGTTTTAAGGCACAGAAGAGCAGTGTTAGCATACTAGCTCTGTTAGGGACCGGGACTCAATCAACTCAACTACAGTTCTTGCAGTAAGTAAAAAAGAAAAAAAAATGGATGGACTTAAAGCAAGCTGTTTTTCTTATTGGCTGAAAGGAAGACTAGATGATGGTTTTGCAAATATTCGCTCCTTCCTCTCACCTCCATGGGAGAGAGATTCTTCCCTAGACCACCAGCTTTGGCTTTGGCTATGGCTAGGTGGCTGGCTTTGGCCAATGAGAAGTCAGTAGACAGTGATGTAAGCAAAGGCTTGGAATGGGCTGGCCTAGCTGTGCTTGCGCTCTCGGGCTCGAGAGAGACGTGACACGGGCAGCCCTCGTGGCCGAAGAGGCTGAAGAGACACAAAGAAGAGACCTAGACCCAATCTACAGCTTAAAGCAAAGCCCAGCCGAGATTAGCCTTGGCAGCGGACCCACACAAGGGTGTAGTGAGCGAGCAATCATGAATGATTATTGTTTGAAGCCACCAAGTCTTGGGGTGCTCGTTACGCAGCACTACTGTTGCAACAACAGACACAAAAAGCTTTTCTGCATATTTTCCTGCAAGACGGGCCCTGGAATGGGTTAATGCTCTGACAAAGTACAGAATGACATGTGGCTTTTTGTAACTGGACGACAACAGATAGCATTGCCTACCATGTGCTCCCACTTATGACCACTTCCCAGTAATGCCGACCGCTATCAATGAACACATTTCCAGCTACACCATAGCTCCCTTGGCTGGTGAAGCGTTCGGGCGTGTGGCTCTTTTTAGAGGATGACTCATCACGTTCTACCGTCAAGTTATCGTGGGACACCTTCAGCTTTCGATGTGCAGACTTGGGGTCCAGTTTAAATGGCTGGCCTGGGAACAAGTTTACAAAAAACAAAGAGAGGAAGAAGAGGACCGTTTATTTCAACATGACCAATACTGTATTTTCAGAATCAGGTTTTAAGAACATGGTAAAATATTGAATACAAACATGATCCTGTTTTCATGAACTCCCAGCCTGTCAGTTCTGAGATGGGGATCTAGAGTTGCTATGGTTAAAGATTCAACCGTAGCATGGGCGGGGATTAACCACGGTATGTAGTAGAAGCGATCTTCGGGGGTCCCAGCTGGACACAAGCAGCTCTGGTACACAGTGGCTAAACAGCATTCCCAAGGGAAGGAGAAAATGAAGACTTCGTTTTTAACCATTCCCATATTCGATCCAGCTTAAAATGGGGTTCACACTCAGTACACTACAGACCAGAAGCCAAAGAAATCAAGATTGCAGATTTTGACATAAAGGCTTTACATAATTCTGAAACTGTTGCAAATTACAAATGAGTCTCATGAACTCAGAATGATTATAAAAATGTGCATTTTTCAGCCCACAACAAGATGAGGAAAAAAATGTGATCATAACACCTGGGTTTTCTACTCCTGAGTGTGTGTGTGTGTGTGTGTGTGTGTGTGTGTACACATACATATACATAAAATAAAGCCCCCTGTATTTCATTATTCACATTTGTGTTTTGAAGATCTCGCTATATGTAACTTTTTTTCAAGATTTTATTTATTTATTTGACAGAGAGAGAGAGAGACACAACAGAGAGAGGGAACAAAGCAGGGAGAGTGGGAGAGGGAGAAGCAGGCTTCCCACTGAGCAGGGAGCCCGATGCAGGGCTTGAGCCCAGGACACTGGGACCATGACCTGAGCCGAAGGCAGGCGCCCAATGACTGAGACACCCAGGCGCCCCTCTTTATGTAATTTTTAAGATTTATATATATATAATACATATTTGTGTTTTGAAGATCGAACTGTTAGAAAATCTTGGCAGAGTCACCCCTGAGCGTCTTGTCATAGCTGTTACTTCTCTGAGAATGTAACACGGTCCTGGAGGACTGCCTGTCATTCGACACCACATCGGTGTTAAAAGGCATGAAATGAGTTACGAGATCATGCAAATACCAAGTTGTCTCAAGGCCACTCCCTTCCCCGGCCACGGCCACGGCCACGGCCGCAGTTGGTAGTCCCGCCCTCAGGCAGCCAGCGGACAGAGTTTGGTACACTGGCTGGGGAAATCCACGACCCCGGCTGAGACAGTGGCACGCAGGGCACAGGGCAATGAGTGCTGTGTCACGTCCACGTGGGTCAGAGGATCTCTAGCCGTCACCTGGATACAAACACGACACGCACACCTGTCAAATCCCTTCTCTTAGGACAGGGGTCAGCACATCTTTGTGATGAGAGACCAGATGGATCTTTTCAGCTCGGCTGGCCATGTGGCCTCTTGTGTGGCTACCCGACTGCTGCTGCGGCGCGCGCGGCCCGAGACGAGAGGGAAATGGACGGGTGCGGCTGTGTGCCAATGAAACTTTATTTATAAAAACAGGCAGCCAGATGTGGCTGGCAGGCTGGATCGTCTGCTGACCCATTTTAGATTTCTGTCCACATCACAGAAAAGCTTAAAGAGGATGCTGAGGAAAAGCTTCCAAGGGCGGATCAGGGCACGGACATTGTCAGAGGCTCTAAGAGCTGCTGGGTTACATGCTGAGTTTGAATTTCAGCTTGTCTTGGGAAACACTGCTGTCCTCAGAAATGATCATGCCAGCAACTGTTAGGGATAAAGTATGAACTAAGGCAAGGAGAGTATGAAGATAGTTTTGCCTAAAATATTTCCATTTTTTTTTAAGATTTTATTTATTTATTTGACAGACAGAAATCACAAGTAGACGGAGAGGCAGGCAGAGAGAGAGGGGGAAGCAGGCTCCCCGCTGAGCAGAGAGCCCGATGCCGGGCTTGATCCCAGGACTCTGGGATCATGACCTGAGCCGAAGGCAGAGGCTTTAACCCACTGAGCCACCCAGGCGCCCCAATATTTCCATTTTTTAAAGGTGGAAGAGATTGTGTATAAAACAAGTGGACGTTAATGGGCAGACCGGGGAGGGGGGTGGTTTCATTAAGGCAGCCGTCACTGAAGAGGGGGGCCGTGTGCTGCTTGCCCTTCATCCATCGAGGAATATGAGAATGGCAAAGCCGTCAGGAAGACTGGCCTCATGAAGACGGGAGATGTACGCGATCTCGCCTCAACTCATACCCTCACCTACACACGCGTGGAGTAGCCCCTTGACAGCTTAGGTCAGGCCCAACCCCAACCCCTGCATCCTCAGCGAGCAAATTCCACCTGCGCCTCAGATGTGTTTCTCAAATGCACCATCACCTACTCTTTCCAAGTTCAAGGCTTTTGCTTCAATGAGGACAAATTAGTTCAAGGGCCAAATTAACCATTTACTTTACTAAAGAATTCAATTCATTGTAATATCGTGCATGTAGGAGTTTGGAAAACTACAGCCTGCAAGCCAAACACAGCATACTGCGTGTGTTTGTGAATAAAGTTTTATTGAAACCCAAGCATGTCCATTCATTTATGGGTAATCATGGCTGCTTTTGCTCTGCGGTGGCAGGGGTGAATAAGAATGGATGGTGACCGAGACCATCTAATGTGCACAGCCTCCAATCTTTACTCTTTGGCACACTGCAGAAAAGTCCGCCGACTCCTCATGTACAAGTTGATAACATCTGTTCAATAATCGCATGTCTAGAAATAGAAGATGACATTATCTGTCTACATGAAATGAATGCGATATCTTCAGTGAAAGTGATGAAGCACGTGTTCGATGTCTCAGAGACATCTTCTACACAATTAACCTCAGTGTATGCATTTACTAATTCTTTTCCTATTTAATCTCTAAAAACATTTCCTTCTTTACCAGCAGAAATACTGAGGGGAGAAATTAGCTTCACACCTAAATGTATGTGGCTGAAATTCATATGCCTAGAGTATAATGAAGTTATTTGGCTGCTGAAATCGAGGACTTGCGTTAAGTGAGGATTCTTCTGGAAAAGCAGTTAATGGTCCCCAGTGACTAGGGGCAACTGTCTAACACGGTCCCATATCGACACACTCCCCTTTGCTTTCTCTTGGGAGGTCCTATGCAAAGAAATTCCATGTTATAGAACATATTTCTAGATCAAAAATAGTAAAGAAAAAAGAGAGGATAAAAGAAAACACATGTGGGCAGAGACAGCGAGGGAGACGACAGTGTTACAAGACATATGTACGGGCCAGATCTTTCCTTGTGTCCTGTGGGGTGTGGGGTGTTTCCCATCATCCCTGGCTGCTAACCATTAGACACCAGTAGCAACCACCCCAGTTCTAACCGCCAAAAATATCTCCAGACATTGTTCAGTGTCCCTGGGGGGCTGGGGGTGGGGAGAGCAGAACTGCTTCTGAGAATCATAGACCTAGACAGATATCTGGAGTAAGGAATTCTTGAAGAAAGAGTTACTAATTTGCTCTTCTGTTATGGAAAAATAATTTGCCGTTTGCAGCACCCCAGCGACCTATCAGGGTCTCTCTCTCTCTCTCTATATATATAATTTATATTCATATATCTTATATGATATATAAGTTTTATATAAATAATAAAATAAAAAATATATAAATAAAATAATAAATATTTATAAATATATAAAGCATAAATACATATTTTATATATTATACATAATAGAAACACACACACACACACACACACACACACACACACACACACACACATCTGTTCTAATTCTCACAAGAACCCCTCCAGGATTATTTGTTAGAAGAGCGAGCAGGTCTGAAGTCGATGCAGAGAAGTGGATGGACTCACAGCCCTTAAGGGTCGAGAGAGTTGGGGACCCCAGAGGCGTCTGATGCCAACTGCACCCCACCGCTCCGGCTCTTGACTTGCTCCTCGGGCCTGTCGACGATGCCTGAGGCAGACAGAAGGAAAAGAAAGGGGGACAGAGGCGGCCGAAAGGAGAGCAGAAGGGAGGCGACAGCTCTACTGAGCTCGTGGCACTTACTGTTTGTCTTCAGCTTCCCAGGCTCACTGCTGCGGCTGCCCGCCTGGTTGATGGCCTTGACAATGAAGATGTACTTGGTGCCACTCTGCAGACCATGGACTGTGTAGTGGTTCTGCTTGATGTTGGGCACGATCATCCAGCTGTCGGCCGAGTTACACAGACCTGTGAAGCCAAGCAGACAAGGTACGATTCTTTGTCACTTCTGCATCTCCGAGGGAGCCCGCTAATAAACCGGAGGGCTGCCTCCTGCTACAGTGGGCGGCCGACCTGTATTTATTATTATATGTTCCTGCTGTGTGCCCCAAATGGAAAACCCCAGGAAAATGATATCGCAGCTTCTGCTCAGTAAACACGGGAGCAGCCAAGGCAGTCCTGTGTGGCGGGCCGCACGTGGTGTCCGTGCGCGACGCATTGTGGCGAAGAGAAAGCACCTGCAAGTCACCACAGGCTCCGCTCCCGGCCCCCTTACGCCACACTCATGAGCGTGATTGTTAAATCGGAATCTCATCAAGTCTGAGCCTCACAGCAGGTGAGAAGAGACCTGAATCACGTAGGAGAAGTTGGTTCCACGGATGTCCACATAGTCGATCGCTTTTGTGCCTCTCATCTTCAGCCTGCCCCAGACCCAGGCCCGAGCGGCTTGGCAGAGATGGGATGGGTTCCCCCGTGGGAATACAAGAGTGTGCGAGAGGAGGCATTCCAAGGCCTCGAGGATTTCTGTTGATGCCTTGGGTCTCTGTCAGTGCCAAGGGGAGAACGTTCCCCAGAGTCTTCTCGACTGAGCAGGATGAGACACCGGGAACAGCTCTACTGCCTCACCCCTGCAGGAGTGAGGCCGGCAGAGACTGGCCCGACTTCTGACCGGGGAGCGAAGAAAGCAATCACCAGGGTCACGGGCATTCCCAGCATTAGTGTGGCCACGGTTAACCAACTCGGGAGGCCTGTCCCTAGGAGAAGTGGGGAGCAGTGGCACCCCGGGGCAGCCAGGGCCCAGTGTAGCCCTTAGAAAAGCACGAACAGGGATTCGGACCAGCTGTAGTCCCTAGTGCGGCGGGGCTACAGCTCTGGCTGTGTTCTGCAGGATGTGGGCTGGGGGGGTGGGCAGGCTGAGGATTTACGATGCTTTTGGAAGAACATGTAGGGAAAAGGAGGCCCGTTTCGTTTTGCAGCAGGCTGATGCTGAAAACGTCTCTTTGGTATTGGGCCCAGCGCTGCTCTCTCTCCACCCATCAATCTCCACTCTAAGAGAACCTTTTCCCAGCCCCCTGGTGACTGGCTGTCACCAAGTTTCCTGACTCTGGTGAATTTCCTTCACCAGTTCTTGGTGGAGGCCTGAGTCCCTCCACTTCCTGAATGGCTCCGAACTACCCCCACTCTCTCCCTTTCAGTGGATTTGCACGTCAAAGGGTTAGTTCTTTTGATCTGGAGGCAACTTATACCTTACAGTAATCCCAAGAAGCAGTCCCTTAATCTTTCTTTGGTCTCAACCTCTTTGAGAATCTAATAAAACATTTCTATAGCAGGAGAGTCACATGTGCAGATCCCTACCAAGCCACAAATATCTGCATGGCATTCCAAGACATTCACAGCCCCGTGACATCTGTCTTTGGATCGCACTAAATACCTTCTCCAACTTTTGAGTAAAACACCGCTCCTGCTGGTCTGCACCGTTGAGAAGAACCTTAGAAGTCTTTTGTCAAGTGTGAAACTTCACCTCGTCTGATTTGTACCTTGGGGGCACAGTCTCGTTAGACACCCTCCAGTGAGTCATAGACACATACACTCACACACACACATACAAACTCACAAGGTCAGATCTGACCCTGTGCGCTTCCTGTCACCTCTTTTCATCTCCACCTGCGAACATTTCACCAGCAGCGCCGCCGGAGTTGACAAAGCCAGCATAAAGCAAGGGAACCGTGGGAGACTCACGGAAGGCGGCGAAGGCGTGCGTGCACTCATGTTGGAGACGGAGCAGGACGACTGAGGCACCACCCACCCCCACCCCACCCCCTGTTCTCCCCCAAGTCGTAGCCCTCTGTTCTCCTGCCCATTCTCACTCATGTGAGACCCAGGAAAACATCCACCAGGGGCTCAGTAACACGGGGCTCTCCCTACTACATTTCCCTTTGGCTACTTCTTCACCTCACCTTTACCGTGCATACAGCTGTCATAAGCTCGGTGCTTCTGGATAGCACCAGGGCCAAATCACAGATTTGGATCCGACCAAAGAAGGGTCATTTTGAACTCTGAGCTCTGGGCCCCAAGAAGCCTGCAACTCACTTTAGACATTTCATCGTGATCTTCCAACAGTAATAAAACGAAAACAATGAGCTTTTTCTGTTGCCCAGGATAATCCACTCATATTCCTAGACCTCTGTCAACAGCAGTCGAGTGCGGACAAACACAGTAACGGCATTCAGTAGACTCAAATGAGAACGCTATCGATGTCACTGAGTTTACACTGTTCCCGTTTAATAGCACATGTTACAGGAAAATGACGATTGTGGTCAAAGAAAGCAAATGTAAAAATGTTTCAATAAACTTTACATCACTGTGCGACCAAAAAGCTGGGCTTAATGTGGTGGGGGAATGCTTTCAGCGACATCATAAAGCAGATGTCTGAAATTGCTACAAACAGCAAGTTGGCCTTAAAACCCAACAAAAGAGATTTAATGTTTCAGAACCCTTTTCCAAACAGAAAAGGGACCCTGACCAGCCTGATGACTTTGAAGAGGTCGCTCATTTTTTTTCCCCCTCAAAGATTAAAAGAACAAAAATGTTGACAGTGGTAAAATTTGATCGGACAGGTCTACACTGGGACAACTTGCTCTCGCGATCGCTCGTTATTTCTGTGGCGGCTTACCTTTCTGTTACTACTGCTGCCAGGACAATAATTGAGAAGTTGATTAAAAATGCCAAGAAAGCAGCAGCAACCATTTTCTTCTGGCGGCTGGAGCAAGTGGGGCGTCTCCAAGGACACCGTCACTGCATTGCTAGTGTTGGTCCTGGGCCAGCATCACCTAACTTGCTGCGTATGGTGCCAAGTGCCAGACCTCTCTGCCTCGGTACCGCACCGTGTCGGGGTCGCTGACCAGGTTTTAAGCATCTCTTTACGAGACACCTGTGGCACCATCCTGGAATGAAGCCTCACTTTTTTCCCAATTCATTCTCAATCATCTTTGAGGGTATTCCAATATCCACCTTCTCTAACTTGGCTTCCAGTATTAAAGCAACAATGGAATGTGGGAGATAATTAGTTCATAATGAAACTTAATTGAGTTTCTCAATCTTATACATTTTGTTCTCATTCACAATGGGTCAGAAGCATCTCCTTACGTAACGCCGCTCATTACAAGATCCTAATTACATTTGGGATTTCAGAGCCTTGTATAGCAACAGTCATCTTGCAGTAAAACACTCTGTATAAAACATTACGCAACACGGACACCCTTCGGAGAGGCGGCACGTGGCTTCAAACGTCCTTTGTTTCTTCTACCAGACCGGACAGAAGTGAACATCCTTTTCCTTCTTCTCTGTAAAAATAGTATCTGTTTAATAACTGCTCATGAATGTTTTCAAATCAACTAAGATTAATTAAATACAGATAACTACCTTGCCATGGAGACCTGGAAAAGCGCATCTTTGGACTTCGGCTAATGATAAAAATAGGCTGCTGGGGAAAGGCCCGGTTTAAGATTTTAAATGGCACACTGAAAGGGGTTTTGGAAAAAAACATGAAAAACGTTGTGAAATTAAATACATATCTACTTATTAATAAGCAATTCATTAACATCTGTAGGCCTAAGTCTGCTAATAAGAATGCATAATAAAAAATTAATGGTGTCATTAATTTTGCATTGGAATATATGAATTTGATTAGGGAGAGCCTTTTTAAAAGATCAAAAGCTTCACAGATATTATCTAATTCTCCTTCACCGAAGTCAGTTGTGGGCAATTAACTAGAATTCATTACGACAAGTGAAGGAACCATGACCTATAGGCAGCGAAGATTCCTAGTGGCACGAGGGGCTGTGGCCGGTTTGGGGGCTACCATGTCTTCTAACTTTTGGTACAGTTTTACATTAGCTCTCGTCATTCAATGTAACAACATCTGCAAAGGATATCCCTCCAAATGGCGGGACAGATGGACTAACAACATTCAGGGAAGGCCTGGCACTTGAAGAATGTGTAAAATTTTGTAGAAAACCCTCACTAATTTCATGACTGACCTTTGTCCTATGACCCAAAACATCAGCTTTTAAAAAAAAAAAATGCGGTGACGGGTGAGTGCCGCCGTATTTTTGCAGGAATAATAACTTGGACTACCTCTGCACTGGCACTGTGGCAAGCATGGGGCTCAGACCATAGTTTTATCATCTCAACCATGGAAAGTTAAAACATCACCTCTCCTTACAGACGAGGAAACAGACGCAGAGGACATTGAATAATTCGCCCCAAATTACGGAGCTAGTGAGGTCCACAGTTGGGATTCAAATCCAGGTCCCTCTCAGACATTATAAATATATATAATAGTCAAGAAGAAAATAATTTGAAGGTCTTTGCATGTCAGTTGTCTTTTTATTTACATTTACTCTTTCTTTCCTTGTTACAATTCGATCCTGTAGGCCTCAGGACGTCACTATACTGGTTTAATGGACGTTAAAGAGACAAACAGCTCCCGGTACTAATGGGCTGATGAGAGTGTCCAGTCAGATGGGCACCTGCGGTTTCCCTGATTTTCACTGGTCCTGGGAAGAATAGCCTTTCCGACATGTGTGCACCAAACAAGCAAGGTCTGTCACCTTCAAGAAGTCATCCCCATTTATTTTCTTGTGGCACCTGCTTTTGGGGAATAATACACCGTGTCTGGAATCACCGAGAATGGAGCTCTGAAGTCAGTGGTGTGGCTGCTGGTGGGTTTCTATAGGCATGGCCTTTTCTCATCTACTCCATTCATATGTTTTTGTTTTGATATTATTTTTCATGCCAACAGCATGGAAGCCAAGTCAGCCAGAGAAACCCCAAGTTTTAGGCACTAGGTCTCCTCTTTTCATTTGGTGGGGGGTGGGGGAGTGAAGCGCTGGGATCGAGTCCAAGTTCTTAAGCGCATCCACCGTCTTTCAGCTCCACATCCTTGCTCCTCGAGTATCCATACTCCTTGCGGAGCAACCTCGCTGGCCCTCACATTCTGACTCTGGGCTCGCCTGTGGGACTTGCTTTGGTCTCTAGCACATCAGCTAACGTGACAAAGACAGGGGCCTGCAAAGCACTTGTGCAAGTGTGCCTGTCCTTACAGGCGTGTGCTGCGCTCACCTTCACTCACCGGGAGAATGCACCCATGTGGGACTACAGGAGGCAGCCCCAATCTGCAGCATGACCTTGACAGAGCCTCACCCAGGTCAGTGGGACCAGCAGACCCCCACCTGATTCCAAACGCACAGGCAATACATGTTTACTGTTATATGCTACTTCGGTTCTGTGGTTGTTGGCTGATCAGCAAAAGCCAACTGATACAGGGCCTGCCCGTCTAGGCCAAGGCTCTATGTAGTGTCTCAATGCCCACAAAAATTCTCTTTAAGACACTTCAGGAAAGACGGAACCATCTATGGTGGGTGTGCTTTTGGGTAGACCCCCATGATTCCCCAGCGATATATTCACAACTTCATGTAATTCTCACCCTCCTTGAGCGCAGGCAAGACCTGTGATCTGCTTCCAAAAAAAGAGAATACAGCAAAGGACAAAAGTCCTAGCATCATGAGTTTGCAAATGTACTTACGATCCCTGACCAGCTATTTCTGAGTTAATCAAAAGAGATTATTCTGGGTGAACAAAGCAAGGTAAAGAACTGTGTTTGGCCCACTACCTTTTGTGTCCCTAAAAAATGTATTTCTAGATGTGTGTGAGTGTCTGTGCATCCTTTTGTTTCAACAGACAACCACAGGAAGGATGCGTGTGAAATGGAGTTGGTGCAGTAGGTAACTTTGGAACTGCCATATTGGGGCTTTGGGGCTGCCATATTGAAAAACATCCAATTGTCACCGTAGACATTTTATATATTATCACACGGTGTTCGTGCATTACTTACTAAAAAGAAAGGTTTTAGGGAAGTTAGTATTTCTTCATGCACGTATAACTAGGGATGAGGAGCAATACCAGAAGAATCCAAAATCCTGAAAGGAGGGCAAAATGATGCCAAACCATGGCGAACCATTGATATGCCCGTGCTGTTTAGACTTGCCCCCCACAGCACTTCCAACAGCTATGGGTCAGAGGTGGAGAAGTCTCTTCTGGAATTTATCTTCTCCTTACCTTTGTGGGCGCTACTGCCATTGGCAGGTCCTGGCCATCTCTGCCTCTGTGAATTACTACAGACCTCCAAGTTCAT
Source organism: Enhydra lutris kenyoni (assembly GCF_002288905.1). Taxonomy (NCBI): domain Eukaryota; kingdom Metazoa; phylum Chordata; class Mammalia; order Carnivora; family Mustelidae; genus Enhydra; species Enhydra lutris. Next base: position 6,718,576 of record NW_019154136.1, on the reverse strand, counting down.
GTCTCTGCTTCCAGTTTTGCCCTGTTCCACTCTATCCCCCACAGCACTGCCTGAGGGGGCTTCTAACCCTATATCTGATCGCACTGCTGCTCTGTGTGGGGAAAAATCCCACTTCGTGTGGCCCGAGTGGCCCTCTGTGGTCTAGGTCTTTACTGTGGGTGAGGATTAAGAGACTGGTGATTAAGAACATGTGCTTTCTGGAACTAGACCCAGATGGGTTTGAGTCCCGGTTCTATTTCTCTATCTTCATTTCCCTCCATCTCCCCTTCCCCACTCAATTCTCCAGCCAGGCTTGAGTAGAGAATGTCTCAGAAAATGCCTTGCCATTCTCCGTCTCCACAGGTTTGCCCCCGATCATGTGGCTGCCTGGCATTCCCCTTAGCTTGCTGATATGTACCCACTCTCTTCCAAAACTTAGTTAAACCATCATTTCCCCCAAGACATTTTCACCCACCATGTCTGCCTTCTTACTCAGGCAGCTGGCCACAGTGGTTAGCAACATTTCATGATTTATTTTCCTCCTTACGCATTCCTGGAAAATGGTAAGATTTTAATAAAGGCTTCCAAGGCAGGCCAATTAGGGAGTGGAAGGTCAGAGGGTTGAGGAAGGAAGCCTGGGAAATGAGGACCTAAGGAGGCCGGGGTGTCTGTTTGTTGGTATGAGCCGGCAATGCTAGTTACTTGGAGGCGGGGTTCTTCACGCATCCCTCTTTTTTTCCCCCCTCTTTTAATTAATCCTAAATTTAATTTCTTTTTTAAGCATCATGTGCCTCAGAATTCCTTGTGCTAGGAAAGAACAGCGTGCTTAAGGGAGAAGAGGTGTATGTGATAAAAGCATTCAGTTGATATGGATTTATTCAAAACATTTCTTTGTTGAAAAGTGACTGCTATTCTATTCTATTCTGTTCTACTTTGATACGTTCTCTTTCCATTTGCTAAAGAAGTTTCAAACTTGCTTCCCAGAAAAGCCACATCTTCTGGTCCTCTCCCATTTACTCAACTCAATTTGAGTAACCGTAGGGGTAGGGTAGGGAGGCGAGATTGCTTTGTTACCACCGCTCTGGCCAGCAACTGGGGTTCTCTGAGATCATCAACCTGTCTCTGATATCAGAGAGCTCATGGGCCCCAGGGAGAGAAGGGTCTCTCTGTGTTTCAGGTAAGGTCTGAAATTCTTCCCAGGTGGGGGCCAATGACTAACATTTTAAACAACGGGCCTGCTCTCCTCCAAATGGGATGTGGTATTGGGCATTGTTCGGCTATCCACTTTATTAAATTCTTTTTTTATGTTGTGACATAACACTCAGAGAAGTACGTAATACTAAATGTAGGATAAACTCACTAAACCGTGTAACTCCCACCCAGAAAGTAGTTAACCCCATGAGCCCCTGTATACTGATTCTCAGTGGTGCCACTCCCCTCCCATCCCGGAAGTAACCATCATCCCCCCTTTTATTTATCGTTTTTATACCTATGTATGCATCTCTAAACAAAAACTTTTTTTTTAAGATTTATGTATTTGAGAGAGAGAGAGAGAGAGAGCGAGCGAGCATGCACATGTGCGAGTCGGGGTGGGGGGGCACAGGGAGAGAGAATCTCAAGCAGATTCCCCAGTGAGCCCTGCATTTCCTCAATGCAGGGCTTGATCCCACGACCCTGAGATCATGATCTGAGCCAAAAGCAAGAGTCGGGACACTTAACCTACTGAGACACCCAGGCACCCCCGCCCCACAAAATGGTTTTCCTTTTTATCTTTAAATTATGAATGTATAAATAGAGTCCTACTGCATGTATTCTTTTATTTCCAGCTTCCTTCTCTTAAGTATATGTTTGTAAGACTCATCCGTGTGGACTGCTAGAGATCACTAATTTTTATCACTCTTTGGCCCGTTATTTCTGCTGGTATAGTACAAGTGAATGCGATCATCCTCTTGGTGAGGAAATGCAGCCAATACCTACTGTGAATCCTTTCCTTCCTTGTCTTACCTTGACGCTTCAATTTAGAATTGCCATCTAACAGAAGACAGTCACCAAACAGAGAAATCGATAGGGGGCGCGATACTCACTAACAACATTGGCTTGTCCGGTGAATATGGTGTACTGGAGCTCATAGGAAACCACGCTGAATTCATCATCGGAGGTCCAGTGAACGGTGATGGTGTCGTAGGAAGCGGTGCAGAGCTCTTCTCTAATTGTAGGAGGGTTGGGAGCTGTGGGGGGAGGGGGGATCAAGAATGCTCATCAGCCAAAAAGCAGGCACCTCCGGGACACATTTCGGAGGAGACATGGGACAGTCAAAGCAGGCCTTTCTACACAGGTCCATCAGGACCACTAGCTCAGAGGTGGTGACCCCGATCCAAAGAACCAACGTCTGGTTGGCTGGTCGCTGCTGTCATTAAAGGGTAGCGTGACTTCAGCCAGCAAGTAGGGACTTACCTCTATTTATCATGAAAGTACGTTTAGGAGGTTAAGCAAATAATACTCTTATCCATGGAAAAAAAATATTAAACAAAAAGCAAACAAGATGAACTTCTATGATTTCACCCACACTGGGGATATGGCAAACTTTTCCAGTAAAGAGCTAGGTGTACATGGTTTAGGTTTTGCCGGCCATACATTCTTTGTTCTTTGTCCTTTCAACTCTGCTGCTGCACTATGAAGGCAGCCTTGGGCGATTCGTATTCAAATGGACATGGGCAGGTTCCAGTAAAACTTTATTGACAAAGAGAGGTTAGGGCTAGATTTGGCCTCCGAGGCAAGGTTTGCCAACCTCTGAGCTATGTGAGGTCACGTATTCTTATATTTACACACCCGATTGGAAAAATACCAATGTTTGTTATCCTATAACAAACCCAGCCAAATAAGTGTTTGAAGATTTTCTCTCATTAGAAGTTTTGATGCCTTATTAAAAAAAAACACCTTATTAGTGTGGCCCTGTTTTGCTCTCATCTTTCAGTTTTATAGGTGATATTTCAAATTAAGAAGAACATGATTAACAGTCAATCCTATCTAAGAAGTACATTTTCCTTCCCCAAGAAAACATGGTTCCTTGGCATTTGGTTAACTTTATTACTGGAGAAGGCTGCTGTTTTATGTTTCGAGCACAGTCTGGAGCAGAGAAGTCTAAATCCTAGCAAAATAATGATTTGAAGTTGACTCAAAATCTACCAGCTTGATTTCAGTAACTGGTTTTATGAGAAGAGTTTGTGAGCAAGAAAAAGAATAAGCAGGGTGTGCTTTGCACTGGCAATAATATTTCAGAGCGGGGCTTGGCAAACTATGGCTATGGGCCAAATCTGGCCCACTGCCTGTTTTTGTAAATAAAGTTTTATTGGAACACAGCCAGGCTCATTCATTTATGTATTGTCTGTGGCTGCTTTTGTGCACTGGCAGAGTTGAGTAGTTGGGACCATATGTCCTGCAAAGCCTAAAATATTTACCATCTGGCCCTTTATAGTCAAAGTTTGCCAATCCCTGGTTTGGAGAATCGATCCAGGCCTTTATTTCCAGTCTTCTGTATACTAGAACCTAACTTCAAAAGGAGAAACATATCTGCATTCTATAGATTTGGAGAGACCTCTGTTCACACTATTGCAGAGCTCTTTCCTGCTCTAAATTTTGATTAGGCCCGAGGAGTCCTAAACAAACCCAAAGAGGGAGAAGAGTTTGTAAAAAAAGGCAACTTGAGAACTCGAATTGTTTTAGGCTTCATTTTGTCCAACTTCTATGTTTGTTGCATAAAGTCAATTAGGGCAGCTTGGTCTCTTGCTCACTGAGTTCCACCAACATGACTACACACCTGTGCATGTGGGCCGGCAACACATTAAGTCATGGGTTAAGACAGAAAGGCTCCATAGAGCCCTTAAAGCATTCTTTCTGGAATGTGTATTTATACGTCTCTCTCCTGAAGTATATCCGCATGCAAGATTTAGTGTCGTCTGCTGTGACTTGGTTGTGCAGGAGTCAGGGACACCGAACCGGAGGAGGCCCAGCTGCTCCGTAAAACTCCGTAGGATCGTCTGTGTGGCCGCTGTCGCTGTGCGATCACCCGGCAGGGAGTGGTGGAGAAATGCTTATTCTCCCATAATCTAAATAGCTCACTGAATTACTTTTCCATCAACCACCGTAGAAAAGATGGTGTCTCTTCTGTATTGCAATAGAGGATTAAGTAGAAAGCAAACTTGGGTTCAAAATAAGCAAGTAGCTGTGATCGGGGAGGAAATGTCACCTCTCTGGGTTATTAACTTGACATACCACTTAGAGGCATGTCACAGAGGGAAAAAAATCATCTTGTTTTCACAGCCACGCAGGCTAACCCTGTTTTGATTATAAGCCCAATGGGTTTGTCCCGAAAAGTCAATACGCAATTTACTGTAAGTGAGGATAGCAGCATGCCAATTTCAACATTCATGGGACTGGTGGCAGAACTGTTATTTTCTTGCCTCTGTTATAAACAGGACACGAGAAATGGTGGGCTAATACTCCACAAACACTTCATTTCCTGCTTACAAATGTCTGATAAACTATTTGGACTTGGCAATATCAGCCAAGCATCATATGTTATGGCCAGGATCGATGTTATGTCTAGAAATGGGCCAGATTTGTATTTGAGGTTTGACAGCTAAGAAGGCAGAATGGCAGGTACCCCATGTGGTCTCTAGCTTGGCATAAACAGCGATCGGGATGATATATGGGGTACACAGTCCTAGTCGGTGCAAACGACTTCCTCGCCTTCCCCTTTAATCACTGCCTTGGCATTCGCATGGAGACGGAGCCAATGAGTGGACGCCCACCGAACACCATTAAACGATGACTGGGCAACGGGGAGGACACACTCAGGTCAGCAAGACATTGATTTTGTACAGAAAGGTCATGTGCCCGGCCCAACAGTCTTTCAGTCCTCTTTATCCTTGGGCATGACCTTGTGACGTGGATCCGGCCCCCGAGACACAAGTGGGAGTTTGCCAGGTGGGCCTTCTAAGCAAGCTTTTTGTTTTCCTAATAAACAAGGACAGAATTTTGTCCCCGTTTCCCCTGCATCCGTCTCTTTTCACCTGTAACTTGAGCACGATGCGTGGAGGCGGGGCAGCTGTGCTGTGTGTGGCAAAAAGGCAGAGCAGGAGAAAGCAAGAGCCTGGGGTCTGCGGTCCTCACTGAGCTGTGGCCCAGGCTTGGAGCACACATCTCCATGCCCGGGTTTGCAGGATACAAACACCGCTTGATGGGTTTAGTTACTGCTAACCGGATTTTCTGTTGCTGCCATCCTACTCAATTCCAAATGACGCAAGAAAAAAAAAAGACTTTTCATAGGATGCCATCATGAAAAACCGCTCAGCCAGAGAAAATCTAGACCTGTGCTGCCTAATACAGTAGCCACAAGCTGTTTAAACTTCTATTAAGTTTAATTAAATTTCAATGAAGGTAAAGACTCACCATTACATTTCAAGTTTCTGATAGCCCCATGTGGACAGCAGCTACCAAAACGGACAGTGCCGATATAGAATGTTTCTATCCTTGTGGCAGGTTCTAGGGGGGTAGCGTTAGTTTAGACAGATCTCAGAGTTAAAAGCTTAAAAAGGGGGGCAGTATATGAATAAATATTTGAAACCGAGTTTGGTTCCTTACTGCAAATGCACTGTGGAGTCACCTTTTTTCTTCCTTAATAAGAGTGGTGTGGTTTGAAAGAATGACATAAGATAAGTTGGTGGGATGAACACTTTGCTTGCAAATGCAGAAAGGCTAAAAACAGCATCTCGGATTCTTGCAAAGAAAAAAAAAACCTATCTGGGCATAACACCCCTTGGATATAAAACTGCTCATTTTTGATCCATAGACTGTGAAAGCGAACATCACACAATGTTCCCTTTCTCCTGCTCCATCTTTCCCAACCGCTCTCCCACACGCACGCGTGCAGAACCGAAATGCGGAAGCTGACGCCATGCTGAGTTAGGGACGTGGTCTCTCGAAGGCTGCATGTCCTCAGGTCCACGCACATCTGGCTTCACTGTATACACGGAGCCTTCCAGAAGTCCTAGGCACCAGTGGCTTTGGCTAACACAAATAAAGGTCCTTTAAACAATCCGCATTCTACCAGCAAATGATTTCAGTCCTCACTTTCGAGGTCAACGGCGAAGAAACATTTGGAAGCATGGTTAGGAACAGGAGTAGCCTGAGGTTTTCTTTTATTGCTGTTCCTTTTCTTTTGTAAGTTTGACAGCCCCCCACCCCCTGCCATAAAAACTGTCTATCAGAATGATGGCACTGGGAATTCACATGCGATTTTTGGGACATTTGCTGTGGTGACCTTTTGCCAAGATGAAATGCGGTCTTTTACCAGAAAGAACAAGAGGTCTTTGGAGTCCGTAAGGACCCAAGCCAAATTCTAATTCTGCCACTCGCGAGCTACCTGACCTCCAGCGAGATGGGTGACCCCTGTCATGGGAAAAATGAGGATTATAACATGCTAAGATCATGCCAGATCTCAGATACAAAGAGCTGAAGCAAGGTAGACACTCAACCAAGAGTTAGCTGCCAACTGTGTCTGTGCCAAGACACCGTGAGAGTCCGAAGCCTTGCTGAGATGAAGTGGAAAACAGCCCCGCTACCTTACGCGACTCTGTGATGGCCAGCAGAGTTGCTCTTTGTGACACCCACACTCTGAGAGGGAGAGAAAATGGCAGGAAGTACGTGTTTAATTCTCGAGATTTGCCTTTTTCCTCTGTCCCCAATTTGGTCTCGGACCGTGTCGTTTTGGGTGGGGAAACAAAAAAAAAAGCATGCCAGAAATCATTTAGGGGAATATTAGACTCCATTCCTAAATCAGGAGCCCACACCTCTGGTTTTGAGGGAATCGATGTGGTGGCAAAGTATGTGTATCACCGATTGTACACGATATCAAAGCGCACGCACAATATTAAAGCGCGCATGCACGCGCGGGCGCAAACACACACACACACGCGCACGCGCACACACACACACACACACACACACACACACGACAATACCTGTAAGGTAATCCAGACATTCTAGCAATTTCTTCTCTCGGGAAAAATCTAAGGCAAAGGTGTCAAATGTGTCATTGAGGTTGATTTCAGGAATTAGGACCTGGGAGGATGCAGTTGCCATGGAGACTCTGTAATTTAAACAAAACAACTTTTTAGAAATGTCAAGATGCCTGTCACCGTCACTGCCTGGGAATGAAAAAAAATAAAAGGAAAAGAAGGATCGTTTTAAAATGGGGCTGTTTTTACACGTTTTACAGGTTCAAAGAGAACCTGGGAACGGCACAACACAGCCAACACAATGCAAACGATCGAGCTTAAAGACGAGGCAAAGGAACTGGGGAAACAGTAGAATGGCTCCCCCCTCACACCGCCTGCCTTCCTTTTTACTGTCGGAAAAAAACTCCCCACGGAGGTGGAAGAATATTCATATCTCATGTTGCTGTGTATTTAACAGCCTGGCCCCCTTCACATCTAACCCCAGCAAGAAGCACATAGCTCCGGGCATTTCTTCACACATCTGTCTGGGAAACTGTTTGTTCCTTTCAGACCCGACCCTGCTCCACTTCAAAGAGGAGTCTCCAAAATTTCAAACTGCATAAAAGGCAAAGTGAAGATTAAAAAAGAATGTTTCCAGATATTGGATTAGTTTAATCAATTACTAGCTTCTCTCTAAAATAAACATTTAAAAAGGAGTTTTTGTCTGGCTTGTTTCGTTCTTCTTGTATTCTTTTTTTTTTTTTTTTTGCACCATATTCCCAACAGATGCCATGGAAAATATTCACGAGCTCCCTCACAAATTCCTCCCATGGATGCCCCATTTCCCCTCTTCATTTACGGTTGCTAGTGAAGCGTTCTCATTTGTAAACTATAAAGCAACGTATTGGTGAGTACGACGCTCCTGCTAGAAGAGAATCTTGTGCTATGTGTGTGTTAATCCCTCAGGTTGATTTGCAAAGTTCAGTTGCCAATAGCAGAATGTTTGAACTAATTAAAAATGCAAGCGATCCTCTTAAAAATGATACAGTTGCGGCATGACGTAAACCATGTGTGAGCGTCTCAGACCATGCTAGACCCGTGATCTTGCTGATCTGGGTATTTCAGGAAGTTCGGTAAACACCACCAAGGGCCAACTACATGCAGAGTGCTGTGTAGGGTGCTGGGACTCGGTGAGCAAAGAAATACTCTGAAATGGTTCATCTCTAAATCTAGTTATTTTCTCATTAAGAGTGCTGGTGCTCATTTATAGAAAGTTACAAAGCTAGCTAGAAGCTAGCCAGGAAGAGCTAGCCTAGGAAACTACCTAGCTAGCCAGGAAGAGAATTCTAGGTGTAAATTCTTCCATTTAATCTAGAAAAATTTCAGCCTGGTTACCTAAGGAGATCTATCTCCTCTTGGGTCTCTGAATGGCTCTTAAAACTGTATCTTATAAAGATGATGTATTTTGGCTAAAGAAATTATACTTGCGGGTCTATTCATACAATGGAATATTGTTCATGTGTAAAAAGGACTGAAGTACTGATAGACACAACAGTGTGGATGAACCTTGAAAGTGTTAACGCTAAGTGAAAGAAGTCTGATGCAAAAGGCCGTGTATTGTATGATCTATTTGTAGGAAATGTCCAGAACAGGCAAATTCCCAGAGACAGCAGACTGGCAGTGGCGGGTGGGGGCGCACAGTGGATGATGACTGCACAATGGGTATGGAGTTTTGGGGGGGTAATAAAAAGATTTTGGAACTCTTATTGCACAATATCATGAATATACCAAATACGACAGATCGCACACATTAAAATGGTTAATTTCATGTTCTCCGAATTTCACCTCAGTATATGTTACACCTGTGAAGTGCTCAAAATCCTTAGAAACAAAGTTTCTAGAATTATGATTCTGATACATTTCCAGTTCTGTGTCGGGAGGGTGGTAGACAGGATAATTAATAATGTAATAACCAGGATGATACTGGGATCCACTGATAAAAAGTTTGAAGAGGCAGAGACTCTGGAAAGAAACGTTTCAAGTGTTTGATTGAGGGTGGAGAATCTAAATTCACCACCTGTTTCACCGAGGAACAGTGAATAGCTGGGACGCCTAGGGGCCTCAGTCAGTTAAGTGGTGTCTGCCTTTGGCTCAGGTCATGATCTCAGGGTCCTGGGATCGAGTCCCACATCAGGCTCCTTGCTCAGCACGGAGCCTGCTTCCCCTCTGCCTGCCGCTCCATCTGCTTGTGCATGCCCTCTCTCTCAGATAAACAAAATCTTTTAAAAAGAAAAAAAAAAAAAGAAACAGTGAATAGCAGAGATGTGGGATTTTGTTGGCTAAAGAGCGCACCCAACGGGAATGGGCTAATTATCGTGACAAACACCTGCTAATTTAGACTGATGGATAAAGGCATGGTTATTAGGCGTTTTTCACACGTAGTCAAACTGTACTTAAAAAATGCCTTCCTTATGACCCATAATCACAAATCTCCTCAGAACTCAGAGCGATCCTGGGATCACTCAGCAAATACATACGGAGCTCTTAAAGCAGGCCCACATGTACTGAAGAGCCCGCAATATTTGCGTCAGTGCAGAGAAGTTAAAAGAAATGCTATAGCGCCATGTGAACTCCCCAAATAAAAATTTCAAAGTGAACCCCCAATTAGAATGTTTCATGATGTCCAGCAGGGAAAACTGCACCGAGCTATTAAGAAACGGGCGTCTCTCTGTCGCATTTCTCTGTCTTTGTTGTGTGGCTCAGATCTTGGGCTGAGAGGATCCCAGGCGCTCTGAGCAGACAATCTCGCTTTAGCGCTCTGCTGTCCAGGGACAGAAGCTTCTGTTCAGGTCCACCCCAAACAGATTTTACTCCCAAGTTTCTCCTGGTTCTATGGTCCACAGTTAACTAAAACGTGGTTCGGGCAAGTGACAGTGTTAAAAAAAAAAATGGCAATGCCTGCCATGTCGCTGGTGGGAACTTTGTGGAGTGGGAACGGAAGGGCTGAAAGTCCCTAAGCCTGGGAGGCCAAGACTGACAGCAGAATCTGGGCGGATTACTGCTGCTTTTAACACCTACACAGTTTTTTGATGGAAGGAGAGATATTTATCTTTGGCTACAATTTCAAATTCGTAATTGGAGTGACAGGCGAGGGCAGATCTGCCAAATTCAACATTTTAGGCCTTGTTTTTATTCCCCAAATCCTTGTTGCCCATCTTCTGGCCTTTCAGATGAGTTGCCAAAATCCACCAGGGCCATCAGCCTTAGGCCACTTTTGAAATTCTGTGCTTTCATAGTTTTGTGAGTCTGTGTGTGTGTACGTATATTCGCATGTGCGCTCATGCTTGTGGGTGTGTGTTAAGCTCTTATCATACTGAGGCAAATAAGGACATGTGTCCTATCCTGATGCTTAAGGGGGTGGCCTGCACATTACTTCCTGTTTCTGTTTTGACTTCGATGCTCCTAATCTCCGTGACAGTTTGCTAGGGCCACTTGGAGGCAATTTTCTAGAAGACGGACGTGTCTGGAGCTATGTGGCTCACAGGCTTTCTCTCAAACAGCCAATGCCAGGGGAAGATGTTCTATCCTTCCTGCCCAATATCCTTCTCCCCATGCCCGACCCTTGACAATGGCACGTAAATGGGTATCTCTTGGGCGAATGGGCAAATCACCACGGTAAAACCCAGTGAGGTCTCACAGCAGCAAAACGCGGTTTGCTTTGGTCTGCTCAGGATTTCCCAGATGCATTCGGCTCTGGAACTTTGTTGTTGTTTTAACACCAATTAACACCCTACCAGAACACACTTCAAAAACCACTCATCATATGTGCTTGAAGTCTTAAAATCAAGTGACATCTCTCCAGCGTCGACAACTGGAGGTCTTGGTTTTATATCCGGGGCAAGTCTGATGGATGCTTGAACTGCTTATGGTGTTGTAGGACGGTGCAGTCGGACACCCTCCTAGGAGCTCTGAAAAATGGGTACCGTTTGGAGGGAAGTTTCTTTTTACCATCTTGATAACTGGGTACTAAAAGTGATTTTAAGTTCAGATTTCTCATAACCAACTTTCTTATGCTTTGATTTAGTGAAGAGTTTGGCTTCCTTAAGGTAGTTGTATAAAGATAACCACACAACCATGCAGAAGACCAATGTATTAGTGTGACTTGGGAATATAGTGTGTTACGCACTCCATTTGTGTCAATTTAGTGAGTGGGAAGGAAGGGAATTAGCATTTGTTGCATGATCACCTTGGGACAGGAATCGGACTAACGGTTTTACCGTATTATTTCATTTTGTCCCTATAACAACCATCTTAGGTAGGAACAATCGACATGTTTTATGATTTGTTCACTCATTCATTTATGGCAGGCAGTTTGCTATGTGCCGGCACTTTCATGGTGAAAACAAGGTGGCTGGGGGTTCTGCCCGCTAGGAGTGTATGAGCGAAATTAGACTCCCAAGTGTTAAAGGAGCAGCCCCAGTGCTGGCCGTAAGTACTCCTAAGCAATTAGCACAGAGCCAGACACTTGACTCCAAAGCATATGCATCTCCTACAATGTAAAGCTTGATGGTCTCTCTCCTTTGGGTTTGGTTTTCTTTTTTTTTTTTTTTTTAATATGTCTGAATCGAACATCTTTTTGCAGTTAGATTCACACTGTAGAGGAACATACCTACTTTAAGTGATTCTAAGATACAGAAAAATCCCATCCAAGTCTCACTTTAGGAAGGCCTACAGGACTGAAAGTTTGTTCCGGGCTTTCCCTCCTCGAACAGAAGAATAAAGATGGTTTAGAAGTACACAGGTGCCAAAGCCCAAGGCAGACACAGTAGGAGGCAGAGAATTACAAAGTCATGTCCTAGAGAAGAATGTTTACTATGAAAAGGATTGAAGGGTAGAGACAGGCAGAGACCAGCCCCAGAACATACGAGGCGGGGCCCTACTCACATACTAAACTACGAGAACTTAAATCCAACAGACATTATGGATTATCTGCGATGCTGAAGTTCTGTTCTTAGGAGTTATCAGCAACAGTATTACAACTACTGATCGAAGCAGTTATTATGAGCCCAATTTTCTTTTTTACCCCTCTTTTTTAAAAAAAGGTTTTATTTCTTAATTTGAGAGAGAGGGAGGGAGAGGGGGAATGCATGAGCAGGGGAAGGGGGAGAGAGAGAGGGAGAAGCAGACTCCCCGCTGAGCATAGCTTCCATGCAGGCTCCATCCCAGGACCCTAGATCATGATGTGAGCCAAGTCAGATGCTTATCTGATTGTGCCAGCAGGGTGCCCCTTTGAGCCCAACACTCTCCGCAGAAAACAGCTCACAGGCAAACCCAAAGCATCACAGTTAAAAAGTGGCAGTGCTGGGATCCCAGCCCAGTTCCCCAGGTCCTGGTCCAAGCTCCCTGCCCCTTCACTACATTCCGGTCCTGGAAAGAGAGGAAGGCTCAGGAATTGACCAAGAGGATGGACAATGGACATGGGAAGAGAGGGGCCGTAGGAGCAGAAGGACAAAGGTTCTTGGCCAATGGTTATAGGCACCACGTCTTCAAATCTGCTGGAAATTTAGCTTTCTCATAAGCAGGAGGCTGACTTCCTTATGTCTGGGTTCAGTGAATAGTTTTGCTTATTTAAAACGATTTTATAAAAGTACACATACAATCACACCAAGAACTATATATTAGTGAGGCTTGAGAATATACCATACAGTTGACCCCTGAACAGTGTGGGGATTAGGGAACCCCCACTCAGGGGAAAATCCATGTGTGACTTTTGATTCCCACAAACTTAATTACTAAGAGCCTACTGGTGACCAGAAGCCTCACTGATGACATAAAGTGTCGATTAACACAACTTTTGTATGTTATATGTATTATACTCTGCATTCTTACAATAAAGTAAGCTAGGGAAAAGAAAATATTACTAGAAATATTAAGAAATCTTATTATGGAAAATATTATTGAGAAAATACATTTACAGTACTGCACTATATATTTTTTAAATCCATGTATAAGTGGACCTGAGCAGTTCAAACCCATGCTAGTCAAGGGTCAACTGTATTCTACAATTCATCTGTAGAAAGAAAAAATCAAAGTCATCTTTCTGTTCTTGAAGAGATGGGCTTGTTATAGGTAGAAGTGAATGGGACAGGTTATGACCTGCCGGATCTGTGGAAGATCACATGTAGACATTCATGCACTCACATTTTATTTCAAAGGTAGGTCTTCTTCCAGAATGTTCTATCCCAACTGTTATGGGGCCACATTCTCTCCCCTCAATAGCGAAGAGTCTGTTCGTATTACACTTGATGAAATTTTTAGGGATTACTGAGAAATGCAGCTCACAGTAGCCCTTTCATCTGGACACCTCATGATTCGTAGCTGGAGAAGAGCGCTCTTGGATCCCAGTTGGAAAGCATGACGTAAGTGTAAACAGGGTCTAGCAGAGTGGCCTAGGTACACGGGAGTATTAGCGCCATTTGCAGTTTTTAACCTTAGGATGAACACAGAGCAACTGGATACAGTCCAGATGGGCGCCACAAAGACAAACACTGGGAAACCAGGAGTCATGAGCAAAGACACCGGCTTCTCTTAAGGTAGGGAGGCGATCATTTTAAGGATATAAAAGCGATGATAAGCAGCTGTGAGCCACGTGCTTTGGAAGACATTAAGTATCGTAACCATCGTAACCAGTCGCGGAAGAGTTTTTCTCAAATATAAGAAATAACACAATGAAGCTGGCTCGATACAGGGCCCGAGGTATAAAACCGCTGTACATTGCTCTAACTAAGAGAACAGTAGAAACAGAAATGTCAATGACTACCTCTAAGCGCTATTTTGAGAATTAGCACGGTGTCTAACACAAGCACGCACTCGATTAATGTTAGTTCTCTCTTTCTTTGAAGAAATGCAAGTGAGAAGATGGTGAGTATTTTTTCCCCCTGGGTCAGGCGTTGACAAAATACAGCCAGAGGGCGAAATACCTGTTGGGGGAAATGTTTCTGGAAGCCCAGGCACGCCCGATCTTTTCTGTGTATGACAGGGCGCTATGGAGTTACCATGGCAGAGCTGAGTAGTTGTGAAGGAGACCTTATCACCTGCAGAGCTGAAAATATTTCGTCTCTGGCCCTTTATCAAAGCGTGCAGACTTCTGCTCTAGGATAAACACCAGCATGAATGAACTGTCCGGGGTTGTCCGGTGATAGCGTTCTATTATTGCTTTGCGTAAGGGGCAGGTGACTCCGAAAATGAGAATGAATGAAAAGTCAAGGGCATCGGCAGGGGTTGGAGGTACCATTTCGGTGGAGTTTATGCCAATCGGGACGGGCAGCGAAGAAACACGGACTCCCATCAGTTTCACTGCTGAACTGACCAATGGAATAATGTTATCTTTAGGTTCCCTACCCCAGAATAAAGGATCCTTTAAAAGAAAGAGGTATGAGACTGACAGTTGGGTCCTTTCTCTCCCACATGAGTCAGCTTTGACCTTTCTGACGAGCAAAGCTTTTCAACCAAATAAACACAGGTCTAACAGAGCACAACACCTGGGCCTTGGCTTTTTTTCCTTCTCCTTTTTAACAGAGGAGCCCTGAGATGGAAGAAAAGATTCCCTTTCATGTCGGTGCCTTCAGTTTGACTCTTTGTTACCAAGTGCATGATAAGATCAGGGCTGAGATTCACAATAATTGCCATTTCTGTGCCACTGTAAGCTTTCTCCCCTGCCCCCCACCACCCCCCCACGCCCCCTACCCAAAGCAAGGCTGATTTTATTCTCTCTAACTGGTGGACTCTTGTTTCAAAGGCCTTGAACTCCAGGGCGCTACTGAAAAGGCTTTGCCATGTCAAAGGGACGCATCTTTGGCTGGAACAAAGCAACTCAAAGGCTCTATTCTCCCTGGTACTCAGCCTCCAAAATGAAAACAAAAGCAAGGCGAGGGCAAGGCCAAGCAATCACTCCGCAGACACAGGAGGCCAGCGGCTGAGAACTTCCCGGCAGCCCCCACAACTCACCTCTCGGTGATGCTCTTGGCCGTCTGCAGGAAACGCGCGTGATCGTTCTCCTTCAGAGAGTGCTCCGCCTGGGAGATGAGGGAGGCCGACCGCTCGATGCACTGTTTGCAGTTCGCAATCTGCTGAGCCAGTTTGCGAAGCCTCATCACCTTGAAAAGAGGCACGGAGACGGTTAGGTGGGTGGGCTCGCCGAGGGAACGCGCACCGGGCTGGACGCTTCTGGATATGTGCGTCCCGCTGCATGGAAAGTTGTCCTTCGATAAACATCCGAGAGCGGGCAGAGAACTACGGGAATCCCAGGTACGGGACTCCTGGCTTGGATAGTCTCAATCTCCTTGGAGAAGTGTCGCTAATTTGTTTTATGAGAAAATACTCTATTGTGAATTGCTTCCTTGTTGATGGGGAAAAAAGGTGCTGCCTAATGGCAAGTTGCAAGGGTCACCAGACCTCTTCCCTCGCCATTCCACTCAATCACTAGAAGATGGCAGTGACTGCTGGGACCTTCTCTATCTCGGGTTTTTGGCTGGGCCGTCAAGAAACTAAGACATCCCGGTAGGTGCAAATGGCTTAAGCAAGGACCATTTTCTAAAAAGGTCTTTGTGATCCGCATCATAAAACCGTGATGGGAAAACATGAGGTATTACTATTTCCCACACGATCTAAAACTCATGTGTTAAATTAACAGAAAGAGAGTGTTTTTTTCCATTGATTAATATTTTTCCTGTTGAGCAGATGAGAGAAAGCCAAAAAAAGCACAGCTGGGCCATTTCCCCTCACTGGGAACGTCATTTCCAGGCACTTTGTGCTTACTTGATAACTAAGAACTATTTTGATAAGCATTTCCCAGTCGGGATAAAAATGCGTTTGGTTCCAACCGCCACTCCAATTCCTGATTCTGTCTTGCTTGAAAACGACCCTCCGACGTAATTGACCGTGACCTCGGGGGTAGGCCAAGATAAGTGCACGGTAACCCACTTGACCATTCGCTCCGGTGTCTGAAATGTGCCGGGAGATGAAGCCCTCTGGCCGGAAGCCAAGTCAAAATTAGACTGCTAATTGGAATTGCCGTGTGCCCAATGGCCCATCCACACAGCCTGGGACAGGTCTTGGCCGGCTTCAGGATCATTCCGGAATGGAAAACAGCCCTGGGTGAAAGGGTAGGGAGGAGGCCAGTTAATCTGTCTTGCAGACAAGGGTGGCTCCGGGTCCCTCCAGAATTCCTGCTAACTCCAAGAAATTCCTTCTTTCTCCAAGTCATCATTATCATCCCCGTGCAACTTTAATCGAAGAAAAGGAAGGAAGGAGATGTCAGAACTTGAGGCCTGTATGGAACATCTGATTCCAGCTAGGTTGTACTGCAGCAAACAAAGGAAATTCATGCTGCACTGGGAGGCAGCAGCCGCAAGATTTCGGGCAAGAGTGAGAAAAATTCCTCAAAGGAGAGAGAGAGATAGGAAGTGTCAAAACCTTGGAGCAAACAGCCTATGAGATTAAGGCTGGTAAAAGACTTAACTCATTATAATTACAGCGACCAACTGCAGCAGATGAACTGTGTTCATTAGTTGAATGAAAGAACACTTTTTTGACACCGAATTGAATCTAGCATTTAACATGGTTACATCCAGAGGTAAAGCTGAGAAAGGCCTAGAGTCCAATTCAAGATGTTAGAACACATCCAGCAGAGGAAGGAGAATAACTTAGAGTCCCCAACAAACCAAGGGAATGAAATACTGAAGCATACAACGGAATTAAAGATGTTTAATACAATTCTAACGAAAGAAATACAAGGTCCAAATCTTCCTTTAGAACAGCTCTGTTGGTCACTTACCCTTTTGGTATGCCTATCTGTGATCCCACAGGCACCAACGCTTGAATTCTATTTTCTTCCTTCTTTTATTCTACCATGACATTGGAAATTAAAAGTGGCATCAAGAGGAAAAGATAAAAAACGAAGCCAAACAACAGCCCTAAGTCATGTGTTAAGCTGAAGCAAGCCAAAATGAAGAGGCTCCTTTGAAAACGGAGGATGCTTTACAGAAAAACAACCGTTAGCATCATTTTAATTTTAGTTCAAGTGTACAGTTCCACTTCACACGCCAGATCACAGCTTTTCAAAATGGTGTGCACAGGAATCAGGAGGAATCTTTGGAGAAGAGACACTTAGAGATATCTGGGCTCACTCGCCATATCCTCTAAAGAGTTGTCATCGGCAGAGAGGCTCGAAACTGCATCTCAGCGGCCAAAGAGCTGCAGGTGCTGGGTCAGTGGTCAGGACGAGCATGGAAAAACTAAACAGAAGAGGAGAGGAGAGGAGCGAAGAAAGTAGCAGAGTGCATTCCCGATAGAGAAGGCAAATTCAGTTTTGCAAAAACTTTTCGTATGCGTGCGTGCTGGATTTCATGTCCTCTCTATTTTCTCCTGGGGGCTTCGATTAAAAAAGAAAAGAAAAGAAAAAGAAAAACACTACTCTAAATCAGGTGTTCACAAACTATGGTCTGTACGCTGTATTCAGCACACCTCTGCCCGTGTCAATAAAGTTTTATTGGCATGCTGAAACAGTCACTCATTTATGACTCATCTATGGCTGCTTTCATACTACAACAGACACCTCTCTTCTTTACAGAAGAAGCTTGCCAACCTCCGTGATTCTGATCAAACGGCCCTAATCTGAACCACACTCCGGGACACGCTACCCTACTTGCTACGACACTTCAAAATCAGACACCAAGCATTTAGCGAAATACTAATTTCATCCTTAGAAAACACTTTTTTATATACTATTTTAAAAGTCTGACAAGATGAATAAAACTTGATATTTGAAAAGAAACACTGGATACTGACACGTAAGAAGATTCTTTATATGTATGTGTCATTATCACAGGGGTCATTTTTCCAAGTCGGCCCTGTTCTTTTGTTCCTTTGGGAAGTGTTGGTTGCACGTTGTAATTTCAGGAATTCGCTCCATACTCATCATGGAACTAGCCTGCCAGTTGAATCTCCTTTCAGTGAGGACATGGGCCAAATATACCGATTTATTTGCTGTTTATTATACCTTGAACATGCTTTAAAAAGCAGCCCTTCACTTTTCTTTAAATGCATTTTAAATGCTTTTAATATATGGCCTTTATATACATTGTAGGATTCCCAGCACCAAATCGTCATGTCCTAACAACTGAGCCTCGGTTATCACAAGTCTCGGCATTGCCAATGAGGTCTGACTTGGCGTTTCTATAAGGCTCTAGAAAAGCCCGACCATGTAGTCCAGTTAATTATCTTACATTTTGGAGATTTAGAGTACATAAAAGCAGCGAAGAGAAGGGACCCTTTCTCTCTGTGGCTGCGGCCTTCTACCATCAATCTGTGTCTGAACATAAAACACGTAATTTACTCAGTCTGGAGTCTGTGGCCTGCTTTTCGTGTGTTGACATGAAATTTATCTCCTACTACCAAAGAGATAAGACAATTTTTTCCCAGGGAGTCTCATGGCTTGAGACTCTCCAGTCCCTCCAAGGAGAAAGGCTGCTGAGCTCTTTCTTTCGAAGACTGCACAATGGTCTGAGAGCAAGCATTACCAGTATGTACCCATGGGTCCCAACCCTGCCCACCTGGCAAGCCCCCAGCTGGAGGATTTGTGGTGAGTCTGTTTCCATCGGGTCTAATGGCCTCGTGATCCATGCCAGAGACACATGGCGGCCGAGGTCACGAGGTGAATGAAATTCACAGCGTGATCCCCATGGTCCCGCCAGTTCTTCTTCCAACTCCCCACTTGCAAGTGCCTGTGAGAGGGCCCCATGGTCCCTTCTCTGGATTCAGCGTCCTCAAGACCACACAGACACCAGCCTGGGCGCCCTCACCAGGCACCAAGTCCATACTTGGCCTTCTCTGCCCAGCACCTCTGCTTCCCAGCGCGCTGGTACTCACGCTCTTGTCTTCTTCGCAATGTATCTCTGATACCGCATGCCCTGGCCAGGGACTCAGTCACTGTGAATTCCGAGGTTTGGGATCCCCTAGCCTTCAGTGATGCACCAAATCGGTTAACTCACAAGAAAGCCAAACTGGGCCTCATCTTTCCCAAGTAACGTTTGCTTTCTAAGACTGCCTTCTGAGAGAACGTCCTCAAGCAAGTGTGTACTTCTCAAAAAGTGGTCAATTTCAAACACACAGATGATTTTTAAAGTAATATGATGAATTTCCCTATGCATAGTCCCAGCTTTATCAAATCTCAAAATTTTCATCATATTAACATAAAAGATTTCTCAGAAGGAGGAAAAATATTATTGATAGCATGGAAGCCCTGTGTGTCTGTCCCTAATTTCATTCAAGTCCTTCTCCAGAGGAAAACACCTTTTTGAATTCAGGGCGTATCACTCCCAAGTATGTATGCGGGTCAAAACACTGATGGGATATTTTTTATAGTTTATCGAATTTTGTGTAACAAGTCTCACTCCATGCAAAGCACTGTAAAGCTTGTTTTTTTTTTTTATTTGTCCATATAGATATGTATCACCCTAGTTCATTAATTCTGAGTTTTGAAGACTGTTCCGTTACATAAATATACAGTTGTCTTATAAACAGCTTTGTTGAGATATAATTAACATACAACAACCTGTATATATTTAAAGGACAAATCTGGTTTCCAGATATGTGTAAACCCATAAGATAATGAACACAGAGATCGTGCTTCCATTTTCCTCCTGCCCTTGGTAATTCATCCTATCCCACCCCCGGCTCCGCCCCAGCCCATGCTCTGTCACTTGTCCCTAGCCAACCACTGATTTGTCTTCTGTCACTGTAGATAATTAGAAAGTATGTTTCTAGGGGCACCTGGGTGGCTCAGTCAGTTAAGCGTCTGCCTTCAGCTCAGGCCATGATCTCAGGGTCCTGGGATCAAGCCCCACATCGGGCTCCTTGCTCAGCAGGGAGCCTGCTTCCCCCTCTGCCTGCTGCTCTCACTGCTTGTACTCTCTCTGACAAATAAATTAATTAAATCTTTTAAAAAAAGAAAAAAAAGAAAGTGTTGTTTCTAAACTGCCACATGAATGTGTTCACGTAGTACATACTATTTTCTGTCTGGCTTCTTTCCCCCACCATTAATCTACTGAGACTCATCCAAGTTGTTGCATGCATCAGTAGCTCGTTCTTTTTTGTTGCTGAATAGTATTTCACTGTATGGATGTGCCACAAATTGTTATCCATTCATCTGCCGATGGACACTTGGGTCGGTGCTATTACCTTTGCCATTCCCGTGAAAATTCATGTACGTGTCCTATAGGGCCATATGCTTTCATTTCTCTTGGAAAACACCTAGAATGGCTGGATCATATGATAAGTGTATGTTTAACTACTTAAGAAACTGTGAGTTTTCCAAAATGCAGTTTTACTCTCCGCGTAAGAGAGTTCTAGTTCCTCCACGTTCTCAACAACACTTGGTATGGCCCATCTTTTTCATTTTAACTGTTCTACTAGGTAAGTAGGGTATCTCCTTGAGGTCCTAATTTGCCTCACTGACTTTTCTCGACAAGTAATGATTTTGAACATCTTTCCATGTGCTCATTTGCCATCCATACGCCTTCCTTGGTAAAGTACCTATTCAAATCTTTTATCCATTCTGGTAAAGTTTATTGTTGTTTCCTTGCTAATGAGTTTTGAGAATTTGTTATATACCCATGTACAAATACTTTTCTGTTTCAATTAATAATTTATAAATATTTGTCTCCAACCTGTGGCTTGTCTTTACGTACTCTTAATAGTGTCTTTTAGAGAGAAGTTCTTACTTTTGATGTAATACAGTTATCTGTTTAATTTATAAATATTTCTCTGATGTTTTTAACCTTGTATATGAACAATCTTTGCCCAACTCAAGGCTCACCAAGATTTCCTCCCATGTTTTCTTCTATAAGTTTTATCGTTTTGTCTTTCACATTAGGAACATCCATTTCGATTTGGTTTTTGTATATGGCATGAAATATGGCTCAAATTTCACATTCTTAGGTGCAGAATAGCGTCTCCTATGCAGAGGCTAAAACTTAGTTTCCAAATTCCCCCTACGGCTGAGTTGTCTTTGCAGTTTTGGTATCTACATTTTACTTCCCAAACTGCTAATTTGTTGTTTTCACATTTCCTTCTTTCTGATCTTATATCCTTTTCTGGCTTCACAAGTTTTTGTTCTTTTAAAATAGAAGCCATCCCTTCATTTATCACTTTAAACATCTTTTCTGTATTTTCCCATACAATGAATTTCACCTGGGGTGAGAAAATGTTGATTTTGCGGGCTCTATTTTCAGAAATGCAAGATTTCTTTATATGCTTCAGCACTGTGGTTTGAGTTTCAGATTTAAAGGGAAGAAGTCATTCATAATCTTTTTCCTCCCTCACCCTCTTGGCTTAGTGCCCTCCCATCCCCTCCACCTACCCCGTAATGCCATCAGTCTTCCTCACCTCCCTCGCCCTTGGGGGTCCTCATTCAGGGATCCTCTGCATTTCTGAGACTTCTCTTTTGAGCAGGTATCAGAAATAGTGCAGAGCCAGGCTCCAGCCTGACAACTTGTTCCAGACTCCCAGGACCGAAATCCCTAAAAACTATGACCCGACGTAGAGGCTGGCAATAATTTTTTTAATGCCTTTTAATGAACTGAGAAGCCTTCTACGGCCCATGGCTTTAACCAACGAGCCTGATTTTAGTCCCCTATACCATCTGGAGCACTTCCAGCCACTTTATCCCAAGGCTTCAAGAACTCTTTATCCACTGGAGTTGAAGGTGTTGCTGTTCTGGTCTCTTCCAGACCAAGTCCCCTCCCATGTTTTAGCCACAATCGCAGCTTTACAGGTTTGTCCCATCTCTGGCCCATGGAGACCTTTGTCTTGTTTTGGGTCCAGCTGGATCTCTTTGCTTTCCTATTTTCCTATGTTCTCTTGTCACTGACATGTGTTTGGGGTGGAGTGGGTACACCAAAGCACCAACCCCATGTATCACCACAGCAGGAACTGTGGACATCCCTTCGCTACTTCAATCGAGCTCATGAGAGAAACCCCGATGTTGCAAAGTTAAGCAAGGGAAAGGCATGCAGGCCAGGCTGAATAAGGGCCCCCCAAAGATGCTTCCATCCTAATCCCACGAGTTTTTAAACTATGTCGCTTTACATGGATAAGAGATGTTGCAGATGTGATTAAGGCAAGGACCTTGAGAGAGGGGAGTATTATCCTGGATGATCTGGGGGATCCCAGAGTAATCAGAAGGGTCCTTACAAGAGAGAACCAGAGAGAACTGTGCCAGAGAAAGAGATCTGAGGAGGGAAGCAAAGGTCAGAGTGATGGGATAAAGAAACCAGGAGCCGAGGAATGCAGGTGACCTCTAAAAGCCAGAAAAGGCAAGGGATGGATTCTGCCCTAGAGGCTCCGGAAAGAGACAACACTGCTGAACCACTGACTTTAAGCCCAGTGAGACTGATCTTGGACTCTTGACATCTGGAGGGAGGTCAGATACTAAATATATTTTGGTTTAAGTCACCCAGTCTGCGATATTTGTTATAGCAGCAATAAGAAACTAATATTAGCATTGAGAGCTGATCCCTGTACCATGTAAAGGCAACAAATTCCCTCCCACATGCATATTAATGAATTGCAGCTGTATTTCAGGCAATCATACATCTGAGGACCTGGAAGACGTCAGGTATTAAGAGATGTACACATCTGGTACATGATAATGGAAGAGGAAAAATGTCCTGGGAGGATTCCAGGTGGACACTCAGTGCTCTTCCAAGTTGTACAATTTGTACGTGGGGAAAAGTCGCCATTCAACACATATGAGTCAGTTCTTGGCCAGGGAATGAGTTCATATTAATTTCTTAATTCACTGTAACAGCTTCCAGAGCTATCTGACTTAACTTTTCTGATCACCATCACAATTTACATGCATAAATATTTTTCAACTTACATAGACAAAGGACTCTGAAACATTATACAGGATTGAAAGTATCTTTTAAAAGTGGTAGAAAACAGAGAACAGCACATATATTAGCTATTAGAACCTCTGTGTACCACTTAATTGTTGTTAACTTAATTATATATATTTCATTAAAGTATGGTTATGAGCAGTAATAATAGAACTTTATGAATTTATTGGATCTTGAATGAACGTTTCTATTTTTTTAAATATTTACAAAATTACCTCTTGAGGGTGGCAGAGAAATGAGTAAAATAAAATGGATCTTAAGTATTTCAATAAAAACCATAGGAATTTAAAAGATACAAACATTAAAAAAGAATTTCTAATACTATATCCAAAAAGGGATATATGATATAGTGAAACTATAGTAGTTTTGCCACCATGAAATTATACTTGTCTGAATTCGCTCCCTGGCATGAGAAAACACTGCAATTTCTATATAAAGTCTGATTCACTGAAACATTTATTTAATACTGTGTTAATTGCTAGGATATAGCGATAAATATGAAATGAACTCCTCTGCTGTGGAACCCCCCTTCTCATAGAGAAGAGAGATGAAAACAGTGGCTATAATAGACCAGAGCTCCAAGCTACCCCTGGAGTTCAGTAATGGAGGAGAGATAATGTAATGTAACCCTCTTCTTACAGATGTGCACAGGAGACGGTGATGATACAAAGAAAGGGGTGGAGAAAAACAATGGCCAACCAGGGGCCTTTGAGCTCTGTCTTAAAGACTTA
Organism: Enhydra lutris kenyoni; assembly: GCF_002288905.1. Lineage (NCBI taxonomy): Eukaryota > Metazoa > Chordata > Mammalia > Carnivora > Mustelidae > Enhydra > Enhydra lutris. Next base: position 6,694,909 of record NW_019154136.1, on the reverse strand, counting down.
AGAGGAAACTGTGGAAAATATAGAAAAGGGAGGGTATTCGATGTTTCCTAAGCTACTGAAGTACATGGGAGTATGGTGTTTTCTCCGGGTAGAGAATATGAAATCTTCTACCCTAGAAATCATACCTTCCCTTCTTTGATCTTGGTTCCAATAATCTGTCGTCTCTGCTGAATGATCTCAATGAGAAGATCACACTCCTCCATCAATTTGGCTTCTTGACGTGATGCATTGACCTACAGGATAGATAGAATAGTAAGCATTTATTTGGCATTCGATTTTCAGTTACATGCTCTTTAATAAAGACTACTATGTTTCTGGTAATCACTAAAAAAGATATTTTAAATGTTAACTCTTCTTCCAATTATACAGATATGGAAAATACAGGACTTACACGTCCACTCCCTATCTTGCATCCTTGGAGAACATTATTATCCAATGGTAGCAGTCTTTTCTACAAAGCCATACTTGGCTTCAGAATCTTCCTTAACCCAACATATATGTAGCTATTACCAATTAGTTGGAAATCGATGCTTGAAATATATTTGTGATTCCTGCTTTTATAACTTGAGAGAAAGTGTAATTTTGGCCAATTAAACAAAAAAGTAAGTTTAAAAAAAACAGTATTATTCCTTTATGGAGAATAAATTACTATTGACATCCATTGAACAAATTTTCCAGAAGCAAAGTAGCAAGATTATATCATATTTACTTAACTTTTCTTTTAAATACGGACATCGACTTTGTATTTCATCACCAAGAAAACATCAAAAAAGAAAAAGGATGGTTGACTATTTTATTAATCTTAGGACATAATTTAAGATTTTCCTTCTGGTGTACTTCCAGAAGACCGAGGTTCTGCAATGAACACATGCCATTCTCTAGGAAAGGTAGATGATTGTAGAATGGCTTGTATTTGAAGTTTTTAAGACATTATATGCAAGGGAGGATGACAATTAGCTCATTCTTGGCAACAGGGCTTGGGAAATACTCTGCACATGCTATTTCCTCCACCTCATGACAATTCTGAAATGCTTATTCGCAAACAGAGACCCAGAAATCACAGCTGTGGGAAATGGAGAGAGCCTGCAGGAGTTTTATGATTTTAACACAGCACAGAAGTTGCAGTGTTACAGAGAATGACAATAGCATCATTGATTACTCTAGCATATCTCAGGGAGGAGACACAGCCCAGTCATTAAGCCCTTTTGATTTGGGATACTTTATTTAACTGCAGTAATTCCATTCTCTCCGAATGAGATAGACTGGAAGTAGGGTCAGAAGTTCAGGATAAAAATCCATTGACGGCTGTTCAGAGAAAGCATGTCCTGTGTCCAGAGGCCAAGATTCCTTGAGTTTTATTCCTGATCCTTGCAAGACACAGCAGAGAGAGTACTCAAGACATCTTCTTTTTGAGAAGATAATGGTCAGTGGCCATGTGCGGCAAACCCCAAGATCAGGTCCTATGTCAGATTAGCACACAGACTTGCTGGCTAAATGTTTAATGAATAAAATTACAAGATGCATTTTGATGGACAAGTACAGAACATGGAACTCGGGCTAGTATCTCAAGGAAGTTCATCACTGGGCTCAATTTCTCTTACCATTACTTTTCTGTTGTCATTTCTAGTTCCCTTTGAGGATTCCCAAATAAACTTTGCTACCCATGGAAATATTTACTCAAAATGCCATTACTCTCAAGAAAGTTCTTCTCTTTCCCCTTGACCTCAAACTGAATTTAATAACTGACTACAACTGAGCTGTGAAAAGGATGGAATCATATAGAAACCAGGGCACATTACGATGGAGAAAGTGAAATTTCTGGAAAGCGGCACCTAATACTTAAAAAGTATGTTCCAGAATGAGCCCTAAGAGCAAAACCACTCAAGCGTACAATCAAGGTAAATCTAATGGGATGCAAGCTCCCTAAGGGCAGGGATCTTTGGCTGTTGAATGAAATGAGTCATCTTTCCCAAATCTTTTCATTTTCTTGGTGATGCCCTTTGGTGTTTTTTCTAAGTTTAAGTAATCTTTACACCCCCACGTGGGCTCGAACTCATGACCCCGAGATTGATGAAAGTTTTTAATTTTTATAGAGTTCAATTTACCCACTTTTCTATCGTCATTTGTGCTTTTGATGTCATAGCTAAGCAACTTAATCCAAGGTCATGGAGATGTACACCTCCACGTTCCTCTAGAAGTTTTATCTCTCACCTTTAGGTTTATAAGCCATTTTGAGTTAAGTTTTATGTATGATGCAAAGTAGGGTCCAACTGTATCTTTTGACTAATGGATAGTCCGTTGTCTAAGCACCGTGTATGGAAGAGACAACTGGAAGACAACTCAAGCGTCTTAGCACTTTTGTCAAAAATCAACTGAGCGAATCACGAAGTCCTCAGGTTTTGATGTTGTTGCTAACATATTCTGTGCTGAATGCTATTCTGGCTTTGAGTAAACCTGATCCAACCCCACTGGTAGTTCTGGAGCGGGTGCCCTGAAATGTGGCGTGGAGTGCTAGCTCTACACACTTGCGGAGGGACGATATTGGGAAAGTCAAGGAAAACATCCATTTCTAAGTTCTCCTATTTTGTAAAATGAGGTGAGTAATACCTGCTGTCTTGGCCATGTGGGATTATTGTAGTAAATATGTGGAATAATATGTGAGGAAACAAGTAACACTGTGAAGTCATAGATCTGAGGTGGTAGTGTCCATACTGCGAAGTCATTTTGCTCATAGACTACAATTTAGTTTGGGATCCATTTCACTCTGAAGATCATTGGGATTGGAGTTACTCTATGATGGGAAAAGTGGTCCAGTTGCCATCATCACATGGGGTTCCATTTAATCCCAATTCTGATCATTTGATATTTATGATGGATAGATTTGTTTTACAAAAAAAAAAGGAGACTGAAATCTACTTTGTTGAGCCAAATATGTTTTGAGAAAGCTGATACCACAACCACCTCAGCCCCAAAATATAAATTCCCAGAAATTTGGAAACATGATCTGTTCATTTTCAGCCAAGTATTTTCCTTAGATCTTTCAAAAAGCACAGAATTGACTTTCCTTTAAAACCAGGAAAGTTGAATCTCTTCTTATACTTTGATGAAGCTTCCAAATTTTTGTAACCCTAGCATTCTTATATTCCAAAAGGTACAATAAAGTAAGTTGAATGCTATCCTATATTTCTAAAACTCTTCCACTACAAAGAAATTTTCCACAGTTTTGCTGTTTTATATGTCACTTAAAAGAAGTTAATGATTTGATTGGATTTCACTTCTTCTAAGGGCTATTAATCCAAATACGGCATAGTTTATTGGTTGCTAGCAGTGCACTCAGGTGTTTCTAGTTCCCAAGTTTGGTTTGGAAGCCGGCAGCTCCTGGTTATGATTTCAGCTTTCAATTTCAGATCCACATCTTTTGACTCAGAATCACTAAGGCCAATGGAAGTGCTTTGAGTAGACAGCCAATCTAAGGATGAAAGAAACAGCCCCCAAACCTGCTTTCATTGACCTCTACCTCCACCTTCTTCATCCCTACCTTAAAGACAAGAGTGGGATGGGGCTAATTAGGAATGATGGCCAGTGGTAGGTGACTACTGGACCCCACCTCTGGACTGCATTGGAAATAGGGCACATATTCTTCAGCGCCCTTGATATTACAGGACAAAACGGAGCTTCGAATGAGGCCTCTTCCCATTCCAGGCTTCTCACCACTAGCTTTTTTTCTCATCTCAATCATACTCATGTGTAAATGTCACCTCGGTCCCTCATGAGAAGAAGCTCAGTTACCTTGACCTCCTCTCTCTTCTGGCCTCACCCATGTGCTCAGCACGCAACCTCTCTACGTCTGCAGCTATGACTTCTCTTCTCATTCTGAAACACACCATTCCCCCCATCACTGTTTCTAGTCCTTAGTACTAACTTCACCCCTTTGCAAAATGCTCTAAAGTAATTCTTCTAAAGTTAGACCCAAACTCAATTCTGGCAGAAGTTTTTTCTTCTTTCTACTTTTTAGGCCCTGATGCCTTATCTGAGACTACAAGTGACACAGCCAGTGTCATGTAAGCTCGAGGCTCCTTGTATAAAACACTTGTGGCCTTCACTGTGAAAGACCCACATACAACTACTGATTCATTCATCGGTCTACTCATTTATTCATTCGAATAATAGCAACTGGGTTCCCAGGGTGTCTCAGACAGCATTCCAAGCGCTGGGCAGGCAGGGCGTCCAAGATAGACAAAGTCCCCATCATCACAGAGTTTACACAGAAGCACAGGGGAACAGGCTGAACAAGTCAAGAAACAAATAAAAATTTGGGATCATGACAAGTGCCTAGAGGAAACCAAACAGGGTAATGTGACTGAACACGGCTGAGAGTAGGGTCCATTTTATGGGCTGTACAAGAACTCTCTGATAAGTCTCTGCAGGGGTGAAAAGGAACCAGCCAAAAGACATAGAAAAGGTATTTGCTGGCACTCCCAACTCTGCTTTTAACGGGAACCCCCCACACAAATTCTACAGTCTAGCTTCATTATTTGTAGATTCCGTATTTGCGATTTACGTGCTCACTCCAACTTAAGGATTAATTTGTAACCCCAAATCAATACTTGCGGCCTCTCTGTGTTCATTTCAGACATGCTCAGAGCACGAGAAACACATGAGTCACCCTCCTAGCACCCAGGTGAGGTTGAATAAGGACACATTCGGCCTTCTTGCTTTAGCTCTTCTATAATCTAAGGATGGCGACAACAGGGACAGCGCACTGTGGTGTAAGAAGCTTTGGCTCTGGGGCCAGGTGGATGGGTTTTGAGTCCCAATTCTGGCACCTGTGAGTGGGTCAGCCTCAGGCAAGTCACTTAGCACTCTGGAACCTCCTTTTCTCTTTCTCAAAACAAAGACAATAGAATCTACCAGGATGACTTGCTCTCGAGATTTAAGATTATATAATCTAGGTGAGGAGTGTGTGTGTGTGTGGGGGTGTGTGCGCGCGCGTGCATGTGTGGCTCTTTCCCTAAAGACCAATGGTTTGGTATTGGCCAATTCAGTGTTCCTGGCAACTTTCTAGACCCTAACTACCACAAATGACGAGAATCGATGGATTTACCTACTATCTAGTGTGCCCATAATGGTCCCAAGGACTTGGGGAGCAGGAAAGGTAGAATGAGAAGGGAAATTACGTAAGACACAGAAGAACAGCCTGGCTTGGAGAGTGGGTACCCCACTCTCTCCTGCTCCTATGGTAGTTTTGACTCTTCTCATTGACAGACTATGACTATCTCATCCTTTACAGCCTATTGATGAAAGAGAAATGAGAAAGTCAAACAATGATGCGAGCGTAGAAGGCCAACACTCCTGTCTCCACCTACTAGCCCTGAGATCTCATTCAGCACTCACGTCAGACACCAACAGTCAGAGGTGGTCCCGTGGGAGTCGCCCCTGGGTGCAAGGTTTATCTGCTTTCCTAGGTACTCATTCCCTGGTGTTGTTAATGATAACATAAACGGGTTAGCTATTTTCTCCAGAGCACTTGGTTAGCCATGCCCAGTAAAAAGCCCCCCCGTTAAGTTTTACGGTATAATAGTGTTACGGCATTTCACAGAAGGGGTGGGGTGAGGCGGACAATTTCTTATTTTGTTCTTGTCATATACGTATAAACATTAAAAGGATTTAATTACATACACACTAAAAATTGGACTACGTGTCTGCAAAATGTTCTTTAGCAGTCTGTAAACAGTTTCTAAGTATTTCTAAAAACTTGCTCTTTTAATTTGACTTGTATTCGACTGCAAAATGAGATGTTCGGTGCAGAGTATAAACACCATTAGATTTCAGCCACATGTGGCCTTAACATCTTTAGAAATACTTTATGAAACCCTTAGAAGGTGACATCAATGGGGAAACAGTATGTTGCCATGTCACATGGGTGCATTTTAGAAATCCTCATTTTCTCATTTTGAAATGCTTTGTTGAAATGGGCTAGCCATCTCTAGATTTTGAGACCAGAACCTTTTAATGCCCCTCGTGAGAGGGACATACTGACCTGGCAGATCACCTTCTATTCATACACAGATGCGAACAGCGGACTAAACTTTGGAGAGGATGAGGCTGATGTGTCGGAAAAAGGAAATTTCATTTCAGGGTGTGGAGGAAGGAGGGGTGGTGGCATTACACATCCCAGAGGCCACCATTCACGTTGAGAATGTGAATGTTGAGAATGTAAATGTTGGGAATGAGAATGTTGCCCCACACCTCCCTACACCCCCACCCCCCCCCCCCCCCGCCTGCACAGCCCCGGAGACTGCCCCTACAACACAGGCCCACCATCAGTGCACTCTTGAAACTGTTCCATCAAACTGCGACCCCCTTGGTCGAAGATTCTAAACCTTGCTATCCTTAAAATCACTATGGATGAGGTTGGGGCTTTAAGAGACAAAGGTCTACTTTACAAATTCGCCTAGAATGGGTTCTCATGGCAAAAGCAAAGCTGTACCGTGATTCAAATTAAGGTGACCATGAGAAAGGTTAAAATTTTTTCCTATTGTTTTAAAGATTTTATTTATTTATTTGACAGACATAGATCACAAGTAGGCAGAGCAGCAGGCAGAGAGAGAGGGAGAAGCAGGCTCCCCACTGAGCAGGGAGCCCGATGTGAGGCTCGATCCCAGGGCCCTGGGATCATGACCTGAGCCAAAGGCAGATGCTCAACCGAATGAGCCACCCAGGTGCCCCAAAACCCTTTTCTATTTTATGTTATGCTGATGTTGTTATTGGTTAAACTCAACAGCGCTTTTTTCTGTTACTAAGTATATGTCATTTTGAGTCTGCATCCAGATTTCAAGGGGTTAGTGTTATTATTATGTCTTAGTAACACCATTATTTCATATTGTTATATGCTATAACATCTATAACAAACCCAACTCACTACAAAAGAAAAACACTGGAGGAGTTCATTCCCATCTGCCTGGGGCTGGAGCAACGGAAACACAACAGAGCCACAGATAAGCTGATAATTTGGCCAGGAAGAAGAGGGTACAGGGAAAGCCTGTATGCAGGTGGGCTCTGTGCCCGGCCATGCGTTGCTGTCCAGGTGTGAAGAGAAATACGAGGATCTGAGGGTGCTTTGGGTTTTATTGCCAAAGGCAGCTGTAATGAACATTCCAGACCCTGGGGCAGAAGTTAGACAGAGCTGCCAGAAGGAACAATGAAAGAGACTCTAACACTTGAGTTTGTATATAAAACTGAGCCAAAGAGAATTGAGTAAGAGCAGACTGTATTACTGTAATTCATCTAATATGTTTATATGTAATCTTCACCCTAAAACTCTCTTACACCAAAGTCAAATATTTGTGGACCTAGCTCAAGTGGATGACAGAGGGAAAAGTGGCCAAGTTCCCAGGGTCCCTGTCTTTGGGGGAGAAACTGGAGTACAAGACAATATTTTATATGTTCATTTAAAGTTGAACACTTTTTTAAAAGATTTTATTATATTTATTTGACAGACAGAGATCACAAGTAGGCAGAGAGGCAGGCAGAGAGAGAAGGAAGCAGGCTCCCTGCTGAGCAGAGAGCCCGATGCGGGGCTCGATCCCAGGACCCCGGGATCATGACCTGAGCCGAAGGCAGAGGCTTTAACCCACTGAGCCACCCAGGCGCCCCTAAAGTTGAACACTTTCAACTGAAACTTGAAAGCCAAAGAGACAGGTTTTTCAGAAAAATAAAAAATGGAATCCTTTCATAAAGTGCTTTTGGTGAGAAGGGGAAGTAGTGACAGTATGGACAGACGCTTCTCAGAATCCCGTCTTTGCCACAGAGTGACAAGGGGGAAAACGCTTTGGCCCAGAGGAGGCCAGGTCTGCATGCTGGGGAACTCTCCATACGGAATTCTGCTATATTTTTGTTATGGGATCGGAAAATAGCTCCCAGAAACCTCACAATAAATCCTCTTTTCTTGAGGTTTCTAAGATTATGAAGCTTAAACATTGGATTAGGCAGTGCGATGCCATTAAAAATGGCAGCCCACTGTGGTAAGCTGGCAATAAAAAAGTCTTCTCATAAATGAAACACAACTGTGACGATACAATAAAACCGGCCAGCGAGAGCATCACTGCTAACGCCTAAAACTCTGAAGCTTCACACCAAGGAATGTCTCCCCAAGAGAAGCACACACAACATGCCCACCGAAGACACTGTTGATGTCGTCGTTAATTTTTCGGTAAAGCGAAATCGTCAGACAAGGTGAAATGATTTGGAGTGAACAAGGGCTAAAGGAGGCGGTAGTTCAGAACTCAAGGTCCTGCGGAAGTCCTCCTGGGGCTGAAGGCCAGGTCCTCCTTACCTCCTAGCCATGTGTTCGTGGGTATTTGCAGAAACTCTCCACCTCTCAAGTTCCTCTTACTCTCTCTCCCAAGGGGTGCTCTCCCAAGGGGCTCTGGCAACGTGCTGGAGACATTCGCCGTTGTCAGAAGCAGGATGTGGGTCAGAGATGCACAAGTGGGTGGAGGCCAGACACGCCGCCCAACAAACATCCAGCAATGCCTGGAACAGCCCCCGCCACAGCAGGGAAACCCTGGGGTAGCTTGGGGTGAGAGCTAAATGAATTTGTACACGAAAAACCACTGAAAAAATGTCTGGCACACAGTAATAACTCAATAAATGATAACTATTACTATTGTTCAGAAAGTCTTTTTATCTGGAATGTCCACACAGAGTCAAAGCTACAAGTTGTAGGACCAGTCAGCCCGGGCTGATTACCTGCAGGACTTAATAGCATGAATTGAAATTTTTTTTCCATCTACATCTGTCACCGAAACAATGACTTGGGAAGCCATAACATGAGAACTAACTCCAGAATTTCTGGAGTTATTTTCAGATCCCAAAGGCACTCTCTAAAGGCTCCTCCCTGATTCAGTGGGGTGGGGGAGGGTGGGGACAGAGACGAATCTTCCCAAATGTAAAGCAGGAGTTGGGAGACTTTGCTGTAAAGGGCTAGACCATTTCAGCTCTGTGGACCACATGGTCTCTGTTGTAGCTACTCAGCACTGCTGTTGTGGTAGGAGAGCCGCCTCTGACAAGAAGGAATTAAATGGGTGTGGTTGTGTTCCAATAAAACTTTATTTAGGAAAACAGGTGACAAGTCAGATTTGGCCCAAGGGTCATAGTCTGCCAACGTCTAGCACAGAGGAAAAGATCATAGACATTGTAATCAGAGAGCTGCAGGTATGAAAAATGCCCAATCTGTGTAAGAATGTCTTCTCGTTTGCATACTTTCGATGAAAATATCTGTAGACTCTCTGTGGCGCACAGTAGGTGCTTGATAAACACACGTTTTCTCTTGTCCGGGCATGACTAATTGCAATTACTGAGGATTCACGGGATTTCAATTAGAAAATGAAAATATACTTGCAGTATGGCTTTTCCTCTCTCCCCCAGCCCCGACGTCCTGCTGGCTTCTGTCACAGTTAGAATAACGCAGCTCTTCCTGCTGTCTTCCTCAGAGCCCACTCGACTGACTTCAAACTCACATTCTTGGCATTAACGCGCCAGACTTTTCTTTTTGTGTTAAATGGTAACTGTTCGAAGCAGTTCCAAAAAGCAACAGCAGAATGGAAGGTGTTGCTAATAATTCATTCAAAAACAGTAAACTCCTCCCTTCCTTTCTCTTATTAATGACACACTTCATAAAACAAATGCTTCACACCCTTCCGTTTGGGCTGGGCACGCAGAATGATAAAAAAAAAAAAATCTATTAACCTGCCCTGGACGCTTGTATCTATCAAGTCTTTTTTGTAAAGTTTCTGAAAAGTGCTACTTAATATTAAGTAATTTTCAACGAACGTATTTGGCAAAAGTCACACTGTGGTCAGAAGCTAAAAAATAATTTATGGAAGGGGATGGTTAATCGAGTTGCTGGGGAGGACAGAGGTGATCCACCTCAGGGAAGGGAAGTCATTTCTAATGGAAAGAGGAAGCTTCTATCCCATGACCTTACATTACTCATCCTCCGTGTCATTTCTCATTAAGTGGCATTCTTTTCAGTTGTTATGCCATGATTCCCGAATAGCGGTGTACTGGAAAAATACAAAGTTGAACTTCTATTCAGGCTTGAGGTACTCAAAGACAGATGCCATCCGCTCCCCTGCAAAGTTACGGAGGAGGATGGGAATCCCTGCTCTTCAGCTGCCTTACAGTGAGTGAAATACATTCCTTTGTGTCACCGGTAAGCCCTCCGCCTCCAAGCGCAACTGGAAAATGCTAAGTGCCGATCTGTCTTCCCGCCGCATCCACAGGTAACATTAGTGATCCCTTGCCTGGCTGTCGTGACTCTAGAAAGCCAGCAGAAGCTGGTAGACCGATTTTTAAATATCTTTGCTGCCCAGTGTTTAATATTCACATTTATCCAAAGAACACAAAACACAGGAGAGTTTAGGGAAACTGATCGTGTGAGCTGGGGGCACGACGGGGAAAAGCAGTGCGTGCTGTCGCTCGTTCCATTTTAGAGGCGGCCTGTGGTTCTCCCTCCAGGAAGCAGGGCAGGACCCTGCGCTGGGAGTACAAGTCACTGCAGGGCAACACCAGGAGGGGCTCGGGAGGTGAGAAGGGGAAAGGTATGAAGCTGGGAGAGTGTGCCTTGTCTCCACCATGGTGGGCAGCTGGAGATTAATCCCAGTGGGTGACTTTGGGAAACTGCAGAAGAGTCCAGCTGATGGGAAGAAAGTGCAGTATGTATGTCATATCTCCCATCGGTGGCCAGCTGAGGGCTGTTGGGGGCGGCTGGGCAGCGATTCTCCCCTGGAATTAACAGGTGGGTGGGGAAACCTCGGTGGGGGAGACACCAGTCGGAGTCTTAGCAGCTTCCAGAGGAAAGGAGGCTCTCGGGCCAGGAGACACAGGACTGGGGAGTGCTCTAAGGGCATGGCGCTGACCATTTCAGACAGAAGCACCTGCGTTAGAGGTGACTATGATCCGGACATTTCTTAAGAAGAGCTCTAGAGGATGTCAGGAGGCACCTGTGTCACACTCGTCCAGCTGACTCTATAGCCCCAATGACTTCGGACTAATTGCAGGGCTGAAGAGAGTCTGTATCTGACAGTGTTTTCTATCCTGACCTTGGTCGTTTTTTTGCTTAGGGCCACAATCAACCCACAAAGGTTAATTTACAACTGACCGTAAATAGGTCTACATCTGAGAAGCGGCAGGCAAAGTTACCCAGCAAAGAAAACCCATGAAATCTAGTGAGTCGGACTGAAAAAAAAAACCAGATAAATTTCTTTTATCTAGAGACCCCTAGATCTTTCCATCATTCCAACTCATTGGTTAATTACTACTGTCTTTCTAAAACGATGGCTTTCCAGTTTGAAGCCTCAGTAGGTAGTCTTCTAGAGTAAAATCAAGTCTTAAAATACTTAAGTCAGGGATTATGCAAAGAAGGGCCTCCCTCTCTCTCTCTCTCTCTCGCTCTCACTCTCTCTCTCCATTATCTGAAAGGTCAACTATATTTCTATACACAAACCTGACAGATGTTGCCTTCTCACCTCCTAACTGGGAAACAAAATGCTCTGATTACATTTGTCAGGATCAGGGGCTAGTGGGGGGGCGGCATCCTGCCAGGTAATGGAAACACTGCTTGCTTTCATTTTATTACCAAGAACAAAGCCTTCTTATTGTTTACTAGAACCCTTCAAGGCGGGCCTCATGGGCATAGTTCTAATTTTTTCGAGACCACAAACAAGAGGAATTCTTTAAGGCCATTTCATGAAAAACAGAAGGAAAAATAGTGTATTCGGCAAAAATGAAAGCAATCCTTTGTTTAAGTGGCTGGAGCCTGACTTAGGTTGGCCTCGCATGTGTCCTCTTGGCGCTGGCGGCTGGTGCCAGTGTCAGCCCGGGCGCCCCACCTTTCCGCGGAGCTGAGATCGAGGCTATGTCACCCATACGAAAGCAATCACCCTCCTTTGGGAAAGCCCCTCTTCGGCGGCGCGCTTCTCCGATGCCGCGCTCAAGGAAGAAACATTTTGCACCAAACTCAACACGCCAGCACTCCCCTTGCGAGCTCGATGCAGAGAACGAGGAACCGCACACGAGTCTCGATGCAGCGCTGCTGTGACTGTGCCAGCGATCTAGATTTTCCATGCAGTCCCCGCTTTGCTGCAAGTTTTACTTCCCTCTCCACTTCAAGCATAGGGCGGCCAGAGCTGCTGTTTTCCAGAGATCTCTGCGACGGCCCTAGTAGCTGGGGAATGTACATGAGAGGAGATGAGGACACGCCTGTCTCTCCACGAGTGTTAGCGGTGTACGGGGGTCACACGGAAGCAGTCCACAGACTTGCTGAGTGCCCACAGTGTGCAAAAAAGCGCCACACTGGCACCCGGAACAAACTCTGCCCTCCAAAGACAGTGACTTCATTAGAGAACAACCAGCAAACACGCCGACTGCATACACACTTAAGTGCTAAACTATGGGCTTAGAAAGTTCTAGAGCTCTGTGGTCCAACATGGCAGCTACCAGCCCCCTGTGGTTTGGGAGCACTTGAAACAGTCTGAACTGAGGTGTGCCGTGAATATGAAACACGTATATGAATCCTTTGTGTGTTGATGACATGTTGAAACAATAATTTTTTGAATCTATCAGGTCAAGTAAAATGTACCAGTAAAATTAATTTTACCTCTTTGTCTCTACTTTTTAAAAAATGTCGTTACTTGGAGATCTCAGACTACACACATGGCTCCCATCATATTTCAGTTGGATGGGATGATTCCAGAGGGTTTCAGAAATGGCGCAGCTGGTGTGTGTGAGTAGCAGGGGGAAGGTTTGCTTCAGAATATGGAAGTGAGACTGGCCTTTGAAGATCAGAGTGAGCAAGACGGGAGCTGGGAAACCCGGGGTGAGGAAGATGAGGAAGGCACCAGAGCAGAGGAAAAACAGAGCATGTCTGTAGGGGAGTAAGGATGTAGATTTCAACAACATGTAGGGCGCAACGAGCATGTATCTTGAATTAATTATCTGGGACCGGACAGAGAAACACCAAAGCCAGCTATAGTTTACTGCCCCTCATGAAAAGCCTTCTCCTAATTGATTTCCTTTGTATCCTTGTCCTCATCGGTCTGCACCATCTCTCTGCGGAACTATCCATGCTTGGGGCGCCTGGATGGCTCTGTCGGTGAAGAGTCTGACTTTTGGATTTTGGCGCAGGTCATGATCTCAGGGTCGTGAGATCGAGCCCCACGTTGGGCTCCATGCTGGGTGTGAAACCTGCTTAAGATTCTCTCTCTCCCTCTCCTCTGCCATGTGCCGTCTCACTCTTTCTTTAAACAAAAAAAAAAGAAGAATGAAGCTGTCCGTGCTTCCGCGTGGTAGCGGCGGTGCTGGTGAAAGTGACGAGGGCGGCGGAAGGGAGAGGAGAGGGAAACCGCAGGGCGCGATCACTGTACACAACGGGCTTTGCCGAAAGGACAGGGGAAAGTGAATCTAACCTGGTCTGGAAGAGAAAAGGAAAGACCATAGAATTCAGGTGTCTGTCCGTTGCCGATTCTGAGGTATGGCGAGGCGCGCGTGCGTGCGTGTGTGCGCTGGAGATCGAGATAGTCTGATATGGGGCGGGGGGGGGGGGGAGAAAGAGAGTCTGATATTGAAAATGTCACCCCATATATCATCTTCAGACCTAGGCTGACTAGCCATCTTCCATGTGTGAAAGCGTTCACAAATATTCCCCCCAACTTGATTCAAAGTGGCTATCTGGGGTTATTTTGTCTTTTACAAACCAGAACGGATAGAAAGGCTATCCCAGAAAATCAAGAGGAAAGAGACTGATTTATAAGGGGATGGGGAAGACCCACTGTGACATCCTTTAAGGGCTCAGCAATGACCCAATGGAGAGTTCTGGCATTCTTGACTTCCCTCCGCCAACCCCATTCTCTTAGCCCACTTCCGGTGACAGAACCCTTGTGCTGGGAAGAGCTCCCAGCGTGGATCACCCATCCTGCTACTGCCTGTGGGAATTACGGCCTCTGAGACCTGGCATCACACCAACCCTGTCCTGCATATGGTCTTCTCAAGAAGGCTCCTTTCCCTGCCCTTCAGGATGAGAATTTACCTGATGCGCTGATCTACGTGAATGCACTGACAAGTGACAGAGGGAGGACAGAAGGAGGCAGCTGGTCTCTCTGGGAGGGTCCTGTTTTCTCATCAATAGCCATGTGCCTTGTGCTAACTGCCAGGCGTACTAGGAAAAGAAAGATACTATCTTACTCCTGGGGAGTCTAACCGACTAGGAGAGGGAATTAGACGTGCCTTTAAAGACCATGAGGATACTTGCCCAAGCACTGTAGCTATATCAACAAATCACTGTGCAGTTTTCCTTAAGCTTTTAGATTCAAGTTATGAATCTCATTATTCTATTCATAAATCCAAGAAATTTTATAAAACCGAGAATAATCACTCTCAGGGGGGTCCTGAATCAATGTTTAACTAGCTCAACCTGAGCAGACATAACTCCATTGAACAATCAGCACCATATATAAATTAGTTGATTAAATTCCTGTACACATTTTTTTAAATTGAGGTAAATTTACCTACAGGAAAATGCTTAAATCTTAAGGGACAAGTCAATGCATTTTGATAACCAACATAACCAACAGCTTAATCAAGATAAAAAATATCTCCATCCGGTTCCTCAAAATGTTGAAAATAGGGGCGCCTGGGTGGCTCAGTGGGTTAAGCCGCTGCCTTCGGCTCAGGTCATGATCCCAGGTCCTGGGTTCAAGCCCCACATCGGGCTTTCTGCTCAGCAGGGAGCCTGCTTCCTCCTCTCTCTCTGCCTGCCTCTCTGCCTACTTGTGATTTCTCTCTGTCAAATAAATAAATAAAATCTTTAATAAAAAAAAAAAATGTTGAAAATAGAACTACCCTATGACCCAGCAATTGCACTGCTGGGTATTTACCCTAAAGATACAAACGTAGTGATCCGAAGGGGCACGTGCACCCGAATGTTTATAGCAGCAATGTCTACAATAGCCAAACTATGGAAAGAACCTAGATGTCCATCAACAGACGAATGGATAAAGAAGATGTGGTATATATACACAATGGAATACTATGCAGCCATCAAAAGAAATGAAATCTTGCCATTTGCGACGACGTGGATGGAACTAGAGGGTATCATGCTTAGC
>NW_019154136.1:6549987-6679645 GCF_002288905.1 Enhydra lutris kenyoni | reverse complement strand
CTGAGGGTTAATGGGGGGAGGGGGGTTGGGGGGGTGGGATTATGGACATTGGGGAGGGTATGTGCTATGGTGAGTGCTGTGAAGTGTGTAAACCTGGCGATTCACAGACCTGTACCCCTGGGGATAAAAAGATATTCTATGTTTATAAAAAATAAAATTAATAAAAAAAAAATATCTCCATCCCCTGGAGCCCCTCTTCCAGTCTATTCTCACCCCCATGGGTAACCACTGTTCTGATTTTTATCGCCAAATTCCTGTAACATTTTAAATCGCATTTATAAATGTAACATATTCAACTTACTTTATAAGCACTTTAAATGCCTAGCAGGGTAAAATGAAAACCCTAACAAGGTAAACCTTCTCACATCCTTAAGTAGCTCTTAGAAATCTAATAAACGAAACTTACAAATGTAGTGAAACTCAAGTTTTCCTGAACATTCCAAGAGTGGTTTGCAACAAACTATCTTACACTTTCTAACTTAAAAAAATCACAGCTCTAAAATAAATGATATGTTTCGGATTGGACTGTCAACGCTAACCTGTCAAGTTTTTGTAATGTGCCATTTTCTCTTAAATGCTACAAACCCTTAAAATACAAACACAGGCTTTCGTTCCAAACTGTCATACAAAATACTGATTCTATAGATATGGTTTAAGTCTTCATCCTTCCACATACTTCTCCAACTTCCTGGGGAGGAGGAAAAAAAGAACTTTCTTTACTAATAGAAGCAAACTGATCATCTCAAAGAAGTTGACGTCACCAGGTCAGGGATTCATGGTTCAAGATCTAAGAGTAATCTCAGAAAGCCTGGAGGCCCGCTGGCCCCACGGAGGTATACTCGCCGGGGCCCTTGTTACGGGGAATTGATTATGTCAGCCTACAAGTCACATTTCCATGGTCACCTGAATGACATTTACCTCAAAACAGTACTGGGATCATTAAATCAGAAAGCGACGGTAGGAGCTCACTAAGCGGTCATTTTCCTTTTTGTATACGTCTGCGTAAGTCCTGCCACTTTTGCCTCCCCCACACCACAGGCCACACGCTGCTGTGGACCTGTAACACGAGATCCGGTCATCACCTTCTAACACCCGCAAGAACCAACAAGGTGCCATCTTCCCTGCCGAAGTAAACACGTGGAAGGCTTCCTTGGGCTTACCACAGCCTCCGACGGAGCTTGCCTGGTCAGAGAATTAGGCTACTAGGATAGTTTTCATCGCCTCATACATATAAACCTGATGTTCTATCTAGTGAAAATACCCTTAAAAGCATGGTAAAAGCGCTATCATAAATTCCCAGGCTGGGAAGTTACCTCACTTGGTTGTAAAAATCTTTATTTGCGTTGCTCCTCACTGAAAGCTTTTCACACACAGTGGTAGCCTCAGGCTTTTTAAATAGCTGGGTTTAAAATTTCATATTTCTGTTTCAAACAAAAACAATCAATGCTACAATTGTGCTCTTGTTAACGAACCCTTTCTATGCATGACTCAATTATTTTGTGGGAGAATTTCAAAATGAGAACAGAGCTCTTCAGTTCTCCCTATAACATTTAGCAATTAAAACTAGAAGTGAATCAAATGAAGGTAAAAGATGACATTTCCCGTTTTCTCTCACACTCTGTAATTATCTTATGTACAGAGATAATTTCAGCTTGATTACCATAAAAAGCAATTTTATATTCATTTGTTGAAAAAATAATTTAAACGAGATACTAAGACCCAGAAACAAAAGAGGCTAGTTCCGTGACAAAATGATGGATTGGTGGTTGGAATCAGGCTCATCTCTGAACGGCATGCACGGAAGCGTGAGGAGACTCAATCTTCTACCTGACAGTCACCTTCTCATCTGGGACGGCTCCTCTCACACCGCTGACTCTCTCTCTCAGCTGGATCCATCCACCTTACTGCTATCCCGTGACAACCACGATGGCCATGTTTAGATCTGCCATTACCCATCCTGATTATTCTTTATATCATGCCAGAAGCATCCCTCCTGCTCCAGTCAAGCATCCCAGTGCTTTAAGGCAAGGAGGTTGTGTGTGGAACAGTGGCGGGGAGACGTGATTATTATGGGGAGAAACCAATTAAGATATACGCCTTCTCTCTTTTCTCACTGCTCATCCACTGGGCCCCCAATTAAGGCCAATTATTTCACATTTAAGTATTAGCCTTGGGAATCTGCATTACTAAATTCAAGTATGTCCAAGGAATTGTCTTCAGAGGCACAGACGTGTGCTCACACTCCACTCCACGCCACCTGGTCAGCGGGGCGGCAGATTCTGAAAAGGACACAATGGTTCATCCCATCCAAACTGGAAAGAATAGCAGATGAGGGGAGGTTTGGATCACGGTTTTAAAATACTTGCAAAGCTGAAACTTGGAAATGAGTAATGCCAAACTGACCAAGCCTTGTGGTCACTCATTCCTAAGATTCATCTCTCACTCCAAAACAAGAGAAGACCGGAACATTTTCTACCAATCTCTTCTCACCATGTGTCATGACTATACCTAAGAAGGTAACAGGATCCAATGCTTCTGAATTTTTTTTTTAAGGCAAGAGCACTGAATCTAGGGAAAGACGTTCACATATGTGTTACATACTGCTTTATTTATTTCAAAGATTTTTTTAAAATTTATTCACTTGAGAGGGAGGGAGAGGGAGGGAGAGAGAGAGAGCAAGCGAGCGCACAAGCTGGGGGGAAGGGCAGAAGGACAGGCAGGCTCCCTGCTGAGCAGGGAGCCCGATGTGGGGCTCGATCCCAGGACCCTGGGATCATGACCTGAGCCGAAGGCAGCCGAATGAGCCCCCCAGGTGCCCCTAGGTACTACTTTAATAAACAATTACATTTAATCTCCTTGGAGAAAAGTTAAGTTTGTTTTATAAGCTGTCAATTTGAGCAAACTACGAGGAATAAACTGGACACGTAGCCATTACACACACGCAGTAGCTAATCTGCTCTGGAGAGAATGGAGTTCAGTGCAGCCCAAGAGTTCTCGTCTGTCCTGGGAATCCTAAGATTTGAACTTGGGAGAGCAGCCTTTACCATAGTGACTCATAATCCAGTTTTTGAATGCCACTATGTTTGTACTATCACATGACCATCATTCCAGAGCCGTCTACGTAGAGACCCATGGATGACCGTGGGCTGCCTGATGTGCTTTGATGAGGCCAGACTCCGACTTTCGTTCTACCTTGAGAGCATTCTCACAAAGGCTCCAGTGGGGTGGGAATCCAATCTTTATCTGCAAGTGACAAGAGACTATGACTGCACATTCGAGCTGGCCCCCAGCATGACGTATGTTATCTAAGATCAGACACCTGTCCACGACACAAATGGCACATTCAGTGATCACAAGCTAGTCTCTAGCCAATGGCCATAGACAAAGCAAGCGCCAAGGTTTTCCGTACAGAAGCAGGGAATGCTTTCACGTAAAATTGCATAATACAATAATTTAAACTTAAAACTTCATCTTTCTTTTTTTAATTTTTATTTTTTTAAAAGATTTTCTTTTTTTATTTGACAGAGAGAGAGATCACAAGTAGGGAGAGAGGCAGGCAGAGAGAGAGAGGGGGAAGCAGGCTCCCCGCTGAGCAGAGAGCCCGATGCGGGGCTCGATCCCAGGACCCTGAGATCATGACCCGAGCTGAAGGCAGAGGCTTAACCCACTGAGCCACCCAGGCGCCCCTCATCTTTCTTTTTAACCCAGTGCTTTTACCCTTTTATTTCAAAGCTTATAACTGAATGTTTTTAGGATGTGGTAAATGACTGAAAAAGTCTTCTATGGACCCCTATTTTCCCAAATCAATTTTTTTAACCGTTTCTTACAAGCTACTGTGACACATCACCCTCCTCTCCCCCAATTTAGGGAGCCTGATATCTGGGCAAAAATTGAATTAAACGGCACTTAGTTCACCCCCGAGAAGCCTGCCACTTCACGTGTCATCTAGCAGCGAAGAACTCAAAGAAAGTCAGCAAGAGAGCAAAGTTTCTTTGAAATCAAAGAAAAAGATAATTCAAAAACTTAGTGTGAAAAACAATGGCAAAAGGAATTTTGTTTTTGTTTTTAAAGTAATTACAGGGCGCCTGGGTGGCTCGGTCAGTTAAGCATCTGCCTTCGGCTCAGGTCGTGATCCCGGGTTCCTGGGATCGAGCCCCGCATCGGGCTCCCTGCTCAGCTGCTTCTCCCTTTCCTTCTGCCCCTCCCCTCCACCCCCACTCATGCTCTCTTTCTGTCTCTCAAATAAATAAATAAAATCTTTAAAATAAAATAAAAAATATTTACAAACAAGGCAAGATAAGCCACAGGGGCTAATGCCAGGATTTAGGCAGGATGCTGGCTTGGAGAACCCCCTTGGTAGGTGAATGAGCCTTTATTTTCTCCATGCTGCTCTGGCAATGAATTAGTCACCGTTCCCCAGTCTTTCTTCACCATCCCTCTGTGTATTTAGTCACTGGTCACCTGTAACTCCCCAAATGAACATCCTGTTTGTGTCCAGTGTTGTAGGCCCTGTGAAAGAACTCGATTCTGGGAATGTGTCGAGAACGTGACACCTATCCGTATTTGCTTAGCTAATAAACTCGGCCCTCTGTCCAATTCTCCTAACGAGAACAAAACCCAGTGGCCAAAAACCCACTGGTTTTGAGAAGCCACCACATTCCCTGCACGCTTCTTGGGAGTCTACCTGATACCTTTCAGGGCCTCCCCCTCCTGAGTCCCGAAGAGCCTGCAGGACTTCATGCCCCATGTTCACTAGTTTTGTTTTTTTGTTTTGCTTTGTTTTTTGGTTTTTTTCTTCTTTAATTTTTTATTTCTTTTCAGCGTAACAGTATTTTAAAAGGATTTGGTACTTACCCTCAAAAAGCCATTTCACTTGCTAACCCTCCCTGTAAAAACAAGTTACGAAAACAATGGGGATGGGGGGAGACCTTCAGACTCTTTTCATTCTCAAGAAAAGCAGAAGTGAATCCCAGGAAGGAGGTGTGGACTTAGAAGGATGTGGCATTTCCTCAGGATTTGGTGGGAACTCATTGATTTCATTTACAACAATCGCGAGTCGCCTGTCAGGGGGGTCATTTTCCCTCGGCCGGCTCAGCCCTGAACACAAGGACACCTTCAGGAAGAGGAAAAGGAAGAAATACAGTCCCGGAACCTCGGATGTGAACCAGGAAATTCTTGTCCGCTCTGCGCTGATTTAAAAGGGCCCAACAAATTCCACTCACTGTTTGCAGTTTACGAGTGGGCCGTGGGGGTCGCCCCCAGGCCAAGCGCTCAGTGCCTTCTGCACGAAGCGATCCGTGTTAGCTTTCCGTTAGCCCAAAATATCCTTTACTGAAAAGAAGTGGGGATGCCGGTTGTCGCTGGGAACGTTACCCAGGTCTTTGTACTCCGTGAACCCTCACTAAACCTTCAGGACCAAACAGAAGTTCAGAGAACGATGGGATTATTAAAGTCCGCCCCGCTCTCCATCTCTCAAAGGCTGGTTCCTGCCGATGCCCTGCACACACCTGTTTCCGCAGAACGAACTGCTTGCTCTGTCGTCCTCCCCCCCCCCCCCCCCCCCCCCCCACTGCTAGAAGAAGTGTCTTGCTTCTCGGAAATTCCAAGTACCAAGTCCACGCCTCGCTACAGCCGGTAGTTTTCTATTCTGTATTGCGGTTCTTCTTGGGTCTTGAGCAGGACCATAAGCTCCCCGCGGGCCGGCCGGTCTCCCTTGGTGCCTAGTAGAGTGTGACACACACAGCAGATGCCCCCTACACGTGAGCCGAGTGAACGAGCTAGTGTCACACTTGAACAAACCGAAGTAACTGGCCAGAGGCTAAAATGTACGCCCTCGCCCAGAAATGTGTGTGTGGTGAACACCACTCATCGATCAACGGGGATGGGAACAGGAAGAGCGGAAATTTATGTTAAACTAAATTATCCCAAACCGGGAAATAAGGCGAAAAGAAGACTGTGAGTCCTTATGGGGTTGTACTAGATCGTACTAGATGGCACTAGATCATACTAACACATAACCCACCAAGGCGGCCCAAGGAAGAGTCCCGTAACTCTCCAGGATGCCGGGCCATAGGGTCCGGCTTTCTCTTCACTCCTGATCCAGTCTTAGTCTGGGCAAAGTTAAACATTAACTTGGAGAACTGATGCTATACCACTCATTTTGCCCAAATGTTATGACTTTCCAGCCCTTTGGGTCATGAACCGGTTTTGCATCTAAGTTAGCTCCCTGATCCTAGCGCCCTTCTCCCTGCGCAACGCCCCCAGCGCCCCCCGCACCCCATGTGTGTGGGCATTGGCTTCTGCTCTGCTCCTTCAGGCCAGCCTTACAACCTTGCTGACGCCTTCATCAGTGCCTTAAATAAATTTTCAACAGACTCACTGGATTATTGCATGAGAACTGGATGCTCAATATTTTGAAAAGTTACACTCTGAGAATATTAATAATTATGAATAAGAAATACATAATATAAAAGTAAAAAATAGGTACTTACACTATCATTTTTCTACCCATAATTAATTTTAATTTTTATCCAGAATGTTTTCCCCAAATACCAAATTTATTCACCCACAAGGATTCCTTTCCATTCCTAAGGCTTTATACAGAAACCCAGTGAAAAGAATACATACTCTTTACTCCTTGTAAATAACTTTCAATGGCACGTACGATCAACTCACTAATAGCTTTATTTAAAAAGCCTCTATAACAACTAAATATCTGATCTTTTGGAAGAAAAATAAAATCTGCTGGTAAATTTCTCTCTATCCTTTGAAATGACTGAACATTATGGAAAGTAATTTTCCATGTTAAAATGAATAGCATTTTGTAAATTCAAGCCATACTGAGATTGCATTAAGAGCGAGACAGTTGTTCTGAAATCACTACAGGCCGTAATAGAAACCAGACACTAAATGCTTTAAGAAGTAACTAGCTGAAATTGAATGAAATAATCACCCAATCCATAAAGCCTTTGTAAAATTTCCCCATAAAACACAGGTAATTTTTTTTTTTACTGAAGAGAAATTATTCTTTCTTATTGTCCTAAACATCAAATGCCATCACTTCATAAAAATAAAATATAGCACATGGATCATTCCATTTAGTTCACCCATTTATTCCTATAACACATTCACTGTGCCCTACAATAATGAAAACATTGTGCTTGTTCACTGGTATTTACCATGTTGTTTAATCAACAAGGCTCAAAATAGTCCCTGGAGAGACCCTTGCCAAAAGCATATCCATTCTTTTTTTTTTAAGATTTTATTTATTTATTTGGGTTGGGGGGTAGAGAGAGGGAACGCTCAAGTTGGGGAGGAGCAGGGAGAGAGAGGGAGAAGCTGAGCGCGGAGCCCGATGCAAGGCTCGATCCCACGACCCTGAGATCGTGACCTGAGCCGAAATCAAGAGCCAGATGCTCAACTAAATGTGCCACCCAAACCCCCTCAAAATGAATCCATTCTAAGCAGAGGATTAGAAACATCCGTGTTCTGTGATTTGTCCTTGGTGTCACTGCTGCTTGCATACTCTTGACTTAATCCCAACAAGTGGTCCATTTCATGGAAATGTATCTGACGACTAAGATGCACTGAATGCACATCTGCAGTGGGTTGAATTGTGCCCCCCCCCCCCGCCCGCCCGCCCAGAAAGATTATGTTCAAGTCCTAAACCCGGGTATCTTCAAATATGACCTGGTTGGGAAACAGGGTCTTTACATATGTAGTTGAGTTAAAGTGAATTCACCCCAGGGTTAGGATGGCTCCAGTCCAATGGCTGGTGTCCTGTGAGAAGGAGATTTGGACACAGACACAGAGACACACAGGGAGAAGGCCATGGAACCACAGAGGCAGAGGTGAGAGTGCTGCAGACACAAGCCAAGAACTCCAAGAATTGCCTGGAACTACTAGAAGGTGGGAAGAGGCATGGACTTGTCCTCCCCTAGAATCTTTCGAGGGAGCAAGGCTTGATTTCGAACTTCTGGCTGCCCGAACTATGAGAGAACACATTTCTATAATCTCACGCCGTCCGGGTTCGTGGGGATTTGTTACAGCAGCCTCAGGGAAACTGATACGACACCTTTTACACAGTGCTTTTCTGGATGCCCTCTGTCAAGGCAATTAAAATCTATAACATTAGGAATGCTAACACTCAAAAAACAAATACTCAAGTCAAAAAACAGGCAAAAGACATGAACAGACACTTCTCCAAAGAAGACAGACGAATGGCTAACAGACCCATGAAAAAGTGGTCTTCATCATTAGCCAATCAAAACCACAGTGAGATACCACCTTACACGCGTCAGAATGGCCGAAATCGACAAGGCAAGAAACAACAATGTTGGAGAGGATTCAGAGAAAGGGGAACCTTCCTACACTGTTGGTGGGAATGCAAGTTGGTGCAGCCACTCTGGAAAACAGTGTGGAGGTTCCTCAAAGAGTTAAAAATAGAGCTACCCTATGACCCTGCAATTGCACTACTGGGGATTTACCCCAAAGATACAGATGTAGTGAAAAGAAGGGCCATATGCACCCCAGTATTCATAGCAGCAATGTCCGCAATAGCCAAACTGTGGAAGGAGCCGAGATGCCCTTCAACACATGAATGGATAAGGAAGATGTGGTCCATATACACTTTGGAGTACTATGCATCCGTCAGAAAGGATGAATACCCAACTTTTGTATCAACATGGACGGGACTGGAGGAGATTATGCTGAGTGAAATACACCAAGCAGAGAGAGTCAATTATCCTATGGTTTCATTTATTTGTGGAGCATAAGGAACAGCATGGAGGACATTAGGAGAAGGAAGGGGAAAATGTAGTGGGGGAAATCAGAGGAGGAGGTGAACCATGAGAGAATATGGACTCTGAGAATCAAACTGAGGGTTTCAGAGGGGAAGGGGTGGGGGGGGTTAACCCGGTGATGGGTATTAAGGAGGACACAGACTGCATGGAGCACTGGATGTTATATGCAAACAATGAATCATGGAACATGACATCAAAAACTCATCATGTACAGTATGGTGACTAACATAACACAATAAAAAAATTTAAAAAAAAAAAAAAGGAATGCTAAGTAAAGCCACCGCGGCAGATAGAGCTGCCATGGTGGCAGTGGGGGTGGGACAAAGCAGTGCACTGGGGAGAGTCTCTGAGATCCTAGTTCTTTCCAATTCTGCCCATCGTTTATATCTGGCTTCTGCAAAAGATCTAGTGTTAAAAAGAGTCCCCCCTTAAAAACGTAAAGGCAAGGAGGGTATAATTGTGAAACACAGCACAAAGAGACACTCACCTCCACATGCTGACAGGTCTGGATGAGTTTAGCCAAAAGGGTCTCTAGTTCCGTGTTCCTCTTGATAAGGCTGGTGAGGTTACTCTCTAAGTTTTGCTGTTCAAAAAGAAAAGAAAAATATTATTCTGCATCCTGAAAATATTGTGCCGTATCCTGAAGTATTATAAACCTTTAATAACCAAATTACTCATACTCAGGAAAATGTGATCCTTTTTTCAGAAACCTCAATGAAATCTATGCAGCCTTTATAAATTACAGATTTATTTTTTTAAGATTTTATTTATTTATTTGAGAGAGAGAGTGCACACGCGCATGCGCACAAGCAGGCACAAGGGCAGAAGAGGGAGAAATAGACCCACTGCGGAGCAGGGAGCCCGACATGGGGCTGGATCTCAGGACCCTGGGATCACGACCTGAGCCAAAGGCAGACACTTAACCGACTGAGCCACCCAGGCACCCTGCATTTATAGATTTAAACTCGACTTTGAGTAGCTGCATTTAAAAGAACCTTCAAAAAATGTTCAAATTTCATTCTTTTTTTCCTCCTTCTTGTACGAACCCGGGCACATTTACCGGAATAATTAGCTCTAGGTCATGAACTAGGGAGAAAAGAGGTAATTGGATTTCTAGTTCTTTACCTGACTCAGAAGTGGCAATAATATAAGGAATATATTCCCACTGCAAGTAAACTATTATTGGATTTTTAGGATTTACCATCTTACGGGCAGGCTGAGGTCAGTCCCTCAGAGGAAGGTTTGAATTATCTGGCTATTGCTGACATGATGACTAAGATATTATTATATATTATTTATAGGCATTTCTAAGATACAAGAAGCCCTCATCATACACATTTACTCACTCATAGTACATTTTATCGTACGTGCTTCTATTCTTTGTCTATCAACATATCAATGCCAGATTAAATTTCCTTGAATGCCACATTTTTCATATCACCGTCCCGCTTACAAATCTAGAATTACTTCCTATTGCCTTAGAACATCAAATTTAAAGTTCCCTGTAATGACCATTAAATCTAGTTTTCGACCATAATAACCTGCTTCTTGTTCTGCACGCTCTTCATTGATGCCACTCATTCATTTATCCATTCACACAAGTATTTATTTAGCTTCTACTAATGCCAGACTCTGAGAGATACTGGGGAAACACAAACAGAAACTCCTACTCCCTGTCCACCAGGAGATGGCGGGGCGGGGGGAGTGTGGAAGTACTGTGAACCGAGTTAGGTTTTCCAGAGGACACATTCCTTCCGCTGAGGCTGGAAGGATGGGCCATGGAGTTTTTGGTGAACAACAATGGGAATTTCTTGGGAAGATGGGATGGAGGTAGAGGTGGTCACGGGCAGGGGATAGAACGATGTCATGAACCAAGATCACGGCAAAGAATTAGGGCGACTGTGTGTTTTACTAGTTAGACAATTCCACAAATACAGTGAAAAGACAGAACAGAAGGAAATTCCATGGAAAAGAAAACAGATTGAGGATTTATAATGCCATCTGTGAAAGAGGATTTGAAGAGAGTATTTTGAAAATCAATAATTTCATCAAGGTGATAACAGTTCACCATGCCATGAAATTAATTTCTGAAAGCATTTATTCTTTCTACTTCACAAAATTTTAGATTTGGAAAGGTACACTCAGGAAAAGAGTCACTTTTACTTAATGCTTAAAATGCATACGTCAGAAACAGAAATCTCCCTGGTCATTCTTAAACAAGTTCTGCTTATTAATCTGGTGTTTATCCTACTGCCTAATTTTTTCATTTCAATTACCACATTTTTCGTTTCCAGTGGATTCTTTATCACACCTCCCTCTTCTTGAACTACCTTCTCTTCTTGTTCCCAGGATAGGTAGTTCCCTCCTTCACAATTTCAAGAAAAGTAAACACACTTATTTATTCTTAAGCTTACTTGAAAAAAGGCAATTCCCTACTTTCCTGTGTTTGCGTGACGTTTCTCAAGAGTCTGATTTTATCTCGTATCTTACAATCTTTGTCCGACTGCTCATCTGATGCAAACTTTGTTCCCTGGGCTGGGATCCGGGGATTGGCACAGCACAGCCAAATGAGCTGCCCACTCTGATGTTAGGGCGTGAGATCGGTTCCCCAGAGAGGGCACTCCCACAGGACGCCCGTGTGTTAGAAGCACTGATTCCAGTTTGACTCAGGGCCTCCCTGAGGCATTCTGTCCCTGAGAGTTCTGTCTGGCTCCAATTCCAGACAAGGTGGGAGGTACCCTTTGAGTCCAGTATTTCCATGGGGAGTTCTGGCCTCCGGGCATATGGGACAGTCTAAGGCTTCTGCCCCATGCGGGACACTCTCCACCATGTTCCCCCCATCCGGTTCCCACCGCCCCGTCTCATCTCCATTTCTCCTGAGTAGCCCAGCTTCAGCCTTCCCCCACCATTCTGCATCTCCTTTCATTTCCGGTCCTTGGAGACTTTGCACTTATGTTGAAACTTGATTATTACTCTTCAAAATCCATTTGAAAATATCTTATCTGTGTTCTCATGTGTTCAGAACTCAGATGGACGTTTGGTACGTATTTTATCAGGACTGGAAGACCAACAAGAATGCTTCAATTTTGGCTTTGAAACATGCAAAGCCTCTCAAATACAAATATTTTAAAGGAGAAAATGACTATTTCCCACTGAAAGGATGGGACACCTTAACAGAAAGAGAAGGAACCAGACAGGGTGATTAAAGTTCAAGTTCATGATCTCATGGTTGCATCGAAGAAAACCTTGCTTTCGAAGCTCTTAACAACAACGCAGACCACAACAACAACGCAGACAACAGCCAAAAGTTTTTTCTGTTGGGATGAAATGAATCACAGCTACTAATCACTTTATGGCCAGAGACTTGAGACTAATTCTGAGGCGTTCCATTACTCAGTGTCCTTGATCTAGACGTGACTCCTTTATGGCATATTTGTCAACTTCTTTTGGTATGATAATCTCAGGGAATCCTTTTCCTTGCCTTTTTGGCTGACCCTTCCGAGCAGGAAATTTCTAGGGAAATACATCATCTAACTGTTTACACTTCAGTGATCACAGGTATGATTTTTCTAAAGCTAGTCAGCGAAAGAGAGCCAAATAAATAGAATCTAACATATTTAGATTTTACAAACATCTGCTTGCTTCCCCTCCTTTTATTAAGTATACATCATGTATAAAAATCTGTTTTTAATCAGCTAATATGTAGACTAAAGCCTGTGGTTTCAACACATTGACCTATCTGGATCCTTTGGGGTTATTCAAATTTAAATAGTACAAGTGTTACTGAAGTCCACAAAGAATTATCGAGTCACTTACAAGCATAATAAAGGGAAATGAAGCTGGGAGAGAGACTTGTTTCCAAGAAGTACCAAAGGGACTGACAACACTTCTGAAGAGAGCCCGGGTAATGGGGAGGTAACAAAATCCAGTCCTCAGTGAACCATGCATCCATAAGCTTCTACTACGGGGACTTCTGTGGTGTTTTTGAGAATTTAACTGGATCGCTCACATCCTGTGTGGCGGTCAGCCGGTCCTATAACCTCCCAATTTTGACTGTGCTTTGTGCAAAAGAGAGATAATATTTTTTGGCTTAAGAGTCTTGGGACTAAGTGTAGAGAAGTATCTACTTCCCTACGGCTATCTATGGAATTCTATGGGGTACCCAAAAAACAGTCTGAGTTTCCTGTTCTCGCCTCGAAAACGTTAATACATTTACATCTCCTTACGGAGCTGAGCTCTGGAGAGATCCAAGCAGTTGGCCTGAGCGACCACACAAGCAGGGAGTGAGGAGACTGGGGCTACCATCCCAGCTCAGTTCTCTTGGACAGACGCCACCCGGGCCCAGTTTCCCCATCTGGGGGGTGTGCGTGTGGACAGAGCTGCCTACCTGCGCTGTTAAACTCAGGGGAGGAAATGAACACATACACCAGGAACTATACAAACGTTCGTTGAAATCATGAGTTATGGGAGAAAACATTCGGTCTGGTGTCAGGGCCAGGCACTAGAGGGGCCCAGCCCCGGGCCTCGGACACTCTCGGGCTTGCTGGTGGCTTTGGGCTGCAAACACCTGTTCTTTTGGGCACCAGGGTTTGATCGGGCCCGGGCAGGGCGCGCTGGGGGGCTGAGGGGAGTGGGGAGGCTGATGCCTCTAGGAGCAGCCTTCAGTCAGCAACTACTGGCAGTAGGTAGATGAAAAGCCTGGCTTCCTTCACATCCCAGGTGGGAACCCTCTGAGTCACAACCCATAGAGTCCTTCAGGCAGCCCCACTAAGAGGAGCCAGGTGCCTGTGGTGACGAGCGGCTCCCATCCACGCCCTCTTTCTGCTTCCTTCCCTTCTTGGTCCCGCTTCCCCTCTCCCTCACAGCTGCTTCCTGGGTCGCCTTCCAACATGGATTCTGAGCCAGGGTCGTCTTCTGGGAGAACTCGACTGAAACCTTATTAGGAAAATAATCCTAGTCCACTATTTGTGCGTATTCCTTCTTATGAGGAATAGCCAAATTAACTAAAGATTTCATTGGTCTTAAAAGACATTTGCAAATGCAAGAGATTGTTTTCTCTTCCTCCACCTCCCCTCTCTTTTTTTTTCTTTTAAGATTTTATTTATTTGAGAGAGAGAGAGAGAGAGAGCTGGGGGAGGAGAAGCAGAGGAGGGAGAGGGACAAGCAGACTCTGCACTGAGCGCGGATCCCCGACAAGGGGATTGATCTCAGGACCCTGAGATCTTGACTGGAGCTGAAACTAAGAGTTGGACGCTTAACTGACTGAGCCACCCAGGTGTCCCCTCCCCTCTTTCTAGCTTTTTCTAGAGGTCACATATCCTCCAAATTCCAGGCTCTAAACCAGCAGCCACTGGAAATACAATGTCAGCCATGTGTGGCTGGACCACACATGGACCCCATGGCCCTGTGCAGAACCCTCCTGGCCGGAGAAATGTCCATGCCCCCTGAAGCCACCCACACCTTCCAAGGACCCCCACACCACAATCCCGGAGCCTGATGGGCCGCCGGAGCAATGCCCTCAACTCAGCCCTCTGGAGAGCCCGAGTCCGCATTGGCACCTCAGGCCTGCCATCCTCCCAGGACCAAACCCTAACCCTAGGTTGGGTGTTCAGACTCTGGACCCCAGAGGCCTGACACCCAATTCCTCCCATGGATGGGAGCATCAGACTGACGGCAGGTTTCAGACTCTCAGCCAGGAGGAGGCCGTCTCCTTTGGTGCTCTCTAACACCCTCAGAGCCTTAGAAACCGGCACGCTCCCCTGAGGCCATTCCCACCATGTGAATCACATTTTAAATTTTCTAATAGTCGTGTTTAAAAAAAAAAAAAGTAAAAAGAACCAGTTAAAATTAATTTTAAGAACATATTTTACTTCATTCAATATCCGAAGTATTATTCCAACCTGTAATCAATATTTAAAAACCGATGAGCCAGAGCGCCTGGCCAGAAGTCAGTGGAGCATGTGACTCCTGATCTCAGGGTTGTGAGTTCAAACCCCACGTTGGGTGTAGGTAGAGATTACTCAAGATGTTAAAAAAACAAAAAAAAACAAAAAAACCAAAAAAACCTGATGACCTATTTTACATTCTTTTTCTTTCTTTCTTTTTACTAGGTCTTTGGAATCTGGTATATGTTTTATCCACATAACACATCTCCATTCACACCACTCAGCACGTCAAACGCTCAGCAGCTACACACAGCGAGCAGCTCTACTACTGAACGGCGCAGTGCTAGGGTCTCGAGCAGGGGTCAGCAAAC
The DNA here is from genome assembly GCF_002288905.1 of Enhydra lutris kenyoni. NCBI lineage: Eukaryota > Metazoa > Chordata > Mammalia > Carnivora > Mustelidae > Enhydra > Enhydra lutris. The sequence continues at coordinate 6,664,588 of NW_019154136.1, read as the reverse complement.
TTCTTCTGGAAAGGGCCAGGTAGTAAATATTTTAGTTTTTATTGGCCACAACCTCTCTGTTGCAACTGCTCAGTTCTGCTGCCCTTTTAGTGAGAAAGCAGCCACGGACTCTACACAAACGGATGGGCAGGGCTCTGTTCGTATAAAACATTATTTACAAAAACAGGTGGTGACTGAGATTCGGCTCGTAGGCCAAGCTCCTTCCTGGGCCTGGGTACACGCTCTTCCCTTTGGAATGCACCTGCACAGCAGGAAATAATTCCACTACTAAGGGGAGGGCATAATGAAACCATAGTACATATTGAGTGCCTGCTGTATACCCATCACAGCTTAGTCCCTTCCCGTCATAAGTGCTCCAATATTTTTTGTGGGAACAATTAGCAGGGAAAACTGAATATCCACTAGACAACTCTTCTGAAATCTAATGTAGTAAATCAGCTAACTAGTTAGTTCATTTAACAACTACTAAAGATTGTTCAAACATTGCCCTCTCCCCTTGAGGGCCTTTCTCGTTGGTAGCATTGAGTTGGAGCCCAAGAAGAGGGGCTTGGCAACCAAGAAGCATTCTGAAAGGAATGCTGTGTAACTCTCTAAGACCACAAGGTTTCTGGAAAGGCAAATACTACACTGTTGAGCAAATTTTAATAAACATGGGTTTAGATAAATAGTCTAGCAATTATCACGGACACATCTAGTCCAAATTCCACCTAAAAGCAAAGTCAAGTTGCTCCTAGCCTTAACTCATGACCTCTTCCCCAGCTGTGTTTCTCATAGCGCTGCTACTTTCCGAAGGGGAAGGACGTGCTAAGAATGTGTCTTTGTTGAGACAGACGAGGCTTTCGTAAGCACCCAGCTGGCCGATGGAATTCACCACGTGCCTCCTACCGCCACCACCACCACCAAAGCAGAGGAATACAAATAATTTAAGATGGTCCTTCAAAAAGCTACAAGGATGGTCCTTCTAAAAGGCAGATCTGGTTTCTTAATATCAAGCCAACGATAAGATCCATGTCAAACCTGGGAAAGGCCCAGTTGTAAGCCACGACCTGCTTAAACAACGAAGCTGCCCCGCACACTTTTTTGCCTCGAGGATGATTCATTTTTCCCATAATTTTTGTTTTTCACGCATACACCGCTAATGCATTTTCGCAGAGCCATAATGCACCTCCTTTACGTCAGGTAGTGTTCAGGAAGCTGATAACGTAACAATTTAACAATCCCTGGTGGGGCACAAGGTTTCACACTGACCTCAACAGGGCCGGGCGCTCAGGGCTGCGGACACCAGCTGAGAACAGTAAATCCGAGCTTTGTGCTTCCACACGCACGGATACCTAATCAAATGGCAAGGTAAGCAGACAAAAATACTGCTAATTTCAGCCTTCGGAGAACCTGTCCCTAAGAGTCGGGTTGCAGGGAGTTAATGACTTGTCATTGAGCGCTACTATTAAAATGTACGCCTGAAACAGAAGGTTTCAGTAACTCCTTTTGGGGTGATCCAGGCCGTACAGAATGTTTGCTCTTACTCCAAAGTCGATGCTTTAGAATGTCTTTAAAGTATAATATTAAGTCTGGATCCCTTTCAAGGCAAACACAGATCTGGCTTGGTTCAGTCCGTACTATTCAGAGCGACACTCAGAAACTGTGTTTGGAGCTCTGACACCCAACACCACCACGACTCCGGCGCGATCAGGATACGAACACGTCGAGTGCCGCAATCCATATATTTTCTTCTAAGAAACTTTAATCACAATCCTTAATGTGAAAACACACACCCGTATTAACACATGCCACCTGCATAAAAGCATAAAGTCTTTATATGTAACTAAACACTTAAGATGTTTTAATTACCTTGTGGGAGTTTAAGGCTATCTTCAGGTTCAACTCATGACAGACCACGAGGACGTGTGATTTATGCCGGGTTTAGTTTTTAATGCCTTTTTTCATTGGTTATGATAGTTAACATTTCCAAATGCCCTGGCAAGACAGGCAGCCCAGGGAACTTCAAAAACATAATAAAACCCAATCTGCATACAAATTTAAGTCTAGTGTTCCATGGGCTACAATTTAAGCCATTTTGATATGCGATACTGTATTTACCTTGTCAGGTTTTATTTGGAATTTCCATATTAACTGCACAGAATCTGCTCTATGTACTTATAAAGTCCATCACCAGGAATTCAGGGGTTATTATTCTAATACGGTCGTCAATAATATACAGAGAACAATCTTTAAATACTATTTATGGTCTAAAATGGTTTCAAATTTTGATGGAGATAAGTTTCTATCTTTAAGAGTTATATTCACCTAGTTATAATTTTAGCATATCTGACTACAAACTACTTCGTTACAGGTACTAGAGATGTGAGTGGCCTTTCTTGTTCACTCCTCATCCCCGGGCACTACTTCTGCCCATAATAAGAGAGGTGAGCAACTGACTCATAATCCTATCTGTTAGTTTTGAGAATCAATACTGAGGTGAAGGAAGCTGGATGATGGGGATCCTCTGAAAATCCCAAAATTCTAAATAATTACCTCCACTGCAACATAGAGGCCTGCAGAGAAATGTTTCAGAGAAAATGACTGTAACTTCGATCAATGGAGCATTCCAGAACGCATTTCCCGAGATCATGGCCTCGGTAAAAGGGCCACGAAGGTCCCATTTGGCAGCTGTCCTGCTGCCCTTCCCTGCTTACGTGTCCCCATTCGGGGACTTGAATCAATCTCGACACAGCACATCTGTGGGGCTGACTCAAGAGAGGTAACCAACTGCCGGTCAAGAATTAGATAGTGGAAAGATTATGGGAATTTCGGAAAATGGACTAATAGTAGTTAATTATTTTTACTCAAAAAAAAAAAAAAAAAGCTTTCAAGTCGGGGAAAATATTAATCTCCCAAGCCCGGGGGTCGGCACAGCATGGCCCACAGACCAAACCCTGCTCCCCACCTGTGTTGGTATGGCTTGCCAGCTAAGAATGGATTTTCATTTTTAAATGAGAAGGTAAAAATTTGTGACATGCGAAGAGCATATGAAATTCAAATCTCTCTGTCCATGAAGTTTTATAGGAGCACGAATACTTTTCATCTGTTTATAGACTGTCTGTTGCTGCTTATGAGCTAGAATGACAGACTTGAACACTGGCCCTTTTTTTTTATTATTATTATTTTTTTTAATTTTATTTTTTATAAACATATAATATATTTTTATCCCCAGGGGTACAGGTCTGTGAATCGCCAGGTTTACACACTTCACAGCACTCATCATAGCACATACCCTCCCCAATGTCCATAATCCCACCCCCCATTATTATTATTTTTAAAGATTTTATTTATTTATTTGACAGAGAGATCACAAGGAGGCAGAGAGGCAGGCAGAGAGAGAGGAAGGGAAGCAGGCTCCCCACTGTGCAGAGAGCCCGATGCGGGGCTCGATCCCAGGACCCTGGGATCATGACCCGAGCCGAAGGCAGCGGCTTAACCCACTGAGCCACCCAGGCGCCCCAAACACTGGCCCTTTACAGAAAACGGGTCTCCTTAGAAACAATAAAAATGTCTTTAAAAACATAATCTAATAATCTAATAAGCTTATTATCTAAAAACTATATATAAAATTATCTAATAATCAAATTAACTAATAATAACAATAAACTAATAATAATTATTAATACAGAGTGTTTGCTCTGCTGGTCCCAATCATTTTAAAATTTCAAAAATCCAACTCACTTAACATTTTCAATCCCTACTATGAGAGTGTAAGTGTGCCTAAAATTTCATTTAGGTACTCAAAATTCTGAAGGTGAAGGCTCTTTTTGTTGGCTACCAAAATAATTTGTAACTCATGAAAGAAAAAAGGAAAGCTTGAAATCATGGGTGAAACGCAAATGTCTGACTAGGTTCCACAGTCAACTTCTGTTCAGAGAAGCAGAAGATTCAGGCCGGGAAAGAGTCAGAAAGGATCTTAACTGGAATCAAAGTTGTTATAGCAAGAGCATGGCCAAGAGTAGGTAAAGAAGAAAGCGCAGCACAAGGATTAGTCAGTTCTTTCCAAACTGTGACTAAGCATAAAGCGTTGGGTCGTAGGTACACACCAAATGTGGAATTACTCATCAATTCCTTTTTCCATCAATTCTATTTTCCTCAGGCTTTTTTCTTCATCATAAATCACACCTCAAAGGGGGCCTTAGAGCACGGGATAATTAATGTCTATAAAATCCCGATACCATGTAAGTCATATACCTTGTTTGTGAATGTCACCTCCATCACTCAGACATTGAATCATTTGATCTTATCCCCCTTCCTCCATTTTAAGTCAATGATGACATTGTGAGATACTCATTAACGAACATGTTCTGGCTTTTCTACTTAAATAGGGTTTTAACTGATACCATCAAACATTTTTACCAGACCTATCTCATGGTGGATGCGTAGCCTTCAATGAATGGAAATACATTTTTGCTTGTAAGACACCGTGGGAAGACCAAATCTTTTTCTAAGCTAGTACTTCACATTCTGCAGATACTTCATTTCGGTTGATGTGAATATATTGAATGTATTTCGAGAGAAAATAGTTGAGTCTTTGATCTAATAATTCTGCGTCGATAACTTGGCTCTGTTTCTGCCGCAACATGTCTGCCCTCAAATTTTTAGGTTTTAGAGGATGATGCCTTTTCTGGACCGGCTGCTGAAAATGATTATTAAAATTCAATACATGGTCAGCTTTGCTCTTGAATTTGTGGCATTCCCAGAAAGGATTCATATTGTTCACAAAATTCATATCCCCATCTGGGAGGTACACAGAGTATTAAAGCCAAGGGAGGTACACTCTTTGACTCAAAAAAAAAAAAAAAAAAAAGATTAAAATTCCACTCCATCTAAAGGGGTCTGGTCTGTTAAGAATTTACAAAATCAATGTTATGTAAGAGAATTCCCCATTTGGGACAGCCTAGAGAATCAAAGAATATGAAAGCATGCCATTGTTTCTCAGCCCTGAGTAACCTTCAAAGACAGAACCTTCCTTGGGTTTTAGACATCTGAATCTCAAACTCCTTGAATTCATCCCATCCTTCATCCCTGACTGTACCACCTTGACCCAGCCATCTCCTCCTCATTTAGTAGGACTGATGCTGTCTGTCCAATCAAGGTGATTTTGATTGAGTCAAAATTAAAGAAACATACAAGTTACGGAAGGAAGGAAGCAAGATGACCGATCAATGGGTAAGTGGTTCCCATCTTGGCCTACACACTGCAGGTACCTGGGGAATTGTGCTAACACCATGCTCAGTCTACAACCCCTTCCAAGCAGAGAGTCTGAATTACTTAGACTGGGGTAAGGTCCCAGGATTGGAATCTTTAAAACTCCCCTCAGGAGATTCTAATGCTTGGCCAAAAGCAAGAACCATTGCTCAAAATTGAGAAATCCGGTCGCTAAGTACCTGGATCTGTAATACAGTAAACAAAAACGAGCAATTTATTCCCTTGGCTAGTTTTATACTTTCAGACTTATTCAGAATAAAAAGAATATCTTTTGGAATGCAGCATATGCATATAGTGAGTGCAAGGACAAAATTATATATAGATGTCGCTAGAAATGTGAATTTATCTGAATTTATCATAAAAAAAAATCCCAGGAACTTTACTAAACAGTACTTTGCAGGGAACACTGATTGTTACTGTTTAGAAATTTAGAGGGCTTTTTTGACCAGAAAATACAGGGGAATGCTTTGCTCAATCATTCGAGTGTTCCTAATGTCTAAAAAAGAACTTCTGGTGACCTCAATTTTTACTTTGCAACATATTAGTGTCCTACAAACTGGGTTTGTTGATTTTAACAGTAATTATTTCACCAGAAATATAACAGAAGTATGCTACAGATGTTTTTTATGCGGTAAATCAAAGACGTAGAGGAAAAAAAATTTAAGAACTCTCATGACAAAAGAACAGATTCACTGCCCAACCCAGATTCTTTGAAAGGTCAACTCAGGCAACACGACCGCCCTGAAGACTAGAAACGCCTCTGATACCTGAAAGGTAAAATGCAAATATTTACAATGATGGCAACCACAGCGATAACATTTAACTCCTTCCATTTTCCCCCATAATATTCTGTGTCTCTGATCGAGGGCCACCTGTCTACTAGCAAAAACTAGTCGTAATCATTCTAGAGTCCATTATTCCATTTGCAGTGCTGCACAAAAAAGTGTCAAGCCGCCTTCCCAGAGCTGGCTTGCGTAGACATGACTGAAAACCATTTAAGGGTCAGTGTATTTTGGAAATGAACAAACCCTCATTTCCCTGGAATAGAATACATTCTGGTTTGCATGCACAGCATTTGACTCGAGAGGAAGTCAAAGAATAAATGTCGCTTAAAAAAAAACTGTTGAAAGCCATCTGGTTTCAACCCTGGGTACAAAAACTGTCCAATATGCAGAGAAATGGAAGGAGACTTGCACCAGCAGCAGCCGCCTCCCTGGGGAGCTGGTGGGACCCGAGACTCTGGGGCCCCACCCCAGACCTGCTGAATCAGAAACTAAAGGTAGCCCAGGACTTGTGATTTAATAAGCCCTCCAGGGAATTCCGGTGAGTGCTCAAGTTTGAGAACCACTTACCTGAATGTTGTAACACCCTTCAACACATGGGGGTTTACAATGTTTAAAGAGAAGAGAATCTAAGTGGGAGGTAGGCGATGCCTGTGCTGTTCTTCCTATCTTCCCTTTCTTGCGGACACCTTTTGATCGTCTTGCTCGGTCTTTGTCATCAGGCCTTATGCCTGGCCCTTTCCGTAGTTCCTTCTATCTCCACTGGGGACCAGGAAGCATAATGGATGAAAGGGGGTGCTATAGCCATGGCATGGGAGAAACGAGGCAGGGCTGCAGAATCTGGGAGGTGGGGGGCAATGACCCAACATCATGGCGGATGGAAGGCTTGGGAATGAATGTGTACCTCAGTCAACTGTGCTTTTTATCCTGTCACCATTGGCAATTCTGAATTGCTTTTTCTAATAAAAGCATAGATAGAACTCAGATGTTCAGAATGTTTCAGAAAAAAAAAATCAGTCTTGGTGAAGTTGCCCCAGTGTATTCTCAATTACTTATAAATGCTGTTTTGAAAAATGTTTAAGTGGTGTTGAAAGGGGGAGAGGGCATTCAGCCAGCAGAGGACCCAAACTCATCTGTTTATGATGAAAAGATAATGCCAGCCCCCCACCCCAACTGGCTGAAGTCGTGCACCTCTTTAAGATTTGGCCTGACACAAAATGTATAAACCTGAAAGCAAATGTTAAGCTTGGCTCTCCGAACTTTTTAGTGTGAGTTTTGTCATTTGATTTTCAAATGTCTATGACCTTGGTTGACCACTGTGATAGGACACTCTGGGGAAGTAGAACGTTAACGTATGACATCAGAGACAGCTTGGTAGTTCAATGGTGACAGTGAATCATAGCATAGCCTTCCACTAACCATTGTTTTTCTCCAATGCGTTAGTTTTATTTGAATGAAGTGTCACTTACATAGCTAATGAATACATTTTCAAATCAGACACATTTACTATAGTTAAAGGCAGACTCGGGCACTGCGTAATTTTGACCACAAGTGAAGCTTTCACCAGACTGTGTTCTTTCCATCTCCAAAGAATGACGACAAAACAGTGACTTCACGTATACATATTCCCTCGGCAAACGTGGACTCTTTGACAGTTTCAACTCTCTCCTCTGTCCCGATAATATTCAAAGTTCAACCTCAGATCTTAACTCATACCTAAACTTCCGTCTCTCATTCCCACCTCCATCCCAGCATTAAGCTTTGACGATCCCTCATTATTTTAAACTCAGCTTTCTTAACTGTATCATCTGCTCCTTTGAAATTTCTTTTCACTTTCGGGCACCTGGGTGGCTCAGATGGTTAGGCATCTGCCTTCAGCTCGGGTCACAATCCAGGGAATCTGGGACTGAGCCCCACGTCAGGCTCCCTGCTCGGCGGGGAGCCTGCTTCTCCCTCTCCCACTACTGTTCCCCCTGCTTGTGCTCTCGTTCTCTCTGTCAAATAAATAAATAAATAAATTTTTTAATTAAATCTTTAAAAAAATTTTTTCTTCCCACCTTCTAGTCTTTACAAAGGAGAACTGCAATTCTCCAGGTCCAGAACCACAACATCATCTTAGACTCTGACCTCTCCTTCACGCATTCTATCAATCCCTCTCTACAGCTGCCTGGTTGATTATTAAAAGATCCCTCAGCTTCGGGCTTCAGCTTTTCCTTTTCTTCCCAAGGTCACCACTCTAACCATCTTCTTCCCTGAATCGTTGGTTTTCACTCCTCGAACTTTTGCTCAGCCAAGCGGGTCCATGCGTGGTCACCAAAGTAATCTTCCCAGCAAGTTGGTATTATCACAGTACCCCATTCTCGTAAGTCCAAAAGCTGTCTAGTCTTGAGGGATCAGATTCAAGCTCCTGAGTTGACATGCAAAGTCCTCAAAACAAGAATAGGTTTAGGATTTCCCCAGTAGAAGCCAGCTGTGATGACCACCGCCCTGCAAAATGAGGACTGCACTTCAGTTACACCATTTTCCTTGTTGCCCAACGACCACCATGCCGGTTGTAGTTGGTTGTGCCAACTGAGCCATCGGTTGCGCATTTCCACCTGCCCAGCACTTGTTTCGTCCCCCCCCCGATGGCATCCCAGAATCTAGCAGAGTGCTGTATGGGCAAATACAGGCACTAATAAATGCTTGCTTGATAAAAAAATACATGAATAATATTAATGCAGCTAACGATTTCCTGTCTATAACAGCAATCGCATAGAGCCAAATCTGAATTCTATTTCACAATTGGACAAGATGAAATCATACGTTTCTGAAGACATCAATACATATTTGAAATATCAAGCCAGAGTTCACTATATTATAAAAACACTTTGATTAAATTAGTTTCAGAAACTGCTCTCCAGCCAAGGAGCTATCTACTAGGCAATGGATCAGGCAATAAATCTTAGACTCTATGTGCTGACAGGTGTAAGATGATTTATTGAATTGTAAGACAAGGAATTGTGAAGCGCCACTAAGAAAATACACACTCTCTTCCAATGCAACGTTATTTTACTCAACAAAAGCAATTTAGGAGGATATGGTACTATTAAAATAATCGCGAATGCTTCCCATACATCGTTAATTCTATATATTAAAAATAATCCAGGAATGAAATCATTAGATTGTGCTGCTGGCCCTAGATCAGACGGATGACTTAATAATGATCCATTTCCCCGAAATAAAGCTCACCTCTGGCTAGTAATAATCAGAGAATTTATACTACCTGTGACCGCCAACACTGCTTTACCCATACGTTAGCCCCGTGATTTTTACCCTTTTATCTGGGTTTTCTTTGCAATGTTATGCTATTTTACGAAAGAAACCGAGCCACGCATTTAACTTTCTCCTCGTGATTCAGCTTCATTATAACGGTCGCCTGAATTTTACCATTTAACCAAGTTCTTGAAAATGAACACTAACTATTTGCAGCTATAAGTTTCTCCAATAACCAAACAATCAAAAAGTTTTAAATTAAAAAAATAATGTACCTAGGGGGACCTTCATGTTGGTTTAACGGCAAATGACATCCTTTGGTGCTCAGGATACAAAGGCAAGTGGACATGCCCTGGGAGAGGCTGGGATGTTTACACCACAGTGTATACACGAACAGCTTGGAGGTGTACCAATCAGAAAGGCACATTTTGTTTTGTCCAGATGGAATGATACTGCTAGAGAATTTGATACTCCTGCTCTTGGTCTCTAGCTCCCGAAGAGTATTCTAGCCCTCAACAAAATTCTAGGTCTAGGAAAGAGATCTCCTTAGGAGCCCACTCTAGGATAGGGTGCCAAAGAGATCTGATACTGGCTACAGCCAGTCCTTAGGGCCAGAGGGAGGCTGAAACATAGTGGGTAGGTGGGTTCCTGGCTCCTTGTAGAACCTGGATTTGTTTGCATGAATCTTAACCGTTTAGTTCCTGAAACTTTATGGAGAAAATCTGGACCAGCAGTTACTGGACACAGAAACACCAGAATCCTGAGAAAGAATTTAGGTGCTAAAGAAAGTTCTCAGCTCATACTGCTCTCATAGCTGTGCTGTGCAGCCTGAGAGTTGGAAGTATTTCAAGTTCTCTTAAATGAGCACTTGCGATTCTATCGAGAACTTTCTGGAAGGATCCAAATACTTGGTATTCTGACACTCTATGGAAGATACTGAAGGCAGTGGGCCTATTTCTCTTCTTCTCTGTCAAAAACCTTAATTCTCTCCTCTACATGTGCTGAAAAGAAAGGCCTTATTCCCGAGGCTGCATTTTCTCCTCTGCCTGGAAAGCTGCTGTCGCACATTAACAGACGAAGCTAGTGGACAGCTGTTTTCAGATTACACACAAACAGAAAACACTGAGTTCAGGTGTTTCGCAGCTGGGTATTACAACTTCTCACTCTCTGAAACACTAGCTTTAAAACTAGAATCTGAAGAAAACATTCTTCAAAGGACTCTGAAGCAGGCTATGCGCATTTCATCCCTTTTGATAACCAATGACATACTGAGACTGAAAAACAGGAGGAAGTTGTCAATTGACAAGCATTTTCTTTCCTCCAGCCTTAAAGTGCAATGTAAAGAGCTGGCCACTAGGGGCGCCTGGGTGGCTCAGTCGGTTGGGTTTGTGAGTCTTAGTTTCAGCTCAGGTCATGGTCTCAGGGTCTTGGGATGGAGCCACAGGGACTCTGCGCTCAGTGGGGAGTCTGCTTGAGGATTCTCTCTCTCCCTCTCCCTCTGCCTTTCCCCTTGCTCACACACGCTCTCTCTTTCTAAAATAAGTAAATATTTCTTTAAAAAAATCCATCAATAAAAGTGAGGCCAATCCATTTTATATTATTTGCATTCTGTAGTATCGCAAAGTGTTTCCTGAACATACAAGCCTGCAATTGTAGTTTGGGGTTCATCTCAAGAAGTACCCAGAAATGTAAAAGGAAATCGCAAAAATGAGCTTAAAGCACAAAAATCCCAAGTGTGAATTCTCTGAGCAGCAGTGGAGTAAATGAAGAGTCGGATAGAAGAATGTGGGAGATTGGGAGGGGGCGGGAAGTTTTAAGGGAGAAACACCTTATTCCAAAGACTTTTGGGACTCTCCGTAGCCAGGTATTTCCACTACATTTTCCAGGCCTAATCAGACTCCCCAGGACTGTGGTTCATTTGTTTCCAGGCAGCCGTTTTACCATTTGACTTAGAGAATCAAATCTATAACGGGACTTTTATCGCCACTAACGCGACCCAGTGTGGACCATGTTCTCATGGCAAAGAATGAAACTGGCAAAATCAATGGCCAGTTAAAATCGTTAACAAACTTCTGGACCATATCAATTAAATCCTTCATAGAATTTTCACCTAAATTAAACATTACAAATGTACAGCTGGGAGGCATGTTAAAAAAAAACAACCCTCCACTGTATACATTACAACCATTAATGTGTTTTGCAGATTTTTTTTTAAGAGGCTGGGATGAATCCAAATTGACCATGTGTATGCTGTCTTTGGCAATCATATGGTTTTCCAAAACAATTATAAAAATAAAAGAAACATTTGCTCCTTGCTACTAGTGTATACAATGTCTCTAAAGGGTACTTTGTGCTGTCCCAATAAATACTCAGTACCTTACAAAAAGGTTGCAGGTCACTATTTATCAATGTCTGCCAGCTGTTAAGAAATGAAAGAGTCACGAGGAGGGTCGGGGTGGGGAATTTAAGACTTAATTAATGTGGTGATTAACATCACAAATGGTGTCTAAACAAAAAGCTGAAGAAGAAAAGGAATGAACTTGAAACTCTGCTGCTCCAAATACTTTCTTTCCTGCAACTATTATTGAGTCAATCATGAAAAATAAAATTTTTAAAATAATCATAGACTAAATATAGCATCCAGGTTTACTGGATAGTAGCCTTTTTTTATAAAAAGGTTTATTTATTTATCTGAGGTGGGCAGGGCAGAGGGAGAGGGAGAGAGAGACTTAAGCAGACTGGGAGTGGAGCCTGATGCCGGGTCCATGTTAGGACCCTGAGATCACCACCTGAGCGGAAACTAAGAGTTGGATGCTTAACCAACTGAGCCACCCAGGTGCCCCTGGACAGTAACCTCCTTGAAGACAAAGGCATCTTTGTGCTAATACTAACCACTTCCCGTCTGAACACTGAGTAGGATCAATAAATGTCTGAATTGCATTGGAACACAGAGGGACATGGACGGTGGGGGTAACTGAAGTACCCCATTCCATTCTACTTTGGACTCAAAACACTTTGAAGATACTCCAACCACTTCACACTGGAAGGCACCATCATAATTATATTTAAGTTTCCTTTTCTTTTGAATTAAAGAAAAAGAACCGAAGAATTTAGTGCAATTCAATTACAGCTCATTAAGTGGAAGTCTTAGCTCAACGACCACGTACCAAACACAGAATAATCTTCCCCATATGACACACTAGCTGGTATATAAAAATCTACAGTAATAGCCACACACCAAAGTCTAAATACTTTTCATCCAGTTTGAAGTGTGTTAAGTACTTGTCCGCTACAAAAGATCGACCACAAGTTAAATCCCAATACATCTGACAATATTCGATTCTGGAAAACCAATGTTCATAGCCACACAAACTCAGCACTTGGGAATATCCTCTCAGGTTCTCCTATCCTCTGTGCTCCTATCATTCTCCTTAAGTCACTCTGAGTATATCTGATTCCAACGCACTTGTTCATTCTCCTACCCCAGCTAGAAAGGTGGGCTAGGATGAGGCGATGACTCCTTCGTTTAGAGCTGGACTAGGCGTTTCCTCTTTCCATACAGCCGCCTCATGAAATAGAAGAATTGTGTTGGGAACAGTAATAACAGTAGTGAATTAGTCACAACAAAAAGTGCAGCCACAAGAGAAGGCAGTCACGGCTACAGTAGTCATGATAACGGCAGCTAGCATTTACTGAGCATATACTGTGTGCCGAGGATGGGCATATTTTATCTCTAGTCCCCTTAATGATGCTAGAGGCATGCATTAGTACACTGATCTTTACTCATGGAGAAACATACTCAGAGAACCTCACTTGCACAAGTTCACATGGCTTAGTGAGCGCTGGAACTGAGATCTTAAGCCCAGCTCTGTTTGATCCCAAGCTCGTTCTCCATCCCCACCCCCAACACACATACTATCCGACTTCTGGAGGAGACACACATCTTCATTTTCATGGCGCCATCTTCTAACAAGGCAATTCATTTCAGTCGCTTTTTTTTTGTACCCTTGTAACATCTCTAGAAAATGCCTGTTCTGAGTACAGCAGCTTGTGCTGGTTTCACAAACTGAGACACCAAAGACAAGAGTTGGTGCTTCAAAGGGAAGGTTGGGGTTTCCAAGGTTACACTTACAGGAGAAAAGCCAAGAGGCAACACTGTTCATCGGAGTGGCCCTGATTAGAACCACGAGGATCAGCAATCTTAGGCGACAGTAACTGCACGGTACGGAAGGCCCTCTGCTTACCAAGTACTCAATTAAAAGACCTTTAAATTAGGGAGTACTTTTCAACCATGAATTGAAATCGTTATCCGAAGACTATTCAGCAGAAGGGAAATATTGTTCTATTTTAGTATCCAATTCACTCTAGATAAAACCGACTCTGGGCCACTGACCTGACTCAGATCTCAGAAACAGTAACAGGACTGCCCCCAACTTAAGAGTACAAATATGTGTATTCCAAATCATTGTCCCCCTAATTCCACAGGTTTCTCCCAAATTTTTATTATGGGTTAATTCTGATTTAGCTTGCTACCAATGATAGGGACATCCATTTAGCCTGACGAAGGTCTGAATTCCAATTGGTAAGGAAAGGTCAACAGATGAATTGAGACCAAGTGAAATGATGAGGCCCTACGTAGTAAAAAGGCACCGTAATTCGAAACCCTAATTTGTAGACTTACCTAATTTCAAAGGTAAGTTTTAGATCATTCCATATGTACGCCTTGACTCACATCAGGATTTTTTTTTAAGATTATTTATTTATTTATTTGACAGACAGAGATCACAAGTAGGCAGAGAGGCAGGCAGAGAGAGAGGAAGGGAAGCAGGCTCCCTGCTGAGCAGAGAGCCCGATGCGGGGCTCGATCCCAGGACCCTGGGATCACGACCTGAGCCGAAGGCAGAGGCTCTAACCCACTGAGCCACCCAGGTGCCCCTCACATCAGGATTTTAACAAGAAAAAAATACCTGGATATAAGTGTATTTGTGAAGCCCAAGATAGAAAACATTTTGGAAAGCTTCAGCCCTGCTTTCTATAAAAATGTGGACTCTTGAGGCCAGATCAATTAGACTTTGAACACACAGTAGGCGACTATGATACCAGCTGACAAGCTCCGAAGGTCAGTTTGGGAGTCTCTTTTGCTGCACGTGACTGAAAGAGGAATAAAGCATCATTCTTTACCCTTTGCTCAGTCTACAATCAGAGAAAGGTTCCTATTTTCCTTCAACGCATCTCATAATCCCTTTGCCAAAAGGAGGAAAGTCACATCAATATTCAGATCACAAAATTAAAAGACAGGGAGACGTTCCCAGAAAACATCTTCAAGGTGGGATGCGTGCCTGTGGGGACAAGATGATCATTTCTGAATGAAGGAGGGGGTGAGAGGAGAAAGAAACATTCGAAATAACGTAACTTTCGCCTTCCCAAACAAGGCTGGGTTAGTTTTCTTTTGCTGCTTTTAAAAACTTCTGTTTAGGACGCCTGGGTGGCTCAGTGGGTTAAAGCCTCTGCCTTCGGCTCAGGTCATGATCCCAGGGTCCTGGGATCCAGCCGCACATCGGGCTCTCTGCTCAGCGGGGAGCCTGCTTCCCCTTCTCTCTGCCTGCCTCTCTGCCTACTTGTGATCTCTCTCTCTCTCTCTCTCTCTCTCTCTCTCTCTGTGTGTGTTAAATAAATAAATAAAATCTTTTCAAAAATAAAATAAAAAATTAAAACTTCTATTTATCACTTTGCAGTCACGATGCTCCTACTTATATTTTCTTAATTTTCTCCTTTGTTAGCTCTGTTTGGCAGCACTGGCTGCTGGAGTAAACTCTGTATTTGAAAAAGCTTGCACTTTAGATTTCCAGAACTTAAAAAAAATACTGAATATTGCCAGTGGATTTTAAATGGAGCTCCCAAACAATAGCATGTCCTACATGGACTTCCCATGGGAGTTGAAGACTTTACAAGAGAAATGGCCAAGACCCATGAGGCTGCTTCCTCCATCCTGCCCGTCTGGGGCACGCCTGAAAATGTTCTGGCTTTATGCTCTCTGCTCGTTGTCTTTGACTGCATGGAATTTATTACTTAGGAAATATTTTTAAAGTATTTTTAAGTAATAGTTATTCTTTGAGCAGTAACAGCAAAAACAAACAAACTAACTAACATTTTGAAACACTAAAAGGAAGAACAATTGCTTTACTTTAGGGGGAAAAAACAAGTTCTGAAATGTTGTGGTTTCATGAAAATTATCTTCAGTTCAGCAACTCATAAATCATCATTCAAGGGGTCAGTGGCGCTTAATGACCACACTCTGTCTTCTTTATAGCTGGGCTGGGTTTTGGGTTTTGGGTTTGTTTTTTTTTTTTTTTGGATCATAGTGGGAAACAAACCTATTTTTTACAACATTTTCTATGCCTGTTGTCCATCCCACAAAGACAACCTCAAGTTCAGAGCTTATCTGGATAAGGATGGGCTCAACCTTCAGCAGCTGTCTTATCACCTAACACTCCCTTGTCATAAGAAACGCATGGGATTAACTCCTATCACTCACCTTCTAGAACACTCTTTTGCAACACTTTTTTTCATAAAGTCACTTAGGGCTATATAACTCTCAACAGGGAAAAATTATTCTCCCTGAGCCCTGAGAATCAAAGATTAAGGCAGCAGTGAAGTTTTAGTCGAACGGAGTAAGCCAGGTGGAGAAAGCGAACTTCGATACAGCTGTCGCCGCATCTGTGGGGGGCATCGTGGAGAGGGGGCATCACCGGGAGAGGGCACCATAAAGGGGGGGGTCATAGAGATGGATAAGGGACACTTCCTGTGGGGAACAAATTTCATTTTTTTTCACCATCTCTAGTATGTATCCATTCAGAGAAATCAATGACAGAAACCCATTTTATCGTTGTAGATACAACTGATTTTTTAAAGCACTTTTATTAAATGTATTCTTTAGACACAAAATGGAAGAGATAGAATAATCTTCTCTGAAAAATACAGACAAGTAGGGGCACCTGGGTGGCTCAGGTCATGATCCCAGGGTCCTGGGATCAAGTCCTGCATCGGGCTCCCTGCTCTGCAGGGAGCCTGCTTCTCCCTCTCCCGCTCCCCCTGCTTGTGTTCCGTCTCTCACTGTATCTCTCTCAAATAAATAAATAAAATCTTTTAAAAAATACAGACAATAGGTAACTAACAAATACAGGTAAATCAGTCTCCAAGAAAAAAGGCCAGATTCAATGCTTTTGAACCTTCCAAGGAACTCATTTTTATGAGTGCATTTTGGAAGAAGTGCTCCGCAAACAGCAAAACAGACCAGCACTGTGCTCAGAGCCAAACACATAACTCTCCACATTAATTGTGATGGCTTCACTTCCTCTACCTTGGCCTTACTCCACGGTCACTCCCAAGGCCTCCAAAGGAGGCGCCTCTAGCTATTTGACTGAATACTCAAATTTGCTCAGAGTTATTCAGAAGAAATCATTTTCTGACTTTTCAGATGAAAATATCTCTTGGATAGAAATCGTGTTGACTGGCCTATTCCTTTAGTAAAACAGAGACACTGTGACTATTATCATCATCTTAAACTTGATAAGTATTTTCAACACAAAGACCTCCTATGAGACCACAGGTAACGAAAATCTCTGGGCGGTAGGCTGAGTACACGAGGAGGCCTGTGTTAACTTACAGAAGGGTACTTATTTAACTTCTACACAACCTGGGTGTGTTTTAGACCCTGCCTCAAACAGGAAGACGACATCAAATGGAAGAACATTTCCCAAATGCCAGTCTATTTGTGGTCTGGCATATGGATTTCCACTAACCAGCTGTGAGTCCCAAACCACGGGGTGACAAACTACAGCCCGTGGTCCCAACTGACCCGCCACACCCACCCATGTGAGCATTGTCTGTGGCTGCTTTCACACTAAGGCAAGTTGAGTGGGTTCCAAAAGAAGCCAGATGGCCCACAGAGCTGACAATGTTTAGTAGCTAGCTAGCTCTTATGGTGTTTGCTGACTCCTGCTTTGATGAATTAATCTGGACCTCAGTTTCCCCATTCATAATTGAGAGGCTGTGCAAGATTGAACTTTTTCCAGCAAGGTTGCATGTTAGAATCACTTGGGGTAGTTTCTGGAAAATCCCAGGGCCCGAGCTGGAACCCAGATGATCTCGTTGCACTGGGCTGGGCACCCCACTTAAGGTGATCTATGTGCAGCCAGGACAGGAACCATGGGGCTAGACAATAACGAAGGCCCTCCCATGTCAGGGCTTCCACGATGTGACCCTCTTGTGGAATAAATCGTGTCGGCCTGCAGGAACAGGCCCCTAGAAATGACGTGGGCATTGACGACTCACGTCTGAGTCCTAGACTCACATTCTAAGCCTTCGATCTGAGAAGCTGAGAATCAACAGTTTTTGCAGATGAAGAAGCAGAGCTCTAGAAATAGAAACAGCTCCTTTGGAAGATAGATTTAAAATAGACTAATAGATTTACTGAGTAACTTTTGAACTGTGGAAATAATTCACCTTGAATGTATCCCAATTAAAACTATTATACATCAAATGTAAGCCACTTGGGGAAAAAAAAATCTCAGCCGCCAGCCTGTTCTCTGCAGACTTCCCGCTTGGTCGAAAGCCCCAGGCTGTCTCCGACACAGACAGCCACACCTGGAAGGTCGCCCCGAATGTGAGCCTCAATGACTCGGAAATCCACGGGATAGCGGATAATGTCAAGTGCGCCTCAGTCATATTTGAGGAAGGGATTAAAGAATATTTAACAAGCTTGGGGAGGTTTAAATATTGCTGAGACAGCCCGAAGGACAGCATGTGCGGGCCCAGACCGCTCGAGTTGGGCTGAGGGCCCGGGGTGGCGGAATCAGCCATGTAGAGAGCCTTGGGGCGCTGCTAGCCAGCCACTCGGGCGGCCACAGATGGGGGAAGCGGGATTCTACGAGGCTGAGTTTTCCCCATCTCCAAAGAGATTTGGTTTTGGACATCACACAGATAAGTCAACGCCTCTGAGAGCGAAGCTGAGCATTTCCCTTTGTGTCACTGGCAAAGATGCTTTGGGTCGGGGGCGCCTGGGGGGCTCAGCGGGTTAAGCCTCTGCCTTCGGCTCAGGTCATGATCTCAGGGTCCTGGGATGGAGCCCCGTGTTGGGCTCTCTGCTCAGCGGGGAGCCTGCTTCCCTGCCTCTCTGCCTAATTGTGGTCTCTGTCTGTCAAATAAATAAAATCTTTAAAAAAAAAAAAAAGACGCTTTGAGTCAATCCAAGGGTGTCATGGCCCCAGCATTTGGGGCCGGGTGAGTCTCTGTTGTGGTGGCGGGGGGGGGGGGCTGTCCTGTGCATTTAGGATGCTTAGCAGCATCCCTGACCTTGACCCCCCAGATGCCAGCATGGGCCCCCTTGCCTCACGGGTAGCCAGAATGAGGCAGTTGTGGACTGTTAAAATTTACCCCCTAAGCAAATCGCGATTTCTTAGTATCCTGCCTCAAAGTGGAATTAAAGAGAACCGTTCTGAGGGAGCAGAGGACAAAATCTACACACAAAAGGTATACATATACATACTAGTTAGTTTATCCTACCCCTTGTGAATGACAAATGTTTCATCACCTCTGCCTGAGCTAATAAAGTTTAAAAAGAAAAAAATCAAACAGTCTCTTCATAATACTTTCTCGAGAGAAATCACTGGGGAGCAATTTGTAGTTTCAGAAATGAATGCAGGGACCTGAAAGGCAGTGTTTCACTTGCTTATGTATTCAAAATTCAAAAGAATGGCTGGTGGGCTAGGTATGGTTTTCTTTTTTTATCTGATGGGCACTTTCTACCAACACAGTGGAGACTATAATCTGAGTAAATTATTATGGGCTGTTCCATTTGTTTCAACAAGTAGTTACTACTGATAAAATACCTTGTAGCTTTCAAAAACGCTGTAGTCATTGAAAAATGAGTAATCCAATACAAAGGGGCTGTGTAAGATACAGTCACTGGGCTTGAGAAATGGACAAATGGTTGGGCTGGGAAGGCTTGTGCCCCAAGAATGTTTATAAAATAATGCCAAATGCTATGTAATTAGGAAGGGGGGCTAAAGACAATACGGAAAGTCTGAGATAAGGGAATTTCATTAAAAGCTGAGCTCAAGAAACCCTCAGGGAGCCTAGTGTTGGATCCTTTCAGAATAACGTGGAATCAATAGAGGAAGGGATAGAGGGATTGAGAAAGGAGGTTATTCGCTTGTATTTACAGAAACTTTACATCATCTGGCTTCTCAGAAGAACCTGTATTGTCTTGATTACAACAGAAAGAGGCTTAAAATTTGGAGTAAAGGAGAAGATGGAAGTCTTCCGGGAATAACAATAGGAATGGAGAGGGGAGCCACTATCCTTCGTCCCAGGCTTCTCAAGGGCCAAGTGTTACAGGATTTCATCCAGAATTATTACCTCCTGTTTTACCAAGGAGCAAATGAGGCTCGGAGAAGTTAGTTTTGCTTTTTTCCTTCACCTAAATGCACACAACTTAAAAACTGCAAAGCCAAGCCACAAGTTGCCATCAGACTCCAATCCCGTCTCAGACTTGCTGACTCAGAATCTACACTGAATCACAAGACCCCGAGTGGTTCCCACGTACATTTGTGTTTGAGACATTCTGGTCTAACAAATGAATTTAAGCAAGCCTACAATTCCGACTGAAAAGCAATCGTGGAGAGAGGAATGCATAATAGATCAAAAAGCTTTATTAACAAACACAACTAACATAAAAATGGTAGTGACCATTTTTATTTGCATCCGTGCTTTGCCAAGAATAACTAAATATGAATAAGAACTTGGTGAGGTCTCTTAAGAGAGTTGAAATGTCAAACTCGTACACTGCGACTCTAAATTTACATTTTTAACCAGGGCAAATAAATCACCACATTTCAAGTGATGAAATGAATTTAGGGACTGTCAGGAAATTCGTTCATTCCTTCATTTAACACTTACATATGGAGGAGCTGGTGAGTTTTGAATAACTCAGCATTACTATAAATACATAGAAATTATTCCACATGGATTTTCATATTCCAACTTTCTATTTTCCTTCTTTATTTCTATCAGGATGGAAAACAGATCATCTTCAATCACAGTCACCACCTTCAAGGAAATTTCTTTGCTCAGTCCAGGGAGCCCTGGTGTCAAAAGGAAAGGCAAAAGTGCTTCATCTCTCCATCACCCGAGCTCTTTTTCCTCGTCACTGATTCTTTTGAAGCATAGCACATTTGAGCCATCGTTCTTTCAGTCTTAATCATAGGTGGTGAATAATTAGGGGCAAAATGGGCTCCTTGGGAATGAGCCCCCAAACTTTGATTTCTCTAACCATGGTTATGTTATTTAATTTCTTGTGGCCTCATGCTCCACATAATTAAAAAGGTTCCTCGGTACCAAGCTTCTCCCACCCACTAGACTCTGGGCTAGACACTCGGCCCTACATTATCTCATTTAATCCCCCCGAGATCCCTAATGAGCAGGTATCATCATTCCCACACGGTTGTTCCAAGGATCAAATAATACTTGAGAGTGCTTTGCAAACTATCAATCTGGAGATTTACCAGTGCTAGTCATCACTCCCGGTAATAGCTGCTCCTGGATGTTGAGTCAACAAATACCCTCGAACCACATCTCAAAACAACTTAGAGCAGCATCTTGAAGGCTCACTCCCTCACCCTGCTACCAGCCAGCCTTGGCCTACAAGACTTTCTTCTAGAGGCGTGGAGGCAGCATGATGGCCTTAGAGGGCATCTCCCTCCAAGCTCCTCAGGTGGGGTTTGTACAGGTACCCAAGGTCTCCTATATCTTCCAGAGCTCTGGACAGCCAGGTCAATGATCAAAGGAGGGAGAAATAAACCTCCCTACCAGGCCAGGATATTCAGCCTAACGCCTAAGTTCATTTAAAAAAAAAAAAAAAAAAAAAAAAAAATCCCGCCAGCTAGCTTGGCAACACAACACCACTTCCTCCAGTTGCTTCTCACGTCTTCCTAGAGATGGGTCCCTTCAGAGCGGAAATGACGTCAGCCGCTTCCGAGCCTGATATTTACCTGACCTGGGAGCCCTGCTCAGGAAGGACATGGAGACCTCTGAGGAAAAGCACGTGAGAAACGCTAACAGTCCAGCCCGTGAGGAGCAGACCTTTAATAAGAAAGGGTCTGGCCCAGATTTTATTACGGATCAGAGCCCTCAGCTTTTGCTCTGACCTGCCGCTCCAAGGGAATGCACAGTGCAAATGTCAGTATGTGGCCGCTGGACGGTGTTTTCCCCAGAAATGTGTTTCCCCTTCAGCTTTTGGAATTAGACAATTTCCAGACAGCGACACCAAAGTCAGCGATTTCTGATGACCAATCAGATTAAAACTATCTCACGGTTTGAGTTTCATAGAATTCTTTTCATAGTCCTTTTATACACTCCTATCGTGTGTTATAATTACATCTGGACTTATCTTAGTTATTCATTTCTGCATTCCCAGAGTTTACCCGGTGCTGATCTCATTAGCTACAAACAAATAGTCTTTGGGTGAATAAATAAGGGTTCTTTTTTTTTTTAAGTAGGATTTGATAATGCAGATGGGGAGAAGAGATCATTTATTTTTTTTTAAGATTTTATTTATTTATTTGACAGAGAAAGAGATCACAAGTAGGCCGAGAGGCAGGCAGAGAGAGAGAGAGAGGGGAAGCAGGCTCCCTGCCGAGCAGAGAGCCCGATGTGGGGCTCGATCCCAGGACCCTGGGATCATGACCTGAGCCGAAGGCAGAGGATTAACCCACTGAGCCACCCAGGTGCCCCAGAAGAGATCATTTATAAAGGCACAAACAGGGTAGAAGCTTTTCACGATTCCTGTGTTGTTTTAGTAATAATAACCTAGTTTATACTGATGTGAAGAAAAACCCTTATTTTCCTGGGGCATTAGGAAATGCCACTAGGATGTAAAGAGGATATAAGGGAGGAGGCGGATGACAACACAGCTGTTCTATGCATTCTGTCCCAGGGATGCAGAAGGAGAACACTTAAACACAAGTTCAGGGTCACTACAATGCAGGGGCTCTATGCGTCTCAAGCCTTTCCCTTCTGCAAACCCCTGAACTCCAGAGCCTTCCTCCTCTTCCAGCCCTAACCAAGGAGACAGCTGCTAACAGAGCCCAGGCCAGCTCGCTCTGTCCCTCCTTCACCCACCGAGGGCAGGCTACACCAAAAAAGAAAGCTGGCCAATGGAGCTTGTGATTGGTCCGGGCTGCCTGCCGGTCATGTCATCTATATTCGTCTCCTCTGTCTCTACGTGTCTGTAAACGTGACAGTCATGGCAGACACCTCAGCCAGCTTCTCTTTCCTAGGAAATTGCCACAGGGCCTCCGTCAACACCTGTGGGGTTGATTCCATCAGATAAAAACCAGGAGCGGGAAAGACTAGCTCATTCACCACGGACTGGACTTCAAAATGGTGCCTGTTCTTCAAGCCCTCTCTTCCAGGCTACTACTCACTGCTTCTTAAAAGTCCATTTTACTACCTAGCTTGGTTTCGAGAGAAGGACCAATCAAAGTTTCCACCCAATTTTAATTCCCCTGAAGGTTGTTCAGTTTCCCATGTCAGCCAGAAACACAAATCGACCCTATAACCACTGAGTAATTTATGATACTGTCAGGAAATCCACGATTGGATTACACCAATGAAGCCTTTACTGTAACAGTAAATGCCCAGATATAATAATACCTCACACTCACGGAACGCTTACTATGTGCCAGTCACCACGGTAGGCACTTTACAAGCATTTTCTTTTTTGATGAGAAATGCAAAATGTGTTTCCTCTGTCAGCTGAAAAGCTATCCTCACGGGTATGCAAAGACGTTAAGTATCATGCCTTGAAGTCCAAAGCATCAAGCGAGTAAGTTTTAAGTGGATTTTGTAAATGCAATTTTATCAGATTTTTCCAGAACACTTACGTCACCTATTGAGAATGAATAAAATCTTTAGCCACATTCACTTTCTCAGCCCACTCACGTCTTCTTTATTACTCATCCAGTATTGAAAAGAAGGACTTAATTCATGTCAACGACATGGAAGGAAGGAGAATTTTGAATATCTCAGCCCTAAAAAAATGGACTGTTCAGTTAATGTAATTTCTGCATATTCTACTAGCTTTAACTCTGGAACCACCAAGATGAATCGCATTCTTTCAAAACTTTTCAACCGGAATTCAAGTACCATGCACAAACAGATACTCCTCACTTACACTCACTCAGCTTGTATATTTAAATAAAATTAAATTGTTATCTGTATATTAAGACACTCAGGGAAAAAATTCCCCTGAGGGAAATTAATGAGCCCATTTAAGCTGCAATTAACAGTTCATTTGTTTCCACATGAGCGTCCTGTTCTCTGTGGTGTCCCTGAGGGCACCGGGGTCCATCTCTGAAACTGCCTCTTGACATGAGATCCGGCCCCTCAAGACAACCCAGCCTACACTGGTGTAGCAGTAAAAAATAACGACATAGGGATGTCTTTTTTTTTTTCTTAAGATTTTATTTATTTACTTGTCAAAGAGACAGAAAGAGAGTGAACACAAGCAGGGGAAGTGGCAGGCAAAGGGAGAAGCAGACTCCCTGCCACGCAGGGAGCCCGATGCGGGACTCGATCCCAGGACCCTGGGATCCTGACCTGAGCTAAAGGCTGTCGCTTAACTGACTGAGCCACCCAGGCGTCCCAGCATGAGATATCTTAAAGCAGCTTTTCTGGTGGTCCTAGAGGCATCAGCCTACATCCATGATGGTGGCTTATATTCAGGCCTGTTGTGTTCCAAAACACTATAAAATCACCGTATTTGGTCTCAACGCCTCAAAAGGAGCCTCAGGGATGCCCAGAGCACTGAGAGGCAAGATTTATGTGCTAGCACTGGCAGCTGCGGCAGGAAGGAGCAGAAGACACAGGACAGACCGGGCCACAGAGTGGCTGTGTCCAGCCCTGGGGCAGGCACCTCGCTGGGTGCTCGGCGGCAATGCCTGTGACTGCTCTCGGCCCTCAACTCCTCATCTGCAGAAGGGGGATGAGACAAGGGGAGCACCAAGGTTGCTTCTGGCTCTGAAACATTACTTAGCTGTATAGCGGGCATTCAGAGGCTCGAACGGCGCCCTTCTTTGAGTGACTCAAAGAGTCAGAAGAAATTAGCACACGTCATCCCCCGTGCGTTGCGCTGCACCAGGAAAGCAGGAAAAGAATTGCACTGATGCCTGGATCCAAGAGCCAAGTGGCGATGACACCCTCCTGTTTCTTCTTCATCTTCCCGGGCAGGATGCTGAATCCCCACCGCTGAATGTTTCTGTTGACAGTATGGTGGGTTTTGAGCTATGATACTACTTCACCTTGTCACTTAAAAAAGAGACCATAAACTGTAAAGAAATGTGAATGTCTTTTCCCCCTCTATTTCTTCTGTGGACGCGGATATGTTCATTTGACCTTATCTTGAGAAAATATGCATTCCATCAGCCTCTCTCTCAAAAACAAAGTCACTTCAGTGTTAACCGCATAGAGAAGAGTAAAAATGTCCCCAACTCTTAGCTTGGCATTCAATGGCTTTCAAAATCTCCCCCAACATGATTCTTCCAACATTCTCTCTCCTGGCCCCTCAGTCGGCACCCTGGGCTCTAGCCAGCATTGTCTAGAATCTCTGAACTGTCTTGCAGATTCCTGCCAACAGGTCTCTGCTGGCCTCACTCCCGAGGAAGGCCTCTCTCTACTTTGATGCATAATCCACCTATCTGTCATGGCAGCTTAAAACCAACCACCCCGAAGCGAAGTTTCTTGTCTACTCAACAACAGTCATCTCTTCCTCCTTCAAATCCCGAAACATGCCTCTCTAACCCATCAATTCTGGACACGTCCATCAACAAGTGTTTATTCACTGTTCTGCCTCTGCCCTTTGCCAGGGGCTTTAGAAACAAAATGACAAAACACATTAAACCAACAACATGGACCCTTATCTCACAAATAATACAAGCTATATTATAAAATAATTGGAAGGCAGTCTTCCTCCCAAGTCCATACCTTACCCATCACACCACCCCATTCTAACCCCTGGTTTCCAAGAGACACTGTTTTGTTCTAACATATATTGCGGGCTTCCTCTGCTCTAGGCACAACAGTGAGGTTTACGTAAAATATTTTATTTTGTACTCCCAAGTGTCTATGCACATAAGTACATCGTTAGCTCTGTTTTTTGAACATTAAGCAATGTACCCAAGAATTACATGTGTTTACACAGCCACATGACTGTATACTTATTTGTGTATTTTCTAGAACTCGTCAAACTTACTGCAAACGATTCCAATGGTAATAAAGCATCAGGCAAAAATACCTTCCTCTTTGCAGGTGAAGGAAGGGAGAGGAGATTCTTCAGGGAGAAGGATGTGGCTTTAAGCTTACTGTTAAAAACTTATCCTCAGAGATGTTTTCTTTTACTCCGTGTATCATAAATCCTTTCAGTATCAAATGAAGAAAAATCAAATACAGGTTTAACGTAACTTACAAATACTTGGAAACCATATTTTTATCGCAAGGGGACTTTAAACATACCTTGTAGATTGAAAGAAACACAAGCAGAACTGCATTTTGAAGGGCCCAGTTAGAACTGGTGAGACCCCATATAACCAAAACATTTTACAAGACATATGTCTGATTCACCCACATAGTGCACTGGTCTGTGGCAAAACGTCAAAGGTATAGCTATATTTTAGATTAAAATCTAGCCTGGAATTATTGTGAACTGGTTTGAATTACTATATAGGGTTGCACAAGGGATGTCATGTGAGATAACAATAAAAAAGAATGACTAATACCGGGGAATTTACAGACATCTAGCAAATTCGTTACTGTTTTCTAATAATAGGCTCGGAATGGTGGTGGAATGGTCCTTTTCTGGGAAGCCCTTCTCCAGCGCTTGGGTTTGGGGTTGGTGTCCCAGCTTTGGGCATGCTGGGCCTCCCTCCGCCACCAATAAACATTTACATGATTGGAATTCTCTACTAGACTACAAGTTCCATGAAGAAGGAGACTATGCCTGTTCATTTATTAAGCATCTATGAGCTTACTATTTGGTGGCCTGTTAAAAAAACCTACATGCCAGCTATCGCTAACGGAGGATAAATGAAACAATGGGTACGGTGGGTCTACCAAGTGTCCCTCACGCGGTAGCACGAAACCCATGTGAACACCACTCGTTGAGACTCAGTTTATCAAAATCCACACCATTCAAGCCAACAAAGTGCAATATAGACCACAATACTGGTTCGCGTCCAGGTGGATAAAATAAAATATCCTGTAATAACTGGTTCTGCTCTTATTTATAAATTCTCTTACAGAATGTTTCTTCCTACAGAAGGGTGAATACCTACAACATTATTATGAATTCAAGTTTTCATGCAGGTTTTGTAGTCCATCACCGGTCAAGCAGCTGACAAGAATTTGTTGAGAATTAATGATCCACAAGCCCCCGTGGTCAGTCTTAGGTGAGTGATGGGGTTGTATGAGCCAAAGGGCTCTGCCAACCTTAGGTGATAAAATCCTTGATGGAGGGAGAGTATGTGCTCAGTTGACTAGACAATTAGGTATACACTGAAGTCAGTAATGGCTATGGGTTGAATTGTGCCCCGTCTCCCAATTCACATGTTGAAGTCCTAACCCCCAGGACTTCGGAACGTGACCTTACTCGGGTACAGGGTCACTGCCAGTATACTTAGTTATGATGAGGTCATACCGGAGTACAGTGGCTCCTTCCTCCAATACGACTGGTGTTCTTTATAAAGCAGGGAGATGCGAACACAAAGACAAGCACACAAGGAGAATGCCTAATGAAGAGACGAGAGAAGAGAGCCACCTACGACCCAGGGAGAGAAGCCTGGAACGCAGCCTCCAGAACTGTGAGATAGTAAGTATCTGTCCTTTAGGTCACTCTGTGGTCCCTTGTTACGGCGGCCCTAGCAAATTAATACAGTGCTAAACACTAAATTCCCAGGGATCAGGGTTTCTCGACCTGGGCGCTCTGGACATTTGGGGCTGCATAACTCCCTGTGGTGGGGGTCCAGCCTGCACAATGGAGGGTGTCCAAGCATCGCCAGCCTCTATCCACATCAGGGATACACCATGCAACACACACATACACACACACACACACCTTTTCACTGGAACCTGTACTATATCGGCTACTGTTTTCAAATAAGAAACAAGTTCTAGAAATTCTAAGGAAAGAGAAAAAAAATGTCTAGCCAAGTATCCACTAACAACTTTCCCAAATGCAAATAAAGCACAGGACTTTCAAAATTATGGAACCTTACAATCTACAAATGAAACCCAAGAGCAAAATCCCTCTCCTTTACCTCCAGATGAAAAGGACAACGCAGGAAGGTGGAGCTTTCATTGGAGCCTTTATCAAACGATGACAAAAGTCCAGTGGGACGACCCATCGAAATGGGCATCACACAAATGAATGCCTGGAGCCAGCCTTGGGAGTCACAAATGCAAAACAATGGCTTGGACCTTCACCGTCAGCCAACTTGAAGTGGGGCTATGCCAAAGTTGAAGGGCAAGGAAAGGTCAACTCTTCTCAGTTTCTGTATTTTTATAGGTATAACTAGAGAAAAGAAGCAAGAGCCCCAACATTGTATGCTGGGACGGGAAAAAATGGAATTACTGCATTGTAACTCCTTGAAAACTCTGTAATACATTCTATTAAATTCTCTTCTATGTTCTATGGTTCACGAATCAAACTTTTTAATCCAGACTTGAGGATTGAGAACCTTCTTAAAATTCAATTAAAATGATACAAGCAGATCCACATTATGACATGCTCCACTTAGAGACATGCATTTGGCAGGAAGACTTTTTTCTTTTTATCTTAAAACTGAGTGCAGGAAATGCTGGTTTAATTTCTCTTTGCTTCAATATTTTATGAGTGCCTCCCAATGCCTAGTGTCTGACAGCACCAGACTACTGACACGATGCTATTTCAGATGACATGGAAGATTTTATTTGCATGAATCCTACATGGAATTTTTATGCCCTTTTTCTTTTGTGTCCGGAAAGAGTTGTAATGTACAAAAGTATATTCCAATTCTTTACGTAGGCACGTGTGTATATACTGAGACCTAATATGAGTAAAAGTGATCCCCAAAGTTTAAGATTAGTGCAAGAAATAACTGTTCTTCATAATCACTGCAGAATTCCCATCTTCAAATAATGGACCTTTTTTTTTTTTTTAAGAAATTTCTTTTTTTTTAAAGATGGTTTTTTTTTTTTTTGTCAAGGAAAGAGGGAACCGGGGCGGGGGGGGAGGGGGGACACGCACGAGCACAAGCAGGGGGAGCTGCAGACAGAGGGAGAAGCAGGCTTCCCGCTGAGCAGGGAGTCCGATGTGGGGCTCGATCCCAGGACCCCAGGATCATGACCTGAGCCGAAGGCAGATGCTTAACCGACTGAGCCACCCAGGTTGCCCCCAAATAATGGACTTTTACTAACACAAGAGCAAACACATTTTCCAAAAGGAGACACCTGCGTCCTTACATAGCCAAATAAGTTTAGCACCTCTACCATCTTCTCAAGGAAAGCACCCTCACATTTCTCCATGCTTTCTATTTCCACATCATCACAAATCTATTTCTGTACGAGATGCTAAAGCCACAGGAAAAGACACAGAGCACATTCAGTTGTTCAGACCAAACTAATAATTAACAGAAAATACCTTTCCTTGGTTTTGGTCCTTTCAATATGCTATTACTTTCCTCAAAAATCAATGTCCATGTTGTACTTGGGTCTTAAATAAACAAAAAGCACATATGTTCATAAATACGTGATAACTGAGATATCACAAGACACCCCAAACGTCAATATATTCTTATGATCTTTCTATTCTGACTTAAGTGGCATGTTCTAGGACAAACATGCGGTGCTAGCAGGTTACCTGTTTAAATGCTCATAAACATATTTTGTTGAGTGGCTGTAAATGTGCTTTGGTGTACTAGGTGCTGTTTATATGCTTCTATTTCTGTAATTAGAAGATAAAATATACTGTACTGTTAACTGTCAGGCCCTCTGGTGACCATATCGACAACCGCTAACCCACAGGCTTGATCAGACAAGTGTGTAGGGCTCATAATTGAAGAGTTTCATTTTCATCACAAAAGCCTAGGGCATGACAGTATGTCCTCATAAATTTGAAGACATTCTGTAAATCATTAGTAACTCCTTTATGGTAGCCCACAAATAATGAGCAGAACTTGGCTACCCAGTTTAAATATCAAGACTGAAGGTTGCTGAATACTGAACATCAATCATTGTGGTGTTTTAACGATCGGTCACTAAAAGGCAGTGTTAATCCAGTCAAAGGAACATTTTGAGGGGTAAGGAAAAGGCCGCCGTCCACCACGTTCACGTTTTGGAAAACAAAAAACACCTACGTCCCCTCATCTTAAACATTCTGCCGGCAACCAAAAAGGGGCGGAAATGATCATCTCTGTTTCTGAGACAGACTGCCACGTCAGTTTCCGAAGAATACCGGAGGCACAATTCCCACACGCGTTGCCTTTGCTCTCATTATGCGTGGAGGTGTGCTTTCGGCTGGGGCTGCGCACCACGCTAGAAAACCAGCCGGCGTCCGTCTCCCCTTGTCCCCAGCACCTACATCCTTGGGCTTAATTTCCTCTCCAAGTTCACAGGTGGGTTTGCACCAACAGTCCTCGGACGCTTACAAGGGACAGATGCCGCCCAGGTGAGGCTTTTGTTCCCCAAGTGACATTCAGAAGCAGGATTCACTCAGCCCGCCAATTTCCCTCAGCATCTCAAGAAAGAGCCCGACCACATCACAGGTGTGGTCCCCTAATCCCAGCGTCACAGAATAAACTCTGAGCTCCCAGTAAACACAAGCACCCATTGGCGCGCTGAGGAAAAGTGATAGGAACCGTTTGTTGAGAGGGGTCGATGTGCCCCGAGTGGTAACACTCTCACTCATGTGATTCATTTTTTTGTTTGCTCAACAACGCGGTGTGTGTTTTTCCTGAGAGGAAGGGCTTCGATATATATTTACTCAAAGCTCTTAATTTATACTTCCTTTCCTTTTAATTGGCGTCTTGTGATCTAAAATTAACCAGCGAGGGCGGTATCTCACTATTAGAGCAAACTCTCGGCTGAGTTTGCCGTAATTAGACCCACCATTGCCTGAAGTTCGACAGACATCTGGAGACCTGACTTATTTCTTCCCTGGTGCATTCTATCCATATTTAGAGAGTGAGATTTTTAATCTGACATATAGTCATATTAATTATCATTCCCCGTGCTGGAGTTAAGTTAATAATTTCATGTTAAAAGTGAAGTTCAAAGAGTCTCACCTGTGACGTTACCAAAGAAAAAGCCTACACGAAAAGGAATTCCTTGCCAAAACCCGAGATGGTCAGAGCACTCTAGCTCACCAATAAGCCGGATAGCATTCACACAAGAAATACAAGGTCACATGTCCTCTAAAATCCCACATTTGCTATAGGCATTCCTCCCTCGGTCCTTCTGTTTGTGCGAGTAACTGGATGGATACAGGTACAATTCCGGTGAAATTAGCTTTCCTGAATGAGTGAAGAAAATGAATGCCCCCAAAATACCCAAAGTCAGATTTTTATCTGGTATCCCTTCTTGCCTTCTCCTCCCCGCCCCCTGCCCGCTCTCTCCCTCTCTCCCTCCCCCCTGCAGGGACTGAATATGACCCAGATTTTTCAAATTCGCCCTCACCCCGACAACACTAACATTACAAGCAGCAGTCAACTTTTACAAGATACCCTGATTGTGCGACCTTCGCGGGCTGCCAAAAAAACGTGCTAAAACTAATCAGATAACAAAGGTGAAGAGAAAACCTTCACCTGCTGTGCAGCTAGCGGTGAATACACTTTTTATTTCCATGACATTTGCTGGCAGAAAGGGGTTGGCTTAAGGCGGATCGGACTAACCTTCAATTTGTCATAGCGCTCACTCAAAGCTGCCACCTGATGATCTCGGTGCCGCCCAACCAGTTTACACAAGGCACAGATTAACTGGTCATCGGTCACACAGTACATATTCACCTTCTCATCCTCGTGCTCCAGGCACATCAGCCCCCGGATGTGTGAGTCCGGAATTGGCTCAATCAGACGATGGCCCGTAAAGGGCTTCTTGTTCGGGTGAGTGGCTTTCAGGCACTCATCACAGTAGGACACTTCACAAGTGACACAGGTCTTCACAGCGTCCTGGGCAGGATCCTGGTCACAGAACTGGCAGAGAACTTTCTCGGCGGAGGTCATGGTGTTGGCGTCGAAGGCCCGCTCCCGGCGGGTCTCGCTGGGGGAGTTGGGCCCGCTTACGGAGGCTTTCTGGAACCTGTCGATGATGTTCTGCAGGGTGACGTTGCGCTTGAGTCCGTCTAGACCTCGCTGGCTGAGCGTGATGACATGTCGGCAGGTGGGGCACTGGAAGGCGGTGATGGACTCCACAGACTCGTTGGTGGCGCAGTGTGACACCAGGATGCGGTGGGCGCAGCTGAAGCAGAGGCTGTGTGCACAGGGCAGTAGGAGAGGGTCCTCAAAGAGCTCCAGGCAAATAGGGCAGGTCAGCTCCGACTCCAGTGTTTCCATCTTCAGGCAAAGCTCTCCTGGGTCATCAGCAAAATCCAAGGAAGCTGATCAGCTATCTGGAAACAGAACGTAAGACTTGATTAGGCGCGAGGGGGTCAGCCATGGGGAGCTGTCAGCTCTGAATGCAGCTCAGAATAATTCCAAACACGGGTCATGGAAGGGTAAATGTGTGCACATTCCAAATAATTCTCTTTCTATTCGCTGGGGGAGTGAGGCGGGGAGAAACACCCTAAGCCAGCGTACCAACTAACATTTTCTCAAAATTCCTGTCACCAAAAGCAGCAAAGAGCAAAACAAAACAAAACAAAAAACCTCTTTTTTTTCGCAATTTGGTTTGTTGAAAGGTCTTACTCCAGACTGGCAAGTTATTGAAACTGTAATTTCCATAATTTGTATCTAATCACAATAATCTCATTGTGTCACGGCCAAGTTTTACCTTGTGTGGAGAATTAAGATGTAGAAATGTTAATTAACGAACTAGAGCCTTTCATGACTTTGAATTGATGAACTTGCATGCGAATAAGTTTATGCGTCTGAAGGACTTTTTACTCTACGATACCACAGCAGGCTTCAGAGAAGTAGAAAGGCGCTTCTTGTGGAAATGGGCATGAAATGTGCATGAAATCCAACGCATGACTTCAGCGGAAATGATAATGCTTAACTAGGGGATGTCAGCTTCCAAAATATATTCTTGCGGAAAAACACTGACTTTCACGGAGATGATTGTGATCGAGGCAATGTTTTTTGGCATGCCTTCGTTACTCTCCTGAATAATTCTATTGTTTAATCCTGCAGTGGGATGTGGGTGGGCAGAGCGAAGCAGAGAAAAATATCTGCAGGCCTTTTCAGTGGCTGTGGTGAGCCTGAGTACCAATGACTAGTAACGATTTAGTTAATTAGGACAAGGATTTTCGTGGCTTCGATATTCATTCGAGAAGTTATTAACCGGGCTCACGGCTGCACTGTAGGCAGCAGGATAAATAAAGTAGTCACGTTACTCTGGGGAGGCTTGAAAGGGCTGCTGAGGGACCCCGTGCAGCCCTCCTGGCCCAAAGAGTTCCATCAAAGGCTTGTCCCCATAGCCAGCGACTGGCCGGGCCGACAGGAGGTCCACCCTCACACCCAGAGCTCTGTTGGCCCCGGACTCGAGCTCCGCCAGCTTTGAGCTCCCCACCAGGCTGCCTTCGGGTGGCCCAGCTGCGCGCTCCCCGTGCCATGAAGATGGGCTGCTGCTTTTGTGAACCCGTGCCGGCCTTCCCTTCAAAAAGGGCAGGAGAAAAGAATCACACACAAAGCCCGCTTCATTAATGGGGAAGAGGCCTCCGCTCATTAGCAGGCCTGGGAACCAAGCCTCTTTGAACCTTTTCCCTCTCAAGACCATTAGCCGAGGTCCGCGGAACTGCGGGCGTATTAGATGCAGCCCAGTGCCGCCTGTGGGAGAACAGAGCAGCTCACCCAGGGGAACGCCAGGCTCCAATCACTCTCGGGGGGTCAGGGGGGTTGGGGGGGTTCATGGGCCTGCTTGATGGGAAGGCTTCACATCCACAGCTACCATTCAGTGATTCCGACAATCGGCCTTTTTGTAGTCGCACCCCCATTTATTTACCAAACTCGCGATTTCCAGAACGTGTTGCCCCTTTCTGAAATAGCATCCCGCAGAAATACCACGTGGGGCTTTGGTTAAGCTAACGCTCATCTTGCCATCAACTGAACGAACGGGAACTGATCATTAAAAGTGCCAAGTGCGTGCTGAGTTTGTTAAAAATTAAAGAGCTGCTGGCTTCATAGAAGCCTGGTATCTTAAAGAGATCTTCAGCCATTCGCGAATATTAACTACACGAGAGAGAAGAAACAGGTAGCTGAGATTTGAAATATGAAAGCTTGCTCACGTCTTCACAACCCGCAGCGGCAACCGCCGGGCTGCTGTGGCATGAGACCTGCCATCCCCGCTTGGTCCTCCCCACCCCTTCCACGACATGGCTTGGATGAAATTGAAAAGGTCTACCTATTAATCATTATTTTGGTTAATTGTGAAAAAACGGAATTATCACTAAATTGAGTTTCTTCTCTCTTCCCATTGGAAGGAAGGGAAGAGAAGAACTTTAAGGAAGAACTTAAATTAAAGGGAAGCCGTCGCCCTTTGGGTCTGCTTTGTTCTCAGGTGCACCAAGAACGCCTCCCAATAGATCCCCACACGGGGATGAGCCCCAAAGGTGTCCGGAGAGCTGGGAGGGCTGTATTTTTCCGCAGGTGTCAGGATCCCATCCCAGCGTGGTGCAATCACAATTTCTAGAGGTGATTCCCCTGCTGACCCCACTGGAAACGCTGACCTCTGAGTCAAGAGACATTAAGTGAGCTGGCTCGAGAAGCCGGAATCTGGCACTCTCGCCGTCCCGGCTCTATGATCGTGGGCCAGCCAACATCACGCCTCACCTGGGTTATCACAACACCTTTCCGAATGGCTTCCCGCCTTCTGCTCACTCTGGCCCCCACCCGCAATCTTTTCCTCTGAAGCCGAAGATCCTGTTAAAACATGACCGAGCCTGCCTCTTCTCTGCTCTCCCCTCCAGGGGCTTCCCATCTCACTCAGGGAGCAAGTCAGCAGAATAAAACCAGCCCCAGAAAACAGACTCAGACAGTGACCTCATTTCCACCCACGCTAGCCCTTGCTCTGCTCGGGGCACCCGGCCTCCTTGTGATGCCTGGAACATGCCAAGCACGTCCCATCTCCCCCTCCCAAGGTTTCTGGAATCCATGTGACTCTCTGCAGCAGTGTTACCTCCTTGTGAACCCACATAAAACCGATTCCCCTGTTACCAAGATGGCCACCTACCCCCCACCATCGCGGCAATCCTTCTCCCCCACCCCTCCCCGCCTCTCTTTGCCTTCCTCCATAACTTTTGTCATCCAACATACTCTAGTGGTTTGGCCACGGAGCCATCATCACTCCCCGCTGCCCCACCAGTAGAAGGTAAGCTCCATGAGAGCAGAGACTTGGCTTGGCTCTTTGGGGGATGTCCTGCCAGCGCCTGGAACAGCGCCCTGCACACAGTGGGACTCCAACATGGGTTGAATGACTGGGGAAAAGCACAGCCATCGGGGTTAAAAACCTTAACGTATACGACACCCCTGCTGTCTCAAAGGATGTCTCGACATGTTGGAGCAGAGGTCAGCCAACTTTTTGTAGAGAGGGCCAGACAGTAACTATTTCTGGCACCGCGGGCCAGAAGGTCCCTGTTGCGGCCGCTCCAATCAGCACTGTGGTACGCCAAAGCCAGCACACACGACACACCGAGGGGAGAGTGCGGCTGGCCAATACAATCGGATTTCTAAGAACAGGCGGCAAGCTCCATTTGGGGCGAGGATCTTATTTTGCTGACCCACGAGGTAGAAGATAGAGACATGTACAGCCAGACAACAGAGAGGGGAGACTCCCTCCCAAAGAGATAGGACGAAAATGCCATGCGGGCAACAAGGGAATGGTGGTAGAGGGAGACGTCGCCAAGCGGGTGCAAGTTTCGAACGCTAACGGGAAGTGATAGGCAATGGGATTTCACCCTGACATCAATGGAAATAATGGTGAGTCGAGTGCTCAGGGGCACTTCATGTAATAATGATTTAATAGCAGCTGCTCAGAACAGGATCGTTTGCTTTTACCACCATAGTGCTTGGCACGGAGCTTTGTGCAAGCGTCGACGCTGTAAATGTTGGTTTAATTGTATTAAGTGATGACTAAATGTGGATGCGCCATGACGTTGAGCCAATTTTCGGAACCTTGTGCTCATATGCTGCCAAAAGGGAAGGGGCTCTGGGTTCGATACCAATAGTAGATCTGATTGTTTTTTCTCCTTTGATGCAGATCTTGCTGTGGTACAAGTACTTTATGGTGACATTAGTCGACAATATGTTGCCAGCAAGCACGCACGCCATTCCCCAACCCAAGAAGATCAGCATGGTTTGTTTTTTAGCTTCTTGAGAAGTGAAAATACCGTTCATTCTTTCGCCAAATATTGAAGCCCCTCTAGGTTCTTGGTGCTGAGACAAGTAATGGTAACACTCAGCCCCTGCCTCGGTGATCTTACGGGCAGAGAAAACATGAACAAACTGCTGTGCAACGTAACAAAAGTCACGTGCCAAAGACTGGGGGAGAAGAACATGGAAAGCTTCCCGAAGAAGGCAACACATGAGAAGGATTTTTGAAGACGAACAGGCGTTCACCAGACAGGTACAAGTAGTGAGGGGGGCGGTTTGTGGAAAATGTTACTTTTCCTTAACTCCCATAACTTAATGTCTAGGCCTCAAAAAATAGATTCTTCGCCTTCGCTACAATGGAAGGAAATCACACGTGCATATCATTATCAGGAAATTCTATCGCTCAACATTCTTCTAAATGGGCTGATTGGTCCTCATGGAGAAGAGGATGAGGGTGATCATGGAAACCCCTTGCAACAAACTGGGAACGGGGACAATTTACAGCTCACACCTCTGCCGGCCCACGGTTTGTAGTCTAGAACAGGGCATGGAATAGAGTGAAGGGAGAGAGCCAGATGGCTGGGCAGACAGAGGATGAAACGCAGTTCGGCTATTTATCAGCTGCGTGGCCCTGGGACAGCGTCCACAAGGATTCCCTCCAGTTCCTTCCAGCACTCAGTCCGAACAATCCATAAGCGGGACAGTCCCTAGTCGCGGGCTGCACTCGAGCCCCGCCTCCTGGGAGGCACTGGTTGCAAGACATCTTTTCCAGAAACGTTCTTACAAAGACATCTTACAAATGTTCTCATACCTCTGCCTTCCTCCTGTCTCACCCTTTCTCGTTCTGGATGTCACTAAAACTGTGCTCTTCTGGTTTTCGTCTCCCTAAGCCCTGCTGACTTCTCCTTCCAGCAAAGCAGAGCCTGGGTGTTTTCTAAGGGTCTGGCCCTCCATCCACAGGCCATCCAAGAGGGTCAAAAGGTACAGACGTCCAGTTGTAAAAGAAAGAAATCCTGGGGATGTAATATACAGCACGATGGCTGTAGTTAATAATACGTTGTATACAAATAGGGAGTCAGGTTGCACACCTGAAACCAATGTAATGTTATCTGTCAATTAAACCTCAATTAAAAAAATAAGCCATCCAGGTTATTCATTTCTCATACAGCATCTCTGAGAATGACTCCTAGGTTTGTCCCTCCCAGGGCCATCTCTTTCCAGAATCCCAACTCAGCACTGACAGTTCTCTGCTTCCTTTACTATAAGTTCCAAGGGTGCGTCTCACGGGTTTCATCAGCTTCCCTCCCAAACCTGTCTGCCCTACAAGCCTCGGGGTCTCCTCACAGTGCTTCTATTCTCCTGCTCACTACAAGTCAGAGACTCGCCTCATGAAAATGCGGGAGACTGAGCGCACCATCCACATGGCCTCGGTGGAATCACGAGGGCCCTCCCGTGAGCAGGGCCAGGTGCTGAGATGGAGAAAAGACTCGATGACCATCGCTGGCTTTGAAGAGGGAAGGGCCACGAGTCAGGGAATATGAGCCATTTTTAGAAGCTGCAAAAGGCAAACAGAGTCTTCCCCAGAGCCTCCCGAAGGAGCGCAGCCTGCAGGCACCCTGTCCTCCAGTGCGGTTTAAGCCGTCGTGTCCCGTCGTGGCCATTTGTCCCGGCGTCCACAGGAGGCCACGCACGCTCCTTCCCCCAAATCCAAATCATTAGCCAAGACATGTGAGGGTTAATCCTTCGTTCTTCGATCGGTTTCCTTCTCTCCGCCTCTAGCTTGATCCAGATCTTCTTTCCCGCATTCCTAGACTATTACCAACCCCTACCACACACACAAACAAAAAACAAGCAACCACCTCCTCATCTGATTCCTTACCTCCAATCTTTTTGTCCCTCAAGTTTCATCTCTGCCACACGCTTCTGGTACCAGGGTTTCTATCCGTCGCTTCTGTTAAAGGCCCACATGGTGAGCGGCTAGCTAGCTCCCTGCTGGCTGGAGTATGAGTCCTGACGGATGCCCTTAGCTCCTGGTCCAACCATCTCCCGAACTGCTTCTTGAACCTCATTTCCACACACTCACCTCCCATCCCAGGGACCCAGGGGATGGGACCATTTGCTGCTCCTAGCAGCTGCCTTTGCGTTTCTCCCGAGCACAGAGCTTTTTTTTCCTTTGTGAGGTTTTTTGGATTTTTGTTTTTGTTTTGTTTTGTTTTTTGGCTCCTGTATTACATGTTTATTTTCTTGTTTTTGTTTTCTGTTTTTTTTTTTTAAGCTGACGGCAGAACCTCCACGAGGCCTGAGCCCTGGCCATGGTTGTATTTGGAGATTTCATACTAAACCAAGAAGACTTGTTTTAGAAGATGGTTATAAATAGTGTGACATATCGTAAATGTTTACAATTAAAGTAAAGCTTTGAGCTGAAAACCACAAAGGAGTATAACTACCATATTTGCAAAACAACCAAAATATTCATTTAAAAATACTATTTCCTGGTATACAACAGAGTGATCAGAAAGGGGACCCCGGTTTAAAGTTCAGGGATTCATCCCCTTCGTTCAGTAGAGTTGGATCAGCTCTGGGACCAATATAGGCAGGCACGCGCCAACACAGACACAAACACAAACACGAACCTCATACGGACATAACACTCATCGTCTAAATTTGAGGCCGATCATAAACGGGTGGCCGGAGCCAAATGATCACCTACTCCTTGAAATCCCCCATGATAAATCTGGATGCCAGAGGCTTGTGCCTTTTGGGGTTAGGAAAAATTAATCAAGACAGAGATGGACAGCTGGTGGTGAGGGCTGCAGGCATGATTGGACCTTGGCACCCAGGTGATGGCTAAGGTGAACCAGCTGCCTGGGCAGATGGCCTCTTGACCCCTCTGGGCTCTAGGTATCATCACCTCGAGGTAGCTCTCATCCCAGCAGGAGGACTTACCTGGAGGGAGAAGGAAGGGCTTTCTTTTATCCGAAGTGTGGGATCTTGGGGGAAATGGACTAAAGGAGACAGTGTCCGGTAGAAGAGGTGGACACCAGGACTTAGTGGAGATACAAGGTTTGGGCCTGAGAAGGGAGATGGCGAACTCAGGCTGGATGTCCTTATGGATTAGTGTTCTCAGCCAGAGAGATGGATGTGAAGAGGGTTCGTGGCTGCCGGATTCATCTTTTCTGCCCCCTCCTCTGAAGTCAGAGGCAAAACCATCATCCGGGCAAATCCATGCAAAAAACCCATTCAATCCCCTGCCTGTGCTGTCACAAACCCTGCCATCATCCTACTTGCTAGCTCATGTTAGAATTTCACAACTTTATTCCGTGTAATCTCCCCTCACTTCTGCTATGACACCGAGAAGATAACCTGTACCTTGAATCCCTAGGAAGATGACACACATTGCAAGCTTTAACCCGTGGCCAAAGTCAGCGAGCGGGTCCAGGTCGAAATCCCAAGAGTATGTAAGTTTCACCCACACATGCAAGCGATCAAGAATCAGGAGTCTCCAGACCTAGTGCAGTCTATTAGTTCGATCAGCCACTAGAATAAGGAGATCCCTGACTGTCAGCATGTCATCCAGGAGTTTCTTAATTCCAAATTTCTCTCAGTGAAGTTTTGACATTTTAATCATAAGGCAAGCCCATCTCTCGGTGCTTCCCCGCAGCTACTGTATGTCACATCTGCAGACTCCACGAACAATGATCACTTTTCTGATTCGGAGTGCATGAAAAAGAACACGCATTCCAGCCACCAATAATTTTACTTTCAGTCCCTCACTCCGGATGGCTCTGCAAGCCATCGCTATGAGGGAAATTCAGGAGCCACTAGACCAAGGAATAAACTCGGATACCGACACTGGGTAGCCGGCGGTCAGCTGTTCCTACCAGGTGGCTCGCTGCCACTGCCCGGATGATCCCCGGAGCATTTCCTCCCCCCTCCCCCCGCTTTTTTTTTAACATATCCTCTGGGGTATGGAAACTAAGCTTGATGTTAAATTTACCAAAACAGTACCGAGACAACAAACACACCACCAAAACCATACAAGTGTTACACCAGATCACATAAAAATGGTATTGGTGGGGGGGGGGGGGCACAGACAGAAAGCCCTGGAAAGTGTTGTGACTAACAAGCAGCATCCCAAATTCTATGAATAAATTTTCTTTAAAGAGTCCTACATTTCAGAGCCACAACCAAATCAGTTTCCTATTCCCTCTCTTCACATGAGTAACGAAGACTTAGCTGGCTTATTGCCATTTGGATTTTAGCTCTGAGATGATCCCTATTACAGAACCACAGGTGGAATTTCTTTTTTAAAGGACCGTGGAATGATGTTTTTATCTTAGATCAGAAGAAACATGGACTTTCAGAGGACTCAAAACTTTGGAACTGTGAACCTCTGGAAATTAACCTCAGCTTGTGAGGCAGAAACAGTAGAAACTGGGTGCTATACTCAAGACAGTCACCACAAAGAGAGTATTTTAAATAACACAGTACAAGCACTCAATGTCTGCATATTTGGTCATGGGTTAGTATTTAGCTTTGAGTTATAAAAACCACAGAAGAAACACCTTCCCCAAATGCTACTTTACCGATCAGCACCCTGGCTGATCTGAGACACAGGTGAGTCAGTAAATACACAGTAAAACAGGGCCACAGATGCGACACAGAGGGGAGAGGGAGAGCCCACTGAATTTAGTGGCACTCTGAGAGAGTGGAAATTGACTGCCACAACAGAGGCTACCTCCTACACCAAAGTATGGCAGAGCGGAGTCAAAATGCGAAGTGGCTCTCAAAGCAACAATACAAGTAACACACTAGCAGGAACAAGCGCCAAAGTGATCTGTAACTTTCTACAGGCAACGCTTCTGAAACAGTGCTGTGGCTAACCTCCGACTGTCAGAGCACTCAAATTCATTCCCTTAATCAGTAACGGATGACTAAGAATTTCTGCCAACTGAATTTTAAGGGACCAGAGGGACTGACTGGAGAAAAAACCACCACTACCACCACCACAACAACAAAACGTGACAAGCAGATAAGCACAGAGGCACTAGCCTCAAGTTTTAAAGTAACTAATTAATACATGTTTTTAATAACTTGCCACTTCCTCTTTATTTTGAGGAGTGCTGGAAGTTAAAAGGTTTCACTTAATACCAAAAGTGAGAAGCAGGGAAGATTTTTAATTTCACCAAACCCCACCTGGTGGAATTCATGCAAATTGAATTAAGCCATTTGCAAAACCTCCTCTATACTTCCACATCTGTCCATAACGTGCCGGTTTTTTAGTAATTGGATCTCTAGGATAGTCTTTAAAATAATCACATACTCTCTTGACCATGCAACCTGATTAATAAGGAATGAACATTCCTGAAAAGAATCACTTGGAAGCGCAGCAGATGTCTTTGGGGATATGAAGGCTTTAATGATAAAAATTAAGGAGAAATGGGAGCTAGGTCACACTGTCTGGTTATTTTAATTGAAACCCAGTCTTCCAAATTTACTTAACAGAATGCTTAAATACACCTTCTGGAGTTCATTTATACATGCAGACGAGAAAAAAAAAAAAAAAAAGGCACCAGTGACAATGCAAAAAAGCAATCCTGATTTCTCCAGGATCAACTGGCCCGAGTCCACTCTGCCTTCACAGCACAGACACCCACTCGACAGTCTCACGAATGCAATCAGTCCCACTGAAAGACTAATAAATCGGTTAAGAACAGGAAACAGCACACTTGGCCTTACTAGTTCCCTTAGCATCTCTCCAGATTCTTACAGAGATCGTCTCGAATACCCACCAATGGACTGCACCCTAGTTCTTGTTGAAGAAACATCGCCGTAAGCAGAGGATGGGGACCCACGAAATGACAGACAGGCCACGGAGACCAGATGGCGGGTGGCAGGCAGTGCTGGAGCGGTCCTGTGTGTCTGTGAGAGCGTCAACAGTGAAACACAACAGGAAAATCGACGCGACAATTCCAGGAAGGCCAGCTCCACCTCATCCACCCCGCCAGGCTCGCCGAGTTGAAGAATCAAAACTCCCTCTTGCTTTCCAACTGCCTTTTCCAGAGAGCCCGGCAGGGCTTCCCGGGGCCCTCGCCCACTCAACGTTCGACTCAAGCCAAATGAAAAGGCAGCTCGGGGCAGATTAATACCCACTGCCTAGTCCCCCCCCCCCAAAAAAAATTAAAAAGATGACTTGGCACTGAGATCTGTACCCTCCTTTCTCACGGGAACCAGCAGCAGGTCAGTGTCCCGCAGCTGAGTGCTGGGTGCCAGGTTTCCATGCTGCCAACGGGAGAGTTCTGTCCAGTTCCCGGGGTCAGCGACAGGCGCCCACCTCCCTTGCATTTTGGTCTTTCTGGTGGTCTCCAAAGCACACGATCACATTATGCTCTAGATGCCAGGTTGCTGGTGTTTTTTTTTTTTTTTTTTATTATTTTATTTTTTTTTTTTTTGTTTTTCTTTTTTTTTTTTAAGATTTTATTTATTTATTTCAGAGAGAGAGATCACAAGCAGGCAGAGAGGCAGGCAGAGAGAGAGATAGAGGAGGAAGCAGGTTCTCCGCTGAGCAGAGAGCCTGATGCGGGACTCGATCCCAGGACCCTGAGATCATGACCTGAGCCGAAGGCAGAGGCTTAACCCACTGAGCCACCCAGGCGCCCCTTGTGTCGATCTTCTGAATTAAAATACAATACCTGGAAGGAGGTTTTTTAAAACATTACATCAAGAAGAACCATCTCGCATACAGACACAATAAAGTGGTCGTTTTTTTCTTCCCAAAATAGAGATCTAAATTGCAATCTATCATCCTGATAAACAAAAGAAAATAGATGTGTATGAAATACATACATACGCCTCTACACACAGAAGTGATACATATACACACGTACATATATGTGATTTTACACATGCATATAACATATCATATAGACATATGTCTATGTATGCGTGTGATGCCCACACATACACCTAAGAGCAAATCTGTGATGGGTGTCCCAGATTTCAGTTTCCAGAATGGCAGAGAAAGAGTGAATTGAGAATGGAAAGTAATCTTTTAAACACTGACTGTCTAAGGAAGAGGAAGTAGTCTTCCCAAAAGGAAAAAAAAAAAATCCTACCCTGTAGTTCTCTCAAGGATGTTGCTTATCACCATGCAAGACAAGAAAGTGCAACTAAAGGAAATTGTCAGGAAAGTGTAAAAAAAAACAAATCAAACCAAAACAAAAAAACAGGCTGACTGCAAACCTGCACAATTCACGTGCAAACCCAGACATCCGGCCCCCACCAAAGGTGTGTAAGAGCTTCTTGCTAAAGCAGGAGCAGGAGGCAAAGACCGCCTCCTCCTCGTTGCCTGGCGGGAACGTCGCAACTCCCACTGTCACGCCATTGCAACACCTCGCGGTAAACCAAAGCATGCTTCACATGTTTGGACATAAAAATGCAAACATATACTCTCTTGCCTTAGTCATAAGTTCATTTGTCTGCTAACAATAAACAAAGGGATTACTCAATTTCACATACAGATGATTTCCCAAAGAAGTCCTCACTGAACACAGAAAAGACACGCGTACATCAAATAGAATTTGAAAAAACTTTTTCATCATGAGATGTGAAAGCATTGCTTTGTTAAAACAACATTAAAATTGTCAAAATTTCTGTGGGACTTGGCTGACTTGTCCATGTTCTGGCGCTATGGGGGGAAATTAGCATGAATGTCTAGATTTGAAACACTAGTAAACACGTACTTCACCCCTCGAAAACAAAAGAGAAGGATAAACAACAACCACCTTTATAAATCTTCCCTAGAGCCTAATCTGACAACCTGTGCAGGAGATTTCCCACCATCAGAGGATCTAAGACATTTCATGTCTTTTACCGTTGATGCAAAGAAAAAAAAAATCCAGCATTAAAGGCAAATGGAACCTATTTTATATTCAATTGAAAATGACTGGTGTTTCCCCCGTCTACGCTGTACCAAGTGTCAGGCAAGAATCTGGTGCTGAAGGAAGTGATCGCAGACGCTAAGCAGGAGGGAGAGAGCAGGTACTTGTGACACCCAGTCTCCTAACAGAAGTCGAAATCACCTTTCCTGGAGAGCGGACCGCCACTGTGATGCTGGTGGAAATGGAAGCTACCTCTGATTCTGTACCTATTCACGGAACAACTCTATGTTGGGACGCCTTGGGGGGGCTCAGACGGT
Source organism: Enhydra lutris kenyoni (assembly GCF_002288905.1). Classification (NCBI taxonomy): domain Eukaryota; kingdom Metazoa; phylum Chordata; class Mammalia; order Carnivora; family Mustelidae; genus Enhydra; species Enhydra lutris. The sequence continues at coordinate 6,620,495 of NW_019154136.1, read as the reverse complement.
TAAGCGTCTGCCTTTGGCTCAGGCCATGATCCCAGGGTGCTGGGATCGAGTCCCGCATCAGGCTCCCTGCTCAGTGGGGAGTCTGTTTCTCCCTCTCTGCCTGCCTCTCCCTCTGCTTGTGCTCTCTCTCTCAAATGAATAAATACAATATCTAAAACAGTGTTTTGAAAGAACTACTCTATGTCTATATAAAATCCTATGCATGTCCACAGTGGAACTGACTTCCGTAGTCCTACATAAATATGCACACGTATATGTGCACACCCCTCCACACACACATGCATCCGTATACAAAAGCACCTTCGCAAAATGACTTGGGACACCTGACGGAATTCACTATTCACAAACCCCTCAGTTACAGCATCCCTCCTGCATAAGAGAAACGTTCCTTCCTCTGCACAAAAATGGAAACCTATACGTAACTGAGATATTAACACCCCCCCCAAATGCCTACTCATATCTGAAAAGGGTTACCTGGAAAATAGCAAAATGACATAAGAGGTCTAGTCTCAGAAGGGCAGACCGGTTCGGCTGGATTGTTGCAAGATTCCACCTGGAAAAGCGCCTGCCAACTGGGAAAACTTTTTCTTACTTCATTCATACCGTACCCCTCTAGGAGGCCGAGAAGGTGCACACTTTCTCCTTCCCATTTATCCACCAGGAGAAAAATGCATCGATAAAAGCTGCTGATGGTGGCCAGTATGGCATTCCGCCATTGTTCTCTGAGCACTGAAGGGCTGACGTTCAACGGCTCAGCGGCACGCACAGCTACTCCAGTCCCATGACTCACCCAAGTAATGACAATGTCACATAGTGGCTGATTCCTATTGTATGGACCGATTGGGAAATTCTCTCAAATACGATGGCCCCTTTCCTCAAAGGAAACTGCTTTCTCTCTCAGCTTCAAAGTTGGCCACACACAAAACCTCATGTTCACAATGCCCTGAAGCTACATTACGATCTGAAAAAAATACAGAAAAGTAAGCTTTATTCACAACTCCCGGTTAACTATTATGAAGAACTTGCTCTAAACGTTTCCCGTGATCACTGAAGCCCCGCAGTTGGGGGACGAAGTTTTTTTTTTTCTTTTTTTGAAGGCGACAGAAAGAGGAGTGACTCTTTTGTTCTGAATTGTTATTGTAAAGCACCACATGAGAGAAAGGGAACACGGGAACATGGCAATGAAAAGGACAACAGGGCTGACAAACGAAAACAGGATACTGAGGACGGCTTCGAAACCGTGTGTCCTTGCAGAACAAAGGCAGGAGGCTTCTTGGGAGAAATTTGAGCAAAAATTATTTTGAGAAGATTCAAATGCTAGTGGATGAATGAGAAGAAATCTTAAAGTTCGGGGCAGTAAAATTAGGTTATCATTAAAACACATACCCACACATGCGCCAAGTATCATAAAATTAAAACCGCTCTCAAATCACATTAAATCACTCACTTTTCAACCCATGATCCACTTTTTGACATTTCTGGATCTGGTTTTGACCCATCTGAAATAAGATACTGTTTTTTGTTAAGTAACTCAGCTAACTTAGCGGATGTTTAGAAGGAAACAGAATTTTTTTACAAAAAAGAAAAAAAATCTCTCCCCATTCAGAGCCTACTCTTACACTTGAAATATAACCTTTAAAGAGAGCTTTCAGGAACCCCCAGGGAAGCTATGAAATGGGTTCTTTGTTGAGAAACAATCATCTCCACCAAGTAATTCACAGGAAGGTTAACAGATTGGTTTGGTCAAGGCCCCTCTTAGCACCTACTGGTTTTCTTCTAAGGCAAATTCTGCCGAGCTGCTAGTAGGGCAACACATTTGGTGAGATCATCAGAGTTCATATGGTTTATTGGACTCACCACATTATGAGGTATAATGATCATTACTGCAGCCTCTAAACTAAAGCACTCAAAGAAAATATCCTGTCTTGCGCTGCCTCCAAAATGGCTTGCTCTTTCCTCTTCTCTGTTCTACCGCTGCCCTGCTTCCTTGCCTTTCCCCATCCTCTCTTTCTATTGAAAGAGGAAGGGGAAATTCGTGGGCTTTCCTCTTTCATACAATGCATCTCATCTGGCTTTCTCTATGATACGCTGGCAGAAAAGATAGGGTTAAGCCCTGAGTTCAGTTGGCCCAACTACCCTTGGTCTAGTTTTGAGGTGACCATCAGGGTGGTGTCGTGCAAAGAAACACGTACCTTGAAACCAGATAAACCCGAGTTCAAACCCCGGCTCTGCCATTTCCTAACAAAGGAGGAGAGAAGCCAGCTACTCGACATATCTTCTACTCACAGATTCTCTTCCTATCTTCTACAGTTTCCTTATCTGTAAAATGTGACAACAAGAGCAATCTCGAAGGGTCTTCTGAGGGTTAAGTGAGGCAGTTTTAAGAGTGCTAGCAAAATTGTAGCTCCCACACCCTTCTTCCCCTCTTGTCCCGAATCTCCTCTTCCCACGCTTCTTCGAGTACATTAATGATCTGTATTTTTTGTTGGAAACTTCTTCAACCCGCTTTTGGAAACGGGGAGGATAGCAATCCATGTATTTTTTAATAACATGCACAGAATGTCTTTGTGATGAAACAGTATATGCCTAATAAACCAGCATTTCTATTATTAGTGTCAATTATTATTTTTTTATTATTTTTTTAAGATTTTATTTATTTATTTGACAGACAGATCACAAGTAGGCAGAGAAGCAGGCAGAGAGAGAGAGGAGGAAGCAGGCTCCCCCCTGAGCCGAGAGCCCGATGCGGGGCTCGATCCCAGGACCCTGGGATCATGACCTGAGCCGAAGGCAGAGGCTTTAACCCACTGAGCCACCCAGGTGCCCCTAATGTCAATTATTTTTAAATAACTGTCTTCATGTAGGCAATCTGCTGTATTTCCCAACCATCGACATGCCGTGCTTCATTATCCCTGGGTCTCCGACCATGACGTAGATAGAGTCCTCGGTTCTCTGCTCCTTACCAAAGAGCTCCCTGTCCCAGACGAATCGTCTGCCAGAATTTTTGATTTTGCGGGAAATCAGAGGCCCTGGCATGGGTGGTACCAGTGAGACTATCAAGAACAGTGGAGGGTTTCAGATTTTTCCTACTTGCGAGCTAATCAGTTAGCCTACCAGTTTCATGGATTTCGGCAGAAGACAAGAGAACTGTGAGTCAGAGACAAAGGACGTTGTTGGTCGGAGCGCAGCAGGCCTGGTGTGTTTCGTGTTCACGTCAGTTCTCCTTGTCCCCCAAGTCCACAGAGTGCCCCAGGTGTGCACCGCATTCACAGGGGATTTACAACACAGCTGAGAAACCCAAGCTTAGGAAACCCCATCTTTTACTATGGACACACGCAAACCTGCCTGACATTTGCCCCTGCCGTTATCTTTATTATAACGGGCAGCAAACAAACCTGCTTTCTACCCTGGAGGGAGATGGCCTATCTCCATCTTCCAAGCGGTTTGCTATACAAATACATATCTTTGAAGAGACGGTCTGGAACAAAAGCCATCAGCACCTCAGCTCACAAGAGGTACAGAAACGTGAGAGGTCCCTGGAGAATTATTTCCCAACAGACACAGCTCCTGTCCCCTCCTGGAGAGCTGGCACGAGAAATCAGATCACCCCTGGGCTTCCCAGTAGTTAGGGCAGAGACAGTTGACTTGACACTGAATGACCGTTGAGCCATCCACAGAAGACCAGAGGTAAAAACCCACGAGAAAGTGCCCCATGATCCTCATCCCCACCATCCTGTAGTATCAGGTGATGGACCCGGGAAACCAGCAGGGAGCAGGCATGCCCCACCCACAGGTTCTGCCGAAGTAAACAGAGCCCTTAGTAACTTCCTCATTAGTCCCGGATCAGCCTTCACCCTTAACCAAAATTTATTTTAAGAGTTTGGAAGTATAAGCTAGTTTTGTTAATTCTATGATATTAGAAATCCTATACTTACGTTAAGGTGACTTTCTTTAGTTCACCTTTTTTTTTCTTTTTTTCTTTTTCAATTTTAGAACTATTTTTGGAGTAAAGCCAGAATGTCATTTCGCCAAATATTCGTTTATTCAACGGGTCTTTTTGAGGTCTTGCTGTGTGCCAGGCCTTGTTCTGGGCACTGGGAATGCATGGGTGACTATGAGAACCAAGGTCTGCCCTGGGAGGGCTTACCTTTCCATGAGGGAAACAGAAAGTGCACCAGGAAGTGGGTGAGATAACACCATCATTTCCAAGAACCAGACATAAAATGAAAGAAACAAAAGGAAAGCCATGATAGAGGATGGAAGGGTGGGTAAGATCTACTTCAGCTCCAAAGATTTCTACTTGTACCTGCGCAGGCTTTCTTGCTATTTTGGCTTTGTTCCTCTGCCAATAAACAAGCAAACAATGTCTTAATTTCAGTTTAAAACTTTCCAGCATTTGGGCACAGAGTTTTGATTATTCCTCAAATTGTTAAATGGTCAGTGACAGATTTCCTTAAGGGATGATTTCTTTTTCAAGGACGGTTAAAATCCAACATTTACCATTCCTTACACAAAAAGACAAAGTGGTAAGTTATCAGAAAACAGCAACCTCTTTATTTATCTTAGCAATCAAGTTTGAGAGAAAAGCCACGATCACATGGTGGACCAAAAAAACAGGAACTATGGTACTTAGAATTCCCTGCATGTCTGAGTGTTTGATGGCAGGATATTAGCCCAAAGTTGAAAGCAACCATGGACATGCAGTTAAGGGCACAGGAAGGGTGTGAAGGAAATTAATAGACATTTCAAGAATCATTGGTTTTGCTTTGGCCTCTCTAGAAGAAATTTCAGGAAGGGAAAGTGGTGGGTTAATAGCGTGGGGCTTCGCGAACAGGTACAGACAGGGCTGCACGCCTGGAGGGTCAAAGAAGAAGGGAAACTAGGAAAGCCCACAGCCTGGGAGCTCTGCTGAGGTCTCATTGACAATGACAATAACAAAAGATATCTCAAAAGAAAGAAATCCACCAGCTAGGTAAAATGGCGTGATTTCTAGAGCCCATCTCTTCAAGGGGCTGGAAGGGAGAGACACCCCGGCAGGAATCAGCAGGAATCATGGGAGTAACGAGTGGCCACTGTAGCTCAGCAGAGGCTGAGGGATGGGTCTGGGAAGTCTTGGTGGCGGGTGTCAGCCACCCCACAGTGAAACCAGTAAGCAGGTTTAGGAAAGGACAGAGGGGCAGGCAGAGGGGGGTTATGACACGAGAAGTTCTCGGAGAGCGAGTGAATCCCCGCCCAAAGACCATCGGTCTGAAAACCAAGACTGCAAATGTTTCACTGGAGGCTTGACAAATCTGAAGAAAAAAAAGCAGTAAAAAGAAAAAAAATACTTGTAATCATATGAAAACAAATCCCACAAAGGCTGGGAGGCTTCTGGTGTCTTCTTAAAAACACTCTCAAGGCAGGCTAACCTCTGAGAGATTTCTCTTGCATTACCCAAATGTTTCCCATTGTAACTTGGAGAGAAATTACATGGTAACTGATAAAACCGGAAATCAAGACATTCCCTTGGAATTAATATCAAAAGGTACGATCTCGGGGACCTGACGCAAAGATTTGGTTTTTGTCGTGCAGCTCCGTTTCTTATTTGTTTGGTGTTTGGGATTACTTGAGCCGTAAAGGAAAAGAGTTTTATTTTCAGCCAATGAGCGTGCACTTTATCTTGTACGTTTTATCCTCTCCTTGAGTCAAATTATATAAGAAAAAAAAAAGCTGGCTTTTTGAACATAAGTGAAGGGGGAATTGAAAAGCTCAGTGCTTGAGATACAACCTAGGGCATCAAAACTCACTTAGGGAAGAATATCTAGCTTTAAGAACAGTGAGCTGTCAAGGTGGCTGAGCCGCCTCGAAGTGGAGATGTATTTATTTTGATAATGCGTATGGATGTGAATTGGAAAAAGCATCACAATTACGGGAGAAAGCATTTCATGTTTGAAAAAAAAAAAACCCACTTCTTAATGTCTGCTCTCTCATCCTTACAGTGAAGACTGCCGGTCAGCTCTCGTTGTGGAGCTCCTTTAGCTGGTCCTAATGGAAATCAACAGACACTTGATTCAGGCCGCTCTTCCGAACAGTTCTGCAGTTGTCTGAGTCCGTTCTTTCTCTTACAAACTCCTCCAAGCGGCTCGCTCTTGTAAATGGATGCAAATATTCCGTTCCCCAACGCCATTCATTGTCGCGCTCAGAGTGGGAAATGCCCTTCTCCTGGGGCGCTGGGCAAAGGGGGCAGGACGGCGGCAGGGTGACTTCCCAGAAGGGAGCTTTGTTGTGCCCGAGCCACCAACTGCCAAAACATCACGGTCCAAATAGGGGCGCTCTGATCGCCCGGCCCGCCCCCGCCTATCAGCATCCAGAAAGCAATTCTTTGCATGGGTGCTTCTTCACCATGATCCTGACTGGCAGCTCCGAGGATTAAACTCAGGTCCTTTATGCACATTAGCCCCCTGGAGTGTTGAATTCCAAAACCTCTATTTTCTGCCCGAGTCTACCGTATCTCACAAAGCCCCAGTTAGCCACTGTGGTACACAGCCTTTCTTCCATTCTGGGTTATCAAAAGAAAACAAAACAAAACACCAGACCCTACAACAATATGATGGACATGGTAATGACGGAGAGTTTGTAGGCCAGCGGGCGGATTCCAGGTTCTCTCATAGCTGAGACTGGGAACCCATTTACTTCTTTATCATTCAAACTTCACATTCTCATCAGCAGAGGTTCGCTTACAATGGCCCACGTGATCAGCTGGTTGAATGAACACTGTGTGTGCTGTGTGTGTGTGTGTGTGTGTGTGTGTATCTCCATTAAAAAATGGCTCTCAAAACCGCTTAATGAAAATCGACACCAGTGCCTTCTTAATCAAGCAAAATTTCCTGCTTAGCAACTGCATTAAAAAAAAATAGACCATCTGGTCTCTCTGGTATTTGAGGGTTTTGCTCCTCACTTCCTGGTTATCTTTAGCAACGCATTATAATTTCACTTATTAAATTATTTTTACCACGATGAATTTCCTTCTGTGAACTACTTTGAGAAGCAGAGGAGAAAGCATTGTTCTATTTCGAGGAAACTACTCCTCGGTTCTAAATGGCAGGTTTGAAAGGGGAAAAGAGTCCTTGAAAGAGGAAGCTGGAAGTCCAATCACAGTGAGGCCGTTAACTACTCAGATTTCTTTAAACGTAAACACGGTCTGCCACCAAGCTCAGTCTCTCTCTCTCTCTCTCTCTCCTTCTCTCTCTTTAAATTCTCGTTGAGAGAGAGAGAAAGTAGTAATTTAAATCTAAAAAGAGTCACTTCTGTCCTGCTCATCCAAGGTGTTTTTGTGCTAAGTACTCTCCAAAAAATAAGGCAGAAAGTGGAATTCATTCCTGCGTAAAAACGAAGACTATAATAAAAGTACAATCAAATGTGAATTGATTGCAATTCTGTGAAAATGAGAGAAGTTCTGGTTAATTTAATTTTCTGGTTAACTGAACCTCAAATAGAAAACCTTTTTTTTTTTTTAATCCTTGTTGAGAACGTTCCTAAAATGCCTGAGCCCCGTTTTACTTGCCTAACTACAAACCACATAGTGGGTTGAATGTAAAGGTTCTTAGGTAATTTCAAATTTTATTGTTTCTTGAGATCATCACTATAAAGATCTTCTTTCTTTTCATCATAAAAAGAGGAGAGTTCAAAGATTAGGTTGACTATAAGTATCCATGACCACTAATTTTTAAATGAACCCGTGATATTGCCTTCTTCCTCGCGTTTCACAATCTCTTGGTTAAGGGTAGTGTAGGAAACTGGTTATCAGAGAGGTCTGACTCTTTTGGCAAAATTCAGGTAAGCTAAAGGTTTGGTATGGTTGTGTGTTAAAAGAAACTGACTTTAAAAATCCCTTGTATACCTGCTAGGTAAAAGCCCATAGTGAATAATTTTAACACAGCGCTTCCCATCGATTTTACTGACGCAAATTAAAGACCATGTACGTTCCTTTGATTATCTATTTAAACTCACTAAGAAAGCACTAGGATTTAGGTTTCATGGTAGAATATGATGGCAGCTCAGAATTGGCCCCAAATGTCCTCCTTCCACAATGGGGCCACAGCAAGTTCACTGTCACAGAACTTTACATTGTGCCACCAAAGGGCAGGAAGCCTAATGTAAGACTGGAGGGCTCTTACTGTTGGGCAATACTTTGATTCAATAACGGTATTATTGTTGGGTGAAGACTACTGTAGCACGAATTCTTGCACTGGGTAGGAGATTGGAAAAACGTCAGCTAAGATCATTTCCCATTCTAAATACCACCACGCCATGTACGTGCAAAAGATAAGACCGAGCTTTTTGCTCCGTAAGTAGAATCTTTCTAAGTAGAATGTCTCTGTCTCTGTCTCTCTCTCAAACACACCTATTTTCGCCGGGGCACGGGGGGGGGGGGCGTAGAGTGGCAAGGGGCTTTACAATGCACTCATCCTCGAAGCAGCAGCACTAGGGCAAAATTTCAAGCCTATTGAAATCTTATCATTTGCCAGGAACTCTGTTAGCTACTGGGCACACGGCAGGATTTCCATAAGGATTTCCATAAAGGATTAAATGAAAGTGAAGGGATCAGCCAGAGTTCACTTATGGACCTAGATGAGATCTCCTTATAGGTAAATTAAGGATACCAAATTTGCAGCGTCAAGTGTTTCTAGACAGTGACTATTTTGAAAATGACGCAGTTGTCACACGGTAAAAATCGGACTTCACTGTAAGGCATAAATATATCCACTTAGGTATTAATCCGATCAACTAATATGTCTTGGGCACAAACGTGGCGAGCATATATTGAAGATACATGTACCGAGTGTATGTTTTAAGTCTTAGAATTTACAACTCAGTCTAGACCTTGCCCGTCATCAGTGGGGTTTTCCTCTTGCTCATTTCATCCTTCTCTCTGTCCTGTTTCTGTTCTTTTCTCAGTATCTTCAACAGGTTTGCCCCAAAGAAGGATAATGACACACAAAGCATAGACACTTTTCTTTTTCCTAGGGACCCCCTTGGGGAACACAGCAGACCTGAAATGTTGGAGAGTTCCGCAGAGACTTTCTAAAGTGGGACACTCAAAAGCAGTTAAGGGACCCAAGGGTGATTTGCCTCCGACCTCCGTCAACCGCGGTGATTTCCAGGTGGGTGGATGGGACATCCTTGGCCAAAGGTCTGGGCAAGTAGCCCCATCCCATCCAGAACGGCCCAAATACCCTTCTGGCTCATTTGCATAAGCAGATTGGGAAGTACTACAGATTGTTACCTGCTAGTTCTGGAAGCTGCCCTCCCGTTCAAGCCCAAAATAGCTTCCTCAGAAAAGGGCCAACAGGGCTCCTATTGCATGACTCAGTTAACTCTCACGCCCTCAGCGACAGCACGCTACCCTGACTCTTCACTGCACAAAACACAACGTGCCTATCAAAGCAATTGCTGACTTAATGGAAACAACACTCACTTGGGGGAAGTTGGGGACCTTGGAGGCAAGACTAAAGTTTGCATTAACACACCTAACACCCAGATGTTGGACATGTAATGCAACTTACAGAAAGCTTCCTTGGAGTTTCCTTTTTTTTTTTTTTTTTAAAGATTTTATGGTCTCGTGTTGTCCATCCCACGGCTGAGTGGCTAAGGCTCAGAGCTTGAGCTTCCAGCCCCGGCCGCACAGCCGGCACAAAGCAGAGCCCAGCTCTGAAGGTGGCTTTTTGGGACTTGTGAAGGCTGCTTTCCTCAGCAACATGATGCTGTCACAGCACAAGGAAGTGGACATTCCTGATGAATGTAAAGAAAATTTGGACACTGTGGATTCTGACAAGTGCCTCGACTCCTTCTGAACTTTCATTAAAAAGCAAACAAACAGGGGCACCTGGGTGGCTCCGTCAGTTAAGTGTCTGACTTTGGCTCAGGTCATGGTGTCGGGGTTGTGGGATCGAGCCCCACGTCGGGCTCTTTGCTGGTTGTGGAGCCTGCTTGAGATTCTCTCTCCCTCTCCCTCTGGCCCTCCCTCTGCTCATGCTCGCTCGCTCGCTCTCTCTCTCAAATAAATAATTAAAATCTTTAAAAACAAACAAACAAATAAAAAACCAAACCAACGAACAGTTAAGCTTAGGCATGCGTCTTTACCAGGAACCATTCAGGACTTTCCCAAGCCAAGCACTCCCCTGTCTCCCTTAGAAGGACTGACATCTGGATCATATTGGCAAGTGGTTGCTTTAAACACAAGAGAAAATGAGAAGAAAAATCTAAGACTGGATTACTTCCACGAGTTCACTCACCAGTATCTCCCCAAGTACTCTCTTGTTTCTTCTTCTTCTTCTTCTTCTTCTTCTTTTTTTTTTTAATATAACAAGCTTGTCAGCCCTCCCTTTTACTCAGTGAACAATGGGTTGTGACCTCCCAGGTAGCAAGTTCACAGGAGAAACATATCAGTTATAATTAATGTTTACTAGAATAAATGTAAATATTTAAAAACACACAACAGTTCCAGGCACATGTGATTTCCATTTTATTTTATGAAACACTAAAAATCCACTTGTCCACCCCATTAATTATAAGCTGCTCTCGGCCCTGACCTGTATATAATTCCCTCTGACGTAAATTGGAACAAGGTGCTCAGAATGGAAGCAGCCTACACCCCAACTGGGCTACAAAACGTCAAGTTCCCAAACCTCTCAAAAGTGTAACCTGACATTTTTCTAAGATTAGAGGCAGTCTGTGAATTTCAAAAGAGGGCTTAAAGACTCACCACAGTTAAACCTACAGTAACTCCTGAAATATCCAAAGTCAACAGGACTAAGGGGGCTCTGGGGACACTGAAACCTTGCTAGAAGAGAAGAAACACTCTTTAGTAGGTGGTATTTCTTTGCAGAAAATAATGTACATGTGCTCGACGAGAATTAAGAATGCAACAGTAAACCTTCAGGCCTGAAGCCCCCCAGAGATCGAAAGGAATCATGAATGGACCATGCAACATGTTTCTCCTTTCGCTACACATGAATGATTGAGTTTACACTGCCTATTAATCTTAAATGTTGAAGGCCAAAAAGAAGAGAGAGAGAGAGATGATTGGTTAACTTTTCTAATAGCATTTTTCTTGCCACAATTATAATATGTGCTCATTTATAACACTCCCTCAAAGCAAAATGTCTGAAGAATCTGACCACTAAGAAGCAGCATTCAGTAGGCTAATCTCTCTAGTCATTTTTCTATCATCTTAGCCACAAAAATGGGATCATACTTCACATTTTGTTTTGCAAGCTATTATTTTAAATATAATATATTGGGTGATTTTTCATGTTCAAGGACTCTTGTGATTTCTCAGGATTAATCGTAAGTACCTTTTAGCACAACCGAAGTATTCCTGCCAGTCGTGAAATCAAATAGATCATGCGAGCTGCACGTTTAATAGTAAAACGTGAGCTATTTCTTTCTCCTCTCACAGCGTGCATCATCAATGAGGGCAATATTGCCCCCAACGGTGAGATAATTAGTTTTTAGTGGCCAAAAAAATCTTACCATTGGTTATCTACAAAGCAGAAATAGACATAAGTATACGGTACGGTGGTTGTCGTAACATTTCATGTGTGGGGGAGGGGGGCAACTAGGAAACGGGGCTCGGAAAGGCTCCTTGAAGGATCAAGTATGAAAACAGTTTGTGAAACAATGGACTTGTAAACAGTGGCCTTTACATCACGGCGACCCAAAGGATGAGTTTTTCCGTTTTCAGTGTCTCATCCTTGAATGAATCCCAGCCCGTTCCCGAGTTGGGAGAAACCAAGGTTCCAAGAAGCAGATCTACCATGATGATTTTTTTTTCTTTTTTTGGTGATGAGCCCATGGCTGGCATCTGTTGTATCTGCCAAGTTCTCACTAGAGACTGGCTCAGGAGGCACATGCTAGGCGAGAAGATGCTCTGAAGACGGAGGACGAGACCAGACCATCTCTGCAAGGCTCTTGCTCTGTGCTGCCCTCTGGCGCCGTCTGGGCCTCCGGGACGCCTCTTCTCAATGACCCGAAGTTGCTCCAAACTGATGGGTCATCGGCCCTCCAGGATTTCTTGGCACCACCATGCAGGAGGGGGTCCCAGAGAGAAAAGAAGGCCCGAAGTCACAGATTTCCTTGCAGGAAGAAGCAAGGGGCAGGAGTCAGGAAAAGCCGGGGCGCTTCTCCTTTGCCCTTTAACCCTGGGGGAGAGTGGACCACCTGTCCACGAAGCTGCTGTCGTCCCAGGCAACGCGACTCACAAAGGAGCAAGGCAGCAGCTGGCTATCTTTATCTCTTCCCGAGATAGGCAGAATTTTGAAAAGGGGAGCCCGAAGATGTCTGCCCTAATTCCCAGGACCCAAGGACATGAGTGCTCGCACGCCCGACTGCACTGAGACACGGCACGGGGGACGCTGGGGCGGGGAGATGACCCAGATGGGCTGACCTGAGCACACAGGCCCTTGAAAGAGAAAGCTGTTTCCACCTGATAGCAGTAGAGGAATTTAGAGACGTCACGTGTGTGCAAAAGACTCCGTATGCTGTTGTACTCTGGGGGTGGAGATGGCCACGTAAGAAGGAATACGGGGCACCACCAGGAAGACAGAAGGGACTCGGCTGACAGCTATCAAGGAAATGGGGAGTTTGGTCCCCAAACCGCAGGAAAAGGAATCTGCCAACAACAGGTGTGAGCTCGGCAGCGGATTCTTCCCCAGGGCCTCCAGACAGGAGCCGAGCCCGCCCAGCACCTTGACTTCAGCTCCGTGAGACCCTGACCAGAGCAGACCTCGGGCCACCCAGACTTGGGACCTACAGAACCACCAACAGATACGGTTATAACCTGTAATATGTGGTGATCAGTTACACAGCAACAGTCACGAATACGCCATCTTCCCTTCTCTACTTGACAATCCTATCAATCACACGAATGCGGGACATGCCGGCAAGGTGGGTCTCCCAGGTCACAAGCCCTGCGCCAGAGACAATCAGCTCAAATAAAGCTTCCAATCTTGGGCCTCTCACTCGCCCTCTCGACCCTTTGAGAATCTACAATCAGTCCCGATCCAGTCAAGACTTAGCTCTTGACCTCTGCTCTGACCGATGGTCCCTCAGGAGGACTTTCATCACCTTTCACTTAATGATCAAGTTCTCGGTTCACTTGGTTCACTTGAACCTGGTTCACTTGGTGCTTCACAGCTTCTCCAGCTGATGCGTCTCACTCGGATTTTCTTCTACCTGCTGACAACTCCGGATGTTGTGTCGGCGTCTCACGTTCCGCAGGGCCTTCATTTAGCTATAATGGGCCGATCAAAGGATCACAGAAGGAAATACGGGGAAGTCCAAAAACTCTTCCACGCCTTAATTTTCCTAACTCTTCTGTAGGGAAAACAGAAGCAGTGATTGCGAAGTCATATGCTAAGGTGCAAAGCGAAGGAAGAGAATTAGGCATCAGATAAAGCTGAACTTGAAGCCTTTCCAGTATTTTATCGTCTCCGGTACATCTCTCTAGGCCCCCTTTTCCTCATTTAGAAAAGAGCAGTACTCCTATTTCCCTCATAGAGTGGCAAGTAGGAATAAAACTGGTGAAAAAATCCCAAATCACAGAAACCGGAGTCTGCCCACAGTGTAAAGGTCACCGGGAGAATTCGGTTAACGGTTTGCATAAAATGCTTTCAACTTTTCAGGAGGGAGCTTCGTAAATTTCTCTTTATCTCTTCTATTATCACAAGAGAAAAGCCACAGTTAACCTTCCTGAAGGCAGACTTTAGCCTGGACAAACAGTATGTGTGACTCGGAGACAATCATTTGACACCGATGCTGTCCGTATTCTTTACTCTGGTCAAGGAGAAGGAAAGCGTTTAAGGAAGAAAGTTCGGCAGTTGCCACATCTGTAAGGATATTTCTATTGGTTTTTCTGTAAAGGTGACCAAAGCCTAAGTCCCCCGGGGACAGAGCCCACGTGCCATGGCCTCGGTGGGCACTTAGTCGTGCACCCCAAAATCAGTTCCAGACTGAGGTTTATGCTGAAAACTGTGGTGAGCTCCACGTTTTTCTTTCTTGAATTCTCTTATTTATGATCCAAATGAATACAGGTTCCATTTTTCTTCAAATTAATAGATCTAGGGGCGCCTGGGTGGCTCAGATGGTTGAGCGTCTGCCTTCAGCTCGGGTCATGATCACAGCTCGGGTCCCGGGATCGAGCCCTGCATCCAGCTCCCTGCTTGGCAGAGAGCCTGCTACTCCCTCTCCTTCTACTCCCCCCAGCTCCCCTCCCCCACCGTTTGTGTGCTCTCGCTCTCTCTGTCAAATAATAAAATAAAATCTTAAAAAAAACCCTTAATAGATCTAAATACTTCCGTTACAGAACTAAAGGTTATGTTTGGGGGTCAGGGTCAGTGGGTCAGACATCTGCCAAATCTCCATGTTCTTCAACTTCTGGCTTCCACTAAAATCAGAAAATAAGTCCCTGAAGTGCGGTATAAAATGGCCAATGTATTTCAAACTGTTTTCTTCCTTTTGCATTTCCGGTTCATTACCTGGAAAGTATTTCCAGGGTCCTAGCGGCCATGTCCTGTGCAAGTCATCTAACAGCAACTGCTCCCTCCTGCACTGGAACGTTGGGAACATTTCCTTCCAGATCTAAGAGACACCCTTGCTGAACAGATTTTCTTTCTGTAAATGAGTTGTCATGAAAGTGACACTGGATGCACTCATCAGTCAAATTAGAGATCGTCTCTCTGGAAGTGTGTCAAATTCAGATAAAACATAAAGCAGCATTGTCGACAGTTTTTTAAAAATGTGAACTTAATGTATAACTTTGCTGTTAAAACACAGCAGCTAGGGGCAATGAAGAATTCCCAGGGCTTTAAATCCACAGCCTTGGCAGACCTCTTAATGGCCTCTGTTCAAGATATCCCTAGGTTCCTTGACCTAAAAATAAAAATCTCAAAACCACACAAGGTAGCATTATTGTACTCTAAATACTCTTAAGAAAAGATCCTATTAGCTGATCTTGCAGAATTTGCTAAAAAGCGGACTGGCACAGTTTAGTCTCTCAAAAGCCAGGCCTTTAAACATCACACAGCATTAACTGGAGGCTTCACGTCGTCCACTGGGGTAAGGAATTTAACATGCTTTACGACCAACTTCAGGCAGGCACACTATCTTTCTAAACCATCAGCCCAGAGCCAGGATCAGCAAACTACAGCCCTCTGCCTGCTTTATGTGACCCACAAGTTATAAATGGTTTTTACATTTCTAAGTGGTTGGAGGGGGAACAAATCAGAAGGACACTATTTTGCGTTATGTGAAACTTACATGAAATGTAAATGTCAGTGTCCAGTCATTTCTACCTATTGCTTATGGCTGAGCTGAGTCATGTTGACAGAGACTGGGTGGCCTGAAAAGCCTAAAGTACTTATTATCTGGTCTTTATAAGCAAGTTTGCTGATCCCTGACCTAGCTACATATGGTATGAGATGGGTGCGAATGGCTTAAACTTCACCCCCTGAGTGCTGGGGTGTCCACAGATCTTGGGAATTCTCATGATCTAGCTCTGCACACTGCCCTGTTACACACACACACACACACACACACACACACACACACACACACTTTTCCCCAACTATTGGGTTGAAGAAAGAGGGATGTAACCAATAGCAGAACCCACGTCCATTCACCATGGTTGTGGGAATATTCTGCTGGCTCCCTTTAGAGAGATGAAAAAGGGGTATTTTAATCTGGGATATTTACAAAATAATTAGCAAGTGGTTCCCAACCTTTTAACTTTGAAGGACCTCTTTTCTTTTCTTTTTTTTTTAAGGCTGGGCGCTATAATTATCATTTTTAAAATCAGTTTTACTAAAATATAATCTATACACCAAAAACTCAACCAGTTAAGGTGTTTAACTCGTATTCACAGTCATGTGCCACCATCATCACTCCAACATTCCAGAACATTTTCATCACCGCCACCCCCACCCAAAGAAACCCTGTACCCATCAGCAGTCACTCCCCATTCTCTCTTCCTCCTGACCCCTGGCAAACACTAATCTACTTTGTCTCTATGAAATGTGTTTATTCTGGACCTTTCACATAAATAGATCACACAATATGTGCCCCTTTATGGCTGGCTTCTCTCACTCAGCACAATGTTTTTAAAAAAATCTCTTCGTTTTTAACTTCACAAATCTCCAGGTTTAGAAGTATCCGATGAAGGGCACCTGGGTGGCCCAGTCATTGAAGCATCTGCCTTCGGCTCAGCTCAAGATCCCGGGGTTCTGGGATCGAGTCCCATATTGGGCTCCCTGCTCGTCAGGGAGTTTGTTTCTCCCCCTGCCTCTGCCCCTGCTTATGCTCCCTCTCTCTCTCCCCCCACCAAATAAATACATAAATAAATCTTTTTTTAAAAGTATCTGATGAAAATAATCATTTCAAAGTAATGACTATAATTTCCTTTGAGTTTTTCCAAATGATAAAAATAGCCCACAAACCATTCTCACCGTCCACAGGGAAGCCCGCGAGTCTCGGCAATGCCATTCAGTGCATGGCTCTGCCACCAGAAGCCCATTCTGTCATCGACGCAACAAATGAGCAGCTGATACCTGCCCAGTGCTGTGTTAGACAGCGAGACGGGCCTGGCTTCCAGATCTAGTTCTTCACGACCTTACTTTTCACTAGATACTGGCTTGATCTGTCAACGCCTGAACATCTCCTTGCCAACACACTGTGTGTATTTTCCAGGGTTTTTGTCTTTTCTGTAAAAATGATGTCATTTCTTAAGATGTTCAAAATAATTTCAGTTGCCTTCAGCTCTCCAGATACCTGAAGAAAGCTCCTGATTCCTCGTCCCTTTTTTCCCCACTCAGTCGCCCTCAATTTTCCTGTCTTCCACCTCGGACTCCTTTCTTTGACTATCATGCCGAGTCCCACAGCACACGCCAAGATATGATGAATATCCGTGAAGCATCAGACAAGCAAAAGAACGAACTTCAAACCTTGTCCGTGAATGATATATTTTTTTTTCAGTTCCTAGATGCCCGCCATCCTGTTAACACTCGCTCACTAGCAAAGACTCAGAATTTCCATTCCAGAAGTGGGCTGCTGGGCAAAGTCTGTAAAAACCAAGCAGCGAGAGTTTAAAACAGTGGCTTTAAGATCACTGGGTATTAGAAGCCGAATGGTATCTCTTTCCTCCAATCAGGCGAGTCTCTCCCACGGACAGATCATTTAACTGTTGGACATTTGTACTTACTAACATTGCTTGATCCTGAAGGATAGAGCCCAAATCAAACACATCTGGGCATATTTAACCTGGAAAAATGCCCCCAGAAGGCCCTAGTAGCTCTGTCTTTGAAGTGCTGTCAGAGAACGGAGTAACTGCACGTGTTCTGTGCTGTGTAGAGGGGGCCAAACACGGGTAAAAGCAATAGGGAGACAGAGATTTCATGTGAGGACAAACCGCACCTGTGAACGATGTCCCCAGATGGCAAGGAGTCTCGGCGAATGCCCTCCCCTGCTGGGCTAGCATGCCAGGAGTGCTGGTGACATTATAGGAACTCAAACGGGACGAAGTGCGAAGAAATGAACCCAAGACCTTTCACTCCCAGGGATGTAAAATCTGTGCTAAGGGCGGTGGGTAAGGAATCCAGCTGGAGGGGATGTTTAAGTTTGAAACCATCATGACGGCTCAACCCCAAAGACTGGGGTGCTTTTGAAAGTGATGATGATGGGGCGCCTGGGGGGCTCAGTCATTAAGCAGCTGCCTTCAGCTCAGGTCATGATCCCAGGGTCCTGGGATCGAGCCCTGCATCGGGCTCCCTGCTCAGCGGGAAGCCTGCTTCTCCCTCTCCCGCTCCCCCTGCTTGTGTTCCCTCTCTCGCTGTGTTTCTTGCTGTCAAATAAATAAATAAAATCTTAAAAAAGAAAAGTGATGACAATGATGTCTCAATGGCAACATAATTTTTAAAGCATTTATGTAGCGATTTAGCAAACAGAAAGGAAGCATTAGTTAACATTCATACGTGTTAGAGATTTTTAACCTGCTCAGATATTTAATATTATATCCTTTTGTTAATTTGGGCAAAAGGCCAAAATTAGTCTTTTGGAACAAAAAAGAGAAGCTATGTAGTCATATCTATCATTTGAAGGATAAATACTTAATCTTTATATATAGGTTCTTTTTAAAAATATATACAGATTCTTAACATGATCACTAGACAAGAGCTCCAGGAGAAAATCTGAAATTTAAAAACACAAGGCAGGTGGTATGTGTTTTTTACAAGAAAATCATGAACCATAAGGAGGACTCTACCTTGACATTAATTATGAAGGACACAATAATTTATTAAAATCCTGAAGCACTCTATTGCTTTAGGCTGGAACTAATGAGAAATACTCTTCACTTCTTGAAATAACATTATATTTCTTAAAATTACACTGATTCAAAGTTAAAAATCTCAAAACTATTATACAATTTGAAGTGCTTTTAGAAGGGGAAAAACATTAATTGTCTTTACTACAAATAGTTTTTTTTTAAGATTTTATTTATTTGACAGAGATCCAAGTAGGCAGACGAAGGCATGGTGGGGGGGAAGCAGGCTCCCTGTTGAGCACAGAGCCTGATGCGGGGCTCGATCCCAGGACCCTGAGACCATGACCTGAGCCGAAGGCAGAGGCTTAACCCACTGAGCCACCCAGGAGCCCCTACTAGAAACACTTTTAAGACTGACAATTTTTTTCTTATATGGAATACTGTTTTCTTTTTTTTAATGTTTTATTTATTTATTTGACAGAGGGAGACACGGTGAGAGAGGGAACACAAGCAGGAGGAGTGAGAAAGGGAGAAGCAGGCTCCCTGCTGAGTAGGGAGCCTGATACAGGGCTCGATCCCAGGACCCTGCGATTATGACCTGAGTTGAAGGCAGAGGCTTAACGACTGAGCCAGCCAGGCACCCCTGGAATATTGGTTTCTTATCATGTTAAAACTTCAGGAGCTCCAATAAGACTGAGTAGCAGCTAGAGTATTTGAAAATCCCTAAAGCTCTAATGATGATGTTCTATTGTGTGGAGATCACATTTTATCCCAAATAACCAATATGTTACATTTAAAAAGTTTGCTTTCCATTAATTAATTCCATAACCCATACATTTACCAGATCAGTAAATAAGTTTTGTGCGAGGCACTGAGGACAATTCAGACCCTCCACGATACGGGTTTTGAGGAATCATTCAAAGAACTGCTTTAAAAGAACTGCCAAAAAATTGAAGTCTTTCTTTCTTTACTGACATTTTACGGATTTTAGGGAACGTTCAGCTGTTGTTATAACCTCCGCAAATCAGTCTCAATTTGTATTAAGATACTGTAACCCTAAAAGGTCACTTCATCTGTCCCTTGCATAGGAAGGAATACGGGAAGGCAAAGATGAGGACAAGTGGGGACCAGGTTGACAATATTCAATTTGTCCCTGACATTGTATCTTTAAAAGAGAGCTTTGTCAGGCAATACTGGAAATTAAAGGTAAGTTATTGGGAGGTCTAGCGCCCCTTTGCTATATAATTCCAAAAATAAATGAGCCTCTTGCTTGGCTCGTAAGAGCTGTGCAAGTAACACAAAAGTGTGTGATGTTCCTAGAAGACGGATCTTATTTTTCTTTTAAAGATCTTATTTATTTACTTAAGAGAGAGAGAGAGAGCATGAGCAGAGCGAAGCGGAGAGGGAAAGGGAGAAGCAGACTGCCCAACAAGCAGGAAGCCCGATGAGGGACTCGATCCCAGAATCCGGAGATCAATACCTGAGCCAAAGCAGACGCTTAAACGACTAAGCCACCCAGGGGCCCCTAGAAGGCAGTTCTTAAATGAAGTTATCATGCTATAACTTGGGATAGACCTTCTGGAAGAATATTAAATTACGAAAACCAGAATCATCTCCTACAAGAAGGGTGATTTTAGCCTATGAAAAAATGTGTATTCTCATGTTAGAAGCAAAAACTTCTCGAGGCGCCTGGGTGGTTCAGTGGGTTAAAGCCTCTGCCTTCCGCTCAGGTCATGATCCCAGCGTTCTGGGATCAAGCCTTGCATTGGGCTCTCTCCTCAGCGGGGAGCCTGCTTCCTCCTCTCTCTCTCTGCCTGTCTCTCTGCCTACTTGTGATCTCTATCTGTCAAATAAATTTTTTTAAAAAATCTAAATTTAAAAAAAAAAAGAAGCAAAAACTCCTCTACATAATCCTATGAACAAAGGAAGATCGTTCTCTTGGGTCATACGGATACAATATTTCATTCTCCAAAGCCTTTTCTCAACATAATCTACAAATCCTTTTGTGCCCTTTTTAAACAGACTCAAGCATTTTCAAGTATTTTTGAGTATTATTTGTCATAATGAAACGAATAATTTACAAATGTTATTCTATTATCTGGGGAGTCGAACTGTATCTTGGTCTATTTTTTTTTCTTGGCAAAACTGTCTTATTAAAACTCATACACTCCCAAGAGCCTTTGCGGTATTTAAGTGTCACTTGAGTTTAGCGTGCTGGGATCACAGGAGCATAGAAAAGAACAAAAACACTTCAGGACACACCTTCATCTAGAAATAGCGATACCTCCAGGCAGTTTATAAATCTCTATTCCTCAGAAAGAAGGCTTCATTCTGCATCAGCTCAGCATTCCCGGGGGGACTTGAGGAACAATACCACTCAACGGCGTAATTTACAGGCAAGGCCATAATGGCTGTGAATTAATGATAACTATTGTCCAAATTGTTGAGCTCACTGTAATAATTTACATTATGCTGCTAATAAAAACAAGGAAAGGGTGACAAATAAAAGTGGAATTTAAATTGTATAACTGATACAGTAATATGTAATTGTTAGGTGAGATTATGGGTTATCCTTCTCTCTGGTAATCTGTAATTGGCATGTAAATATAAAATCCAAATTTTAATTCTTAAAGCAATAAGATGCTACTTACAGTATTTCAAACAGTAATTATTTTCACCCTCTTTTAATTCTAAATAGAAAGATACATTTATGTGTTAAAAGATAATAAATATAAAACATATTATTTTGGGGGCGCCTGGGTGGCTCAGTGGGTTAAAGCCTCTGCCTTCGGCTTGGGTCATGATCCCGGGATCCTGGGATCGAGCCCCACGTTGGGCTCTCTGCTCGGCGGGGAGCCTGCTTCCCCCTCTCTATATCTGCCTGCCTCTCTGACTACTTGGGATCTCTGTCTGTCAAATAAATAAATGAAATCTTTAAAAAAATACATATTATTTTTAACCCTGTAAATATAATTTAAGGTAAAAAAAAAAAGTGGTATTTTACATGATAAAGTAATGATTTTTACCAAATAATTTAAATTTTAAAAACCGACTATATTTTCTCTTGCCTGTTTTGGAGTTCTTTAAATGTCTTAAAACCTCTACCATTAGAGAATTCAGTGAAGCGAGTTAAATCAGAGGAATATCCAGGATTGTGCCAATTTCTTTATGAATCTCTCTATGTACATACATACAGATATACTTCATTTTATAAAGATATTTTATTATTTATTCAATCATATATCTGTTGAAATAATCACGCTAACACTAAGTGATCAACTATCAATACAAAGTAAAATAAAACCACGCTTGTGTGAAGTTTTGTTTTTAATTAGGTGTGTTCGATTCATATAAGCTCTGTAAGAAACAAGGGCTGATATCTCTCTCCACTAACCACTAATTTTCAGCCATCAGGTGCAGAAGCGAAATGAACGACATCGGTACTTATCAGAAGTGACGCGTGTCCACAGCCCGGTGAGCTAACCTGAAGGCTGACATTCTCCTTCTCATCTACCCAGACCAGTGATTCTCAGGGTGGGCGAAGGGGTGGTATTTTGCTCCCAGTGGACACTTGGCATGTCTGGAGACACTTTTGGTTGTCAGATCTCGGGCGGGTGCAGGGTTGGCTACTGGCCCCTAGTGGGTGAAAGCCAGGGAGGCTGCTCACCGTCCTACTGAGGCACAGCAGTGCCCCACAAAGAACCATCTAACCACAGACGTCAATAGTGCCGAGGCCAAGAAAGCCTGACCTGGAAGAACCTAGACCGGGTGTTGGAGAACATTCCCACCTGTGTACATACTGACGACGGAGCTGAGTCATGCCTCTATGGAACTCATGCAAGTGCAAAAGCAAGGCTACCATGTTTGGGGGAAGAGAAAGAATGTTTAAATAGTCGGCAATTCTTCCTGGTATCAAACGTGTCTATTCCCCGAAGTGAATACGGGTTAAAGTACGGATCTGTGGTGTCTTGAGGAAGTATCAATTCTGGGGTTCTCAGAGTATAAATCGGCCAATCTAACATCGAAGGATCTATTTTACACAACACTGCTCCTTTATTGCTTATTAGCATTTGAGCTAGAGCACAACTAAAGAGCCCGCAATCACAGGGAACGTGGACAATTTAGCCGTGCACCAAGACGGGCCCATGGGGGTGCGAGAATTTTACTGGAGAGGTACCGAATACAGCCACATTGCATTATGAAATATTTCTTCACGTTTTAGAAACCAGTATGAATGAGATACCACTGCACACTGCCAGAATGGCCAAAATAAAAAAAGGACCACCACCAACGCTGGGGAGGAGGCAGAGAGCCTGAACCACTGACACATCGCTGGTGGGACCGTATAGTGGTTCGGCCACACTGGGAGGCTGTCCGGTCACGCAGTACAGAATTTAATGTGCACTTAGCACGTGACCCAGTAACCACACTTTCCATCACACAGAAATGGAAATTAAGGGTCACACAAAATCCCGTATACCAATACAGCGAATTTATTCACTATACCTGTATAGCAAATTTATTGTAAGTGCCCCAGACTGGAAACAACCCAAAAATCCTTCAACAGGTGCGCGGTTAAACTGCAATACATCCACACCATGGAATACTACTCGGTGAAGAAAAAGATCAAACCAGCAATCCACACAACAGCTTGGGTGAACCTCTAGACAATAATGCAGAGTAAAAAATGCCAATCTCAAAAGGTCACATATTCTATGATTACATTTATATGATAGTCTTGAAGTGACAAAATTATAGATATGGAGAACAGAGTACTGGTTGCCAGGGGTTAAGGATGGGGGAGGGGGGACAGGGGTGGATGAAGGGTACGTGGGACCTCATTGTACATTCTTCTGCAACTGCCTAAGGACCTATAATTATTTCAAAATAGAATTTTTTTTAAAACCACATTTCTAAAGGTACCTGGGTGGCTCAGATGTTAAGCATCTGCCTTCAGCTCAGATTGTGATCTCAAGGTCCCGGGATCGAGCCCTGCGCTGGGCTCCCTGCTTAGCAGGGAGTCTGCTTCTCCCTCTCCTTCCCCCACTCACTCACTCTCTCTCGCTTTCTCAAGTAAGTAAATAAAAGCTTTAGAAAAAAAACCTCACACACACACATTTCTGCACTTACGGAGCCCTGGGAAACAAGAGCATCCAAATGGCCACATTCACAGTTGTAGGTTGGTCATGGTCAAGGTAGAGTTCTTAGCTCTCAGTAAGGGCAAACATATGCACCTCCAAAATACATCCTTTACCGACTCTATCTTTTGTATTTACTCCTCTGCTTAGTCATTTTGTTTTGGCCTGAAGGACATAAACACATGAACACAAGTATAACTGTAATTTCAGTTCAGAGTACTTTTTTAAAGAGAAGGTGTGTAATACTGTAAAATCACGGAAGCCCTGTAAAGAATAAAACAGATGAAGAAGAATGCTTTCTTGGATTATGGTATATGACAAAGACTCCTTCTTTAACCAAACTTTAGTCAGCCTCCCGCACTCTGCATCTTCACTAGGCCTCAACCTTGGCCTCTATCCTTGCTGGGCCTGCACAGCCCAATGTTAGTGAGAATCCTGCTAAGTCAGCTTAGCAAGAATCCCCCACTGGGGTCCTCACTCCAGGGTCTCCAAGACTGTGCTTCCAAATTGACCACCTGGAGTGATTCTCTCAACTAAATAGTAGTTTTATCCCTGTCAAAATGATGTCAAACATCATTGTATGAGACCTGGTGTTTTCAATTTTTTTTAAAGATTTTATTTATTTATTTGACAGAGATCACAAGTAGGCAGAGAGGCAGGCAGAGAGAGAGGGGGAAGCTCAGCAGGGAGGCTGATGCGGGGCTCGATCCCAGGACCCTGAGACCATGACCTGAGCTGAAGGCAGAGGCTTTAACCCACGGAGCCACCCAGGCATCCCCTCAATTTTTTTTAAGATGCTTTTGTTCAAATGAAATCATAATCAGAAGCCCAATATTTTTGGAAGAGCAGAAAAACAGATGTAAACACCTGAGCTTTTCTTGTTGGAACGGCAGGGAACTGGAGGACGGCTCTGGCTCCCTCTTCCCTCTCCCCGCGTCCGGCAAAACTCTCCTTCCACCCCACGCATCGCTGCGCAAGTCTTCGGGTTCCGAGGAGCGAAGGTGCGAGGACACACTTCCCCGGACTACTGCACTGGGGGAGATTCTCCGTGGAGCCCTTCCTCGCACCTCACACGTCTTATGAGCAGAGGCACCAAGGGTCTTTGTTTCAGGCTACCTTTTTTGTCTAGGGAACTGTCTTGGAAAATGATGGCCGTGTCTCCCCGGAGAGCAACAGGGAGCTGTCCTCACTGTCCATTTTAAGAGATTCGGGTTCGCTCAGCTCAGGATCCACACCCGCAGGGCAAATCCACCACCTGCTTCGCACCCAGCGGGGCTGCTCTGGGCTACCCTGTGGGACTTGGGGCTGGCAAGGAGAACGAACATGAACCTGAAGCTCACGCTGCTTGCTGTGCCCTGAGCTTTAGATAAAGACCTTTGTCTCTGACCCCGGAGTTTCGTGTCTTCTGCCGACACCCAAGAAAACAGCGGCAGGCTGACCTGTTCGCTAGCACACAGGGCAAAGCCTCAGACCCCTTCACAATTCTTGACAACCGCCCTCTCTAACTTATTTAACACACACAGAATGTTTACTCTGTATGAGGTATTATTCTAAGCGAGAGACAAATACTAACTCACTTAATCTTCACCATCACGCAGTAAGACAGGCACTGTGACTACGATTTCCGTTTTACGGGGGAGGCTAGCGCAATCGTGACTAAGTAGCCAGATCATTGCCATACGATGGAAGAACGTGCTGTACATATTTACTAAGCACCAAAGGGTTTTCCTTATTAAAACAAAGAGCATACAGTGAAACCTCAGACCCGTGCGACTGTTCTCCTCTGGCTGGTGTTGATCATAAAGCCCCAGTCTTCACGAAGGTGGACACAGAACCATCCCAAGGGGCAGAAATTTAAAAACCGCTCTTACAATCGATGTGCCCCGACATCTGGTATTTCAGAGGGAAAGTGGAAACTACTGTCTCAAAGATTTCTCCAAGGTCTTGAGTGGAACCTCTTACTTCCTTGGAAAGTGGTCGTAATTCCAACAAACCGACCTACTAGCACCATGAGCGTCCACCCAGAATTAGAGCTGCAGTAGCAAGCTTTCAACACTTTGGGGGTTATTTGTGTTTCATAAAGCTCAGGCGCTTGACATTGCTGGCGAGAGAGCAGAAGACAGAGCGATAAACGGGCCCAGAAGTCTGGAGTCCGGCATGAGGGTCTGCCGTGAACCAGCTCTAATTCCCTTCATATAAAACCTTGAGGAACTAGCGACTTCGGATGATTGCCAACACACTCGAGGACCGTCAACAAGATACAGCCCTCCGGTGAATGGTCATTATGAAGACAGAGGACGAAAAAATGAGTATCAAGAACAATTCAAAACGAAGGATGGGAACAGACATTGCGTACACGCATAGACACTCACCATCACCCAGAAGAGAGAGGGAAAGCTACACGGCGACACCTCTCCTCCCGTGTCAAGTAGGCAATGAGGCAGAAGTTGCACCTGCGCTCGCTCTCTCGGGCAAGCTCGCACACACTGGGGAGGCAATTTTGACTTATTCATCAAAATCAGAAACCGCACGCACCCTCTGACCCAGCAATCCCACTTCTGGGGATTTATAATATAGACACACCTGCCCCCCACAAACTGATCAATGTTCGAGGCTTTTCTAGGCACAGCGCTTTAATAGCAAAAGACTGGCTACAACCCACGGGATCAGTAGGGGAAGGGTCAAATAAATTATGGTCCATTGTCAAGATGGAAGTCAGCACAGTTGTTCAAGAAAAGGAGGGAAGCTCTGCGCCCGGTTACGGAAGGCTCTCCAGGATAAAGCGGGGGAGAAAAGGCGCAAGCAGTGTATGGGAAAGGCCTCGGTTTATGTAGGATGAGGGAAATACAGTCGTGTCTGCCTATGAGAATCAGAAAAATTGGTGGGAGTCTGCCACCAAACCCAAGAAAAGGATCTCGCTCTCAGTGACAGTGTGCTTCCCACCTTTGGGCAGCTCAGGAATGACAATGTTTCTATGCCCATTAGGGCCCTCAGAAGTCCTCTAACGAAGTTTTTCTTCAGGATGCTAGGATTTAAATTAACATAAGGATAAGACAGATACTCTAATACTCTGAGTTGAGGGTTTCAAACACCGTTTGAAGGACCCCCTCCAACCCCCACCCAGGGATCACAGTCAGGACTTGGGCCTAGGCCAGTGACTTTCAGACTGTTTCTTTAAAGGATCCACAGCGGATCAGCAGATTACCTGGTTAAAATTCAGTTGGTTTGGTAGTGCTTTGAAGGGGACACTCCCTTCTTGGATTTTCTGCATTCAGACAGGATTTGCAGAGGAGCTAACAACAAAGGGATTTAATTAGAAAACAAGAGCATACCGTTGGTAGCTTTTGAAGGGGAACCACAAATACATACTCTTGTGGGCTTTTGCCTGATTACATTTGTTAATAAGGAATGCCGACACATGTGCACCAAAAACCGCTCAAGGTCTTTTGGTAGCAAATTATACTTGTAAATTTGATTTAAGTTGATCACTAGAAGAACTCACACTCTTTGAAGATTTGAATTCAGATATGTATGAAAGAATTAAGTGGTTCTTTCCCCTAGTGATATGAAGTATTAAACGGCAGGGAAAAAAATGTGTTTGAAATCAACGGAGGAAATAATTCATTTTGAAAATTATCCCATAAAAATGTTAAGTAGGAAAAATACACCAGACCAGTTTCTACTGGATAAAGAAAGCAAACTTTAGGATGATGGCCTGGGAAACATCCTATCGAGTGCTTTGTCCTCTGCAAAGTTTTTGTCATTCAACTATGGCAGTCTTAGGCACAGTAATCTACTCCATCCCCAAACAACAAAGAACGGGAGACTAATTCTCATCAGCAGAAAACTGCCCGGCCTTTGGAGAGGGCAGAGACTCCCGATCAAGGAGAAATGAGTGTCTTTGAAGAAAGCATCTTGGGTTGTTTGGTTAATACACGAAATTCTCTCTTTATCATGCAGAAGAGTCATTTCAAAAGGAAAGTGCAAGTCAGTGAGGATTAGTTTGGCTTCTTGGAGGTCAGAACTAAATCTACAAAACGAATAAAATGACGCTGAAATAAACAAGAATGTGAAATTGCTCATCCGCGGGGATGATGTAACTAATGCTGACATAATTTCCAAGCAGAAAAGCAAAACTAGGTCAAAGCACATTGGCCTAACATAATAAGCTTTTTTGCTCCCAGAATTTTACCATGTAGGCTGTGTCTGCAGGCATTAATGTCTTCTGTTATCAATGTTCGGTGCTGTCACAAACGATTCGTGTCTTATCATTCTTTGTTAGTTAAACCAAAACAATGTAGTTTACATGTGAACTATTCCATTCTGACAGCTAAAATGTTAGAAAGGGGAAATGTTAAAAATATTCAGGAAGTGTCTTCTCCAGGCTGAGAAGCACTGGTCAGTAAATATTCATATTTAATAGTCCCCTATCACGTTCTTCTCCACCGAGAAATTTCTCTCACTCAGTCATCATGATTTCTATTCCTTCTCTCACGCAGAGCAATGTAGAAAGGGCGGCAGCATCCTATCTCTCTAGAAATCCTCTTGAAACAAAAAACCTCCACCACCAAGTCCCTCCGTGAGTAGCCAATTTTTGTATTCTGCTTGCCTCGCCCTTCTATTTGTTCCACTGCATTCTCCTGTACTACTTCCAGAAAACACCCCTGATTAATTCGCAGAGAAAAAGACTCCCTTCACTCCCACAACTCTCTTCTGTGTAAACATAATCCTCTTAAGGTTTTTACTCTCTGCCATGTTCACACTTATCGAAAATCACAGCAAAGACTATGCAGACAAAAGTAGCACAAACTCCAAGGATAAAGCTATGTGAGCATTTGGATTTTTTGGACAGTATTTGCTCCTAAAGGGGATACAGTCCTTCCTGATTCTTGACTCACCAGAAACCATCGACTTTCTGGAACTGTCTTGGCATTTATTGGCTCATTACATTAGACGGTGACCCCCAAACATTCAAATTTTATCTTACCAGATGGCGTGTAGTATAGTCAAAAGGCAGTAAGATGGGGAGTCAAGAAGACTCAGGCTCTAGAAGTAAACTTGCTCATACCTTTGCTCCCTGATGGAGGGGAAAGCATCCCTCGGAGTGAAAATTTCAACCCACACATGCTACACTTTTAACCAGTACTCTTGCTGTCTCCTAAACATGTAGTTTTCTAACATTTGGGGATGTCTTCCATCTCTGTTTCTTCATCTGGCCATTCATCTAGTTATTGGCAAGTGAGCAGGGCATTCAACAAATTGCACTTGTCCACAAACAGCTCTTTTCCTCTGAATTATCTGGGGAAAGGCCACTTCAAAACATGTACAACTGAAGCCACACTCCACCACTTGACATGCGACAGACAACTAGCCTACTGCGTGGGCCCTTTGAAAACGTATTTGTCCCGCTGTATCCGTAAACCAGTAAATGTCTCAGAAATTTCTATTTCATCATTTTAACTGTAAGTCTCAGTCTGTCACACCCAGAAGCAGTGAAAACGCTTTGTCCAGCATATGTCTTGAATCTCATAGAGAAAATGTGGCCACCATATGCGTAGAACGGAGCAGAAGACTGCCGTCTTCTCTCAGAAGCATTTTCCCAGTTGCTGAGTGACCTTGGGCATACCACTCACCTGGTAAAATAAACCAGCTGCACATGGGCCAAGGGCCGAACACACCGGTTTGGGCTCCATGAGGGCAAGAAGCAGAGCCCATCGTTGCTTCTAGGCTTTTGCACTATCGGAGGACACATCCCGTTTGGTAACTGGTACTGTAGCCCCACGACAGAGGGTAGAAGCTAAGCCGCCTGCCGTGTTCCAGGCCCTGTCCTCACCCAGAACACAACCGCATGGGCTACGCGGTCAAACAACTGCAACTTCCTTTGATTTTTCTCCAATGTCTATCTATTCAGTCCTTGCTGTTCCCCAATCTTTCTAACGCCCTTTCTTCCTCTTAAAAATGCTCCATTGGAAGATGCTCTTTCCTGCTAAAAATTCATGTAGCGCGTACCCATAAAATAGGTAATGGTTCTTCTTGTATGCCAGGCACTGTGCTTGGGCTCGGGGATTTCAAGATAATTAAGATGTAACTCTTGGTTTGTTTGTTTGTTTGTTTGTTTTTAATTTTATTTATTTATTTGACAGCAAAAGAGAGAGATAACAAGTAGGCAAAGAGTCAGGCAGAGAGAGAGGGGGAAGCAGGCTCTCTGCTGAGCAGAGCCCGATGTGGGGCTCGATCCCAGGACCCTGAGATCATGACCTGAGCCGAAGGCAGAGGCTTAACCCACTGAGCCACCCAGGCGCCTGTAACTCTTGGTCTTGAACAACTCAGTCCCAAGACAGGCAGGCAAATGATGAACTGGAAATGTACGCACCATTTCCAATACTTGTGTGGGTAAGAGGAAGCTCCCACTTTTTTCTTTCCATTTCTCCTAATCCAGTAGACAGCATTTAGCTACGAAGAGAATCCTTACAAACAACCTAAACCCACAAGAGCCATTATTCCCCTCACTTGGCCCCCTGTGCTTTCTTGGTTGTCACCCACAAAGAGCTCAGTGAGTCCCCAGGTTCAGGCAGGACGCCAAGAAAAGAACAAGTGAAGAGGTCGGACCCACAGGTGGACACACCAGCAAGTCCCATCTGCCAAAGCCATGACCTTGCCCACAAACATTGTCCCGGAAAGAGCAATCCTGACTTTTCCAGCTCCAGGCTCTACCACCTACTCTTTCTCCAAGTTAAGATTCATCCTGAGGTTCGAAGGGCTAAGACATGAGCCTTAGCTCACCATATTGCTTCTCCCCCAACACCTGGCCAAGACCATTGTCTAGAGGAAGTAGGAGTGTGTTTTGGCGGTGGGGTAGGACAGGAGGAAAACTGGGCACTTACAGAAACTCAACTCACTGTATTTGGATAGGGAGACCCACTGGGAGCCAGATGTATCAGAAGGTTGTAGAAAGAAAGCTGCAAACTCGAGTAAACTTTTCCTACTTCAAATATTACGAAGAGGGGCCCATTAGCCAAAGTACAGTAACTCGTTCTCCTTCTATGGTCCATCCTGTGTAACATGGAGGCATGTCCTCAAAACTCAGAACTGAATCTGATTGGTTATTTTTTTTAAGACAGCAAGTTCTAGAAATGGAATCATTTCTCACTGGAGAACCTTCGGGGTTTCAAACAACCAAACTCTTAGAGCACAAAGCCTTCCTGGCCTGGGGACTGCCTCGGAGTTATTTTTCTCTATTGATAAAAATTGGTGAGGGGGCGCCTGGGTGGCTCAGTGGGTTAAGCGTCTGCCTTTGGCTCAGGTCATGATCCCAGAGTCCTGGAATCGAGCCCCATATTGGGCTTTCTGCTCCGAGGGAAGCCTACTTCTCCCTCTCCCTCAGGTGCTCCCTCTGCTTGTATGCTCGCATGCACTCTATCAAATAAATAGAGTCTTAAATAAAGAAAAGAAAGACCTTCTTTAAAAAAAGATAAAAACTGGTTAAGTTACTACTTAATAATTATGATAAATGTATTTTGACTAGGAACTCATAACTTTCTACAAATGATATGCGGCTACAAATTAACTAAACTTCACAAATACAAACCATTTGTCAAGTCTCCTAAGGTCAAGAAAGCTTTGGCTACCAAATTATCAAGCAGATTTTTATCCATACAATTGTACTTACTATAGGCAGGCATTCTGCCCACGAATAACCTACATTGAGCTACAGAAATAATAAACTATACATCAGATCAAAGGTCCTTTGAGGGCAAGGGATCATATTAAAATCATGTCTGTAGCTCAAAAAGGCATATAATAACCATTTAAAGTAGCTTAAATGAACGACTACTGGATATATTAATTCTGTACGTACCCAGCAAAGGCCCTTGAATAATGTACTCTACTCATCATGAACAGCTGACTGCATATGAAACCTTCATCTTCGCCTTTTTTTGGCCTTTTTTAGCCAAAATTTTTCTTATAGCACAAAGCAGGTAAGTTCTTAGTTTTGTTTGTGTGTTTGCTTTGTGTTGTGTTATTTTAGGAAAGTCCTCTCTAAACATTTTTTTTTTCAGTGCCTCAATTTTCTGACCTCTTTACCACCACCTGACTTTCTGGAGGCCATTAACCATTCTAATTTATGTCAAAGGGATATTTTCCTCCAGGAGGTGGAGGGGGGAGTCTTGTGGATGCAGAAGGGTCCCTCATATTTTGTCCTTTCATTTAAAGAAATTTCTAGAGCATGCCGGCTTATAAAACTAGGCAATCAACCTTCTAGAACAACCCCCCCCAGATGAATTTCATGTGGAATAAAAGGAATTGATAATGAGCCAGAAAGAATCATGTTGATAAAACTGTCCCGTATCTAAATGGGAGATTAGATTCCTGTTTGACCTGGCTTTCTAGCCCTTTCTTTAATCACAGCATACTTGATATTCTCTTCCTTGAATGAACTCATTTTCATTGTGGCTTTGGTCAGAAGATTAAAGAATCGCTAACTAATTGTTCCAAGTAAGCAGAGCAATTCTCTGGGCCTGGGATCAGCTCCCGCCGCGGTGGCCAGGCCTTCCATCATAGACACTTCAAGCCCGACCTCTGCAGGTTGCTAACTGAAATGCACACCGCCTGATCGGGCTACGGTTTTTCTTTTTTAAAACCCCACCAGGTTCTGAAAATGCGAACATCCATACTAAGTGTAACAGGGAGAATGATCATACGTTGGCTTTCCCTTTCGTTTCATAAGTTGATTTTTGGAAGTAGCCACCATCTGACTGAAAAACATTTATATTTTATTTGCAAAATACTTTGGTCGTGGCTAACCATGGATTCTTTTTGCCTACGGAGAAAAATCCGAATGATTTGGATGAACTGGGGTCCTCAGAGCATGCGGGTTAAAAAATGTCCTGCTCGGGGCGCCTGGGTGGCTTGGTGGGTTAAGCCTCTGCCTTCGGCTCAGGTCATGATCTCAGGGTCCTGGGATCGAGCCCCACATCGGGCTCTCTGCTCAGCAGGGAGCCTGCTTCCTCCCCTCTCTCTCTGCCTGCCTCTCTGCCTATTTGTGATCTTTCTCTCTGTCAAAAAAAAAATGTCCTGATCAGCCCCACCTTCTTCTAATCAAACAAATCACTCTTTGTCCAGTGACCCAATCCCCCCCTTTCACGAAACACCGCGCAGAGCAGGTTGCCATAGCTACCTTGGATGTCGATTTACCACACAAGGGATCAAAGCCAGGAGACATCCACATACACACTTGGCCTTAAAACTCGCTGGAATGTCTGCGGATAACATGTACCCACCAATTAAAGGATCTGCCCACAGCCTACGCGGTCCACAGCCAAGCAAACTACAAACGCATGTCATAACGAATGGCAGGGAAAAGTCAACCTGAATGTTTCAAAACGACCAATAAGAATCTTTAATCTGAAAGCAAGTCTTGGGATTCTAACATTCCCTGTAAAGGAGAGATAGCCGGGAAGGCAGGAACATCTCGACGGGGTGCTGAAGACACGGGACCTCCAAACCAACCTCCAAACCACATGCAAAAACTTGAAACAGCTGTTGAAAGGGAACATTTCTCAGATACATATTTTAAATTCCGGTTACAGTATCCTTCTATCGCCGTGTTGGGACAAATGAGAACAGAAATGCCTTTTCAACTTTTATAGGCTTGACTTTCAAATGAAGGAAACCATAAAACATACTTGGGACACTACGTGATGCTTACAGAGCCGTAAGAAAAAAGGATGCTGTAGGCGAGTCCCGTTTTAAGCTCCAGCACCTCGAATTCCAAGCCCCGTGCGCCCCGGTAGCCTGCCTTTTGCAGTGGGTAGGACTCATCCTCAGAACCACTCCTAATCGGCTACACATCTTTATACTTTGCCGTTCTCTACCTTCACCTCCCCATTTGTTCAATGAGGATCAAACTGTGGCCTCGTTCTCTCCTGGGGATGTGACAGAGAATAAATAGATCATG
Organism: Enhydra lutris kenyoni; assembly: GCF_002288905.1. Lineage (NCBI taxonomy): Eukaryota > Metazoa > Chordata > Mammalia > Carnivora > Mustelidae > Enhydra > Enhydra lutris. The sequence goes on along the minus strand of NW_019154136.1, from coordinate 6,587,107 downwards.
TTGGGAAAGGACTTTGTAATCCTCAAAGGAAAGATGAATAGAAAGATGTTCATTACTAAACCAGATGTCCTTGGGCATTTTAATTCCAATCTGAAGAACGCAAAACAGGCCAGTCGCAGCTTCTCCGTAACAGCACGGTAACAGCACCAGGCCAAGAACCGAGCAGATGCCGACCACACAGGCTAGCGACCTCCTGCTTCCCCTTCACGTTCTAAGGCAAAAGGCGGTGATCTGCTTTAGCCCACCCGAGATCACAGTGTGTGCCTTCTTCTCTTGGGGTGCTTCAGAAAGTCATCAGGGTATCAAAAACGCAAGCTAGGTCTGGTGGGCAGTTTTATCTGGAGGAGGGAATTTTTTCCTTTCTAGCTCCAGAAAGAATCATCTGCTCTTCTCTCGTGCAGGGACAATGAGCGGGGCGCTGTGTGTGGGGGAGGAGAGCTGCAGAACGGAACAGGCCAACCTGTTGTTTCTAGCTGGGGCCGCCACAACAGGTGGCCATGCCTTTCCTCTCGCCTGGGAACACAGCAAATTCCTTCTCAAGGAAGTTTCAGGAAAGTTTCCCATTTAGGATCAGAGTGCGGAGAAAGATTGGCACACGCTTTGAAATTACTTCCTGATAAAGGCCAATCAGGTTTACACTTTTCTTTTGTTCTCACGCAGCGTGACCTTAGGAACCCTCAAATAATATTAACCTTCTATGCGTTTTTTTTTTTTCCTGCCACCCTGGCAGAAAGCCAAACCGCTCTGAATCTCATCTCCAGGCAGGCAGCTTTCTCCTTCTGCTAGCGACTCCAGGCTCCCTGCTATACCTAGGACGTGGCAGGGGTCTCCGCGCTGCCACACCATTGTTCCACACTGTGCAGCCCCGGGGACGGATCACTCCTCAGCGAAGAGACTGGATTTCACTGCCGAGCTGATGACACGGACCTATTTGATAGTTAACCGCTGCGAATCTGGCCGGGGCTGCTGGGCTGGGGTGGCCCGGCTGGGCTGGGCTGGCCGACTGGCTGGTGGGTGTGATTTACCCAGCCAGGGACGCAGCAGTCTGCCCCAAGAGAAACTCAAATAAAGTTAGGCTTAATCCACACCAAACTCCACCACCTCGCCCCTCCACAGCTGCTGCGGAACAATGTGTGAGACGCTTGAAACGCTGGACTGCCCCCGATTCTTTGGAGGAGCAAGGACTTCCCCCCTTCTCTCCTCCTTCCGTCCGCCCACCCCCGCAGCATCCCACTCCTCCACCCCACGCTTGGAACAGGCCAAAAAATGATGAGACACACGTAGTCAGAGGATTAAAAAGTCGTTCATTCACTAAATGACAAAGGAGTTATTACATGCATACCCTTAAAACTTCAATACCAGGCTCAATTCCAATTCACACGAATGCCACGACGCGCCAGGCATGGGGGAAATCATGCCAAGCCAGACAGCATGCCTCTTGGCATCAGGCATGGGGAGTGCCACCGTTCCACAGGGACTGTGTGGGAACAGGGATTCTGAAAACTGAGCTCAGACCCCAGTAAGGAGAGGACAGGTGGCCCCGCACAGGATCAAATGACTTCTTTGTTCCAGCTAAGGATCTTTGTCAAAATTGTTTTGCACTCCTCTTTTTCCTTTTAGATCCTTTCCATATGGGCTTCTTGCTCCTTTACCCCACCCCATCTAACTGCTCGGCGTTAAAAAGAATGGGGTGGGTTGTGGGTTTGGGGAACTGAAAGCAGCTCAGCCTCGGCCCCGCAGTGTTCAGCAAGGCAAGGGCAATTCATTGAAAACACACGGCACTTGCTTGTCTAAATCCGCTTTTTGGCAATCACTGCAACTTGCCAACCGTGCTTGCTTAGGGAATAAGCGACAGAGGGTCTTGGCGCCTGTCTGCTGTGCAGCGGAGTTGGGGGGGGGGGTCTGCACCACCTCCCGAGGTGGCAGGAAATGGACAGAAAGTTCTAAACCCCTCGCCCTGGTCCTCAAAGGGAAAGTTTGCTTCCTATGCAAATCACCTCCCCCAAAGTGCTCGGGGTGGCGTGTGCTGAACCCATTTAGGAAAAAAAAAAAGTGAAGAGGTTTTCTGGTGGTAATGCAGATGCTAACTTTTCCCACCCAGATTTATCAGGAGCTGGCAAAAGCAATTAACGCTCCTCTGGTAATTCGCCCTTGCCTGCCTCCCAGCATGTTTTTCCAATCTTGTCTTCCCTTTCTATGAGCAGTGATCCTGATATTTACATATTGACATAAGAGTCTTCCAAAAGTTTGAATAAGTTGTAAATCGCACCGTTTTCTTGGCTGCGCACACCCACTTTTTTCTTTTCCTTTTCTTACTGGTAAAGCTATAAACCCCTGCCTGGGCTGATAGGAATTTTATCATTCTGCCCCAAAGCCACGGAAGAAGCTGCCCCTTTAGAATTCCTTTCAAAGACTCATTTTAAGTAACCCCGAGCCTTTCTCATCTCCCCGCTTCAGGGTTGCCGTCTCACGTCCAGAAGCAACACGGTTTCCAAAGTGCTAGAACAGAAAAGCAAATCTGCATTTTTCTGGAAGGACTGTCTGTGTTCACTTCAGGCTGGTTCCGCCTTCTCAGCCATAAACACAGTTAAGTGCTCAGAATGGGAAGCCAAAGTGAGATAAGACGCCCCGTGTAATTCTTTTTCAGGATATTCAGTTATCTTTATTCTAATCCGAAGCGTAGGAGAGAGGCTAAAAGCTTGAGATGGATCCCGCTCAATACATTCCAGCGAGCAAACTGGAATTGATTTACATATTCGACAAACCGCTTTTAAGCCCTTTACAATGACTGGGTGACATCACCAATCACCATTAGAGGCAAAGCGGGGAGGGGTAGAAGAGTGGGGGGGGGCTCGGAAAATCGGCTTCTTCGGTTCCCTTAGGAAAATGCAGCCCCGCCTTCACGCCAAAAGGACGGACCTGGACCGGCATCTGCTAAGCCAGCGAGCTCTCCGGAGCACCATCGCAGGGGGCCCCAGGCTGCGCCCTCCCTCTCCGCCCGCCCGGGCAGCCCCCCGAGCTTACCTGCCTCATGTTTAGAATTCCATGACCCATCCGGCAGGGAGCGAGCTGCCTCGAAGCCCACGCCGCGGTCTTCAGAGGGGAAACAGCAAACCCAACAGAAGCCCGCCAGACAAAAGCAACTCAGTGAGATCCACAGGCAGCAAAGAGCACGTTTTCTTCCTTTTTCTTTGATCTGTTGCTACACGCACTCTGCCCAAGACAATGTCAAGTTTCTCAAGCTTTTCTTCCCCAGCCTATGAAAAGTCGGGCTCCGGGAAGCGAGGACCGCCTGGCTCTTATTTCAAATCGGGTCTCAGAGACGTCGTAGGTGGCTGGCTTGGGCCCCGGAGGCGCCCCGCCAATCAGGAGGAAGGGGTGGGTCCTGGGAGCCAGGAAGGCTGCCTCCGCGAGGATTACAGAGCTTTCGGGATTTAAATGGCTGGAAGCAGCTGGAAGCGCGGCGAAAGCTCCCAAAGTAAAGGATGAGTTAGTTCTATTCTCATCTCGCTGCTCCGGGTCTGCTCAAAGCCTGACTAACTAGCTTCGGGCCTCGAGGCCTTTGCCTTTTAGGAGCGCCCCAAAAGCACGAAAACCTTTGGAAGGCGCACGATTATTTCAGCCAAGGCAGTGCACCATTCAGGACCCGACCATCTTTTTGGAAAGGGTATCTGGGGGCGCCTGGGTGGCTCAGTGGGTTAAGCCTCTGCCTTCAGCTCAGGTCATGATCCCAGGTTCCCCCCTTTCTCTCTGCCTGCCTCTCTGCCTACTTGTGATATCTGCATCGAATAAATAAATAAAATATTTAAAAAAAAGAAAGAAAGAAAGAAAAGAAAAGGGTATCTGGCCCCGAAGTCTTGCTTTGGCGTAGCCGCGGGGGAGGAGACCTAATTGTTAGGCAGAACACCTTGGGAGGAGGCCCCGCCCACTTCATTTCCATATAGATGAACTGTACAGCCAGTCTAAAAACAAACAACAACAACCAACAAAAACCAAATCTGGATGGGAACTTGCACGTGAATCTAGTGAAACGCAACAAAAGACCAAGAATCTTTATCTGTTAAGGGCCCAAGGCATAATTTCAGATAATACTGTTATTAGAAAAAGAAACACTGACGTTTCGTGGAAAAGATAGTTTCTTTCTTTCTTTTTTCTTTTCTTTTCTTTTCTTTTTTTTTTTTTTTTTTGAGAAGACCGTTTCTAAGGTAAGTATCTACCTGTCACTATGGCTCACCATACCAACAGAGCTGATCTGGGGAACGTACTAGCAGGGACCGGCTGGCCATCATCTCAGCAGAATGGGAGAAAACCTAGCTGGCGTCTTCTGAACCTAAACCCAGACTTAAAAAGAATTCCCAAAGTCAGCTTTCTTAACTCCACATAAAGAGTAACTTCATTCAGTTCTGAGCCAGTGTGATTTCAACGCAAATCTACCTTTGGATTTCAGAAAAGCACAAGGCCAGCAAAGACCACTTTGTGTGGCACCAGTGGTATATTTTCTTTCCCAAAGAAGGGGCCACAATTTTGTGAGACTAATTTTTAAAATTCTTGTATCGGGGCAAAAATAACACGTTAGCAGATCATGAATGGGCTGTTCCTAGAATGTCATCTACATGGGCTCGGTAGGTAGGAACTCTTCCCAGTTCTCTGAAAACTCAGCAGCCCAATATCTCAACCCAGAAGTCCATACCCACCCCAGCCCCCCACCTTAGTAGGCAAAGGGCCCACCTGGGGACACAAGCTGACTTGTACTTATTTCAGAGCCCTTTGTTAGGAACTAGAACTCAGCACTATTGCCATTTGGGGTCAGATCATTCTCCGCGGAGGGTGCTGTGTTGGCATTGTGGGAGGCTGAGCAGCCGGTCTAGGCCCATGAGATGCCGGTGGCATTCTCACAGCCGTGACAAACCATAATAACCAATTACCAAATGTCCTTCAGGGGCAGGATGGGTAAAATCACGCCAGAGAACCGTGGATGTGCCAGCTCTGAACTATTGGCTCTCCAGCTACAGGGTGCAAGGAAGCTTCTGGGGAGACTGTTAAAAAATGCCAATCCCAAAGCCCCTGCTCCTTGTCCAAGAGAATCCGATCTACTGGTTTGAGGAGGAGCCTGGGAATCCGCATTTTTGTGTGTGTCCCCTCGCCCCCATCAAAGGACTCTGATTCACTTGGAGATACACTGCACCTATTCCTGCCCTAGGTGTGCCCACAGCCCCAGGACCTAGGGAGCTACCCAGAGCTGCTGCTGTTCGGTATCAGTCGGGTTAAATCCCAAGGTACAACTCATCTCATTTCTCACCCTCAACAGAAGCTTCTCACAACTGCCTTTGCCTTCTGTGACCATCATCTCAAAGGTAAACGTGAGCTGGGATCTCCTCTCGCCTTTTCCGAGTTTCATCCATCTTTCTTCACTTTTAGCTCACTCCCCTACCATCCTCCAAGGTCACCCCTCTTCTGTGCTTTCCCAACGCCCAAGACAAATTAATCCCTTCCCTCCTCTATGCTCATAAAGCCGTTCATAGACACTGGGTGGTGTGCTGGTAAATGTTTAACAACCAACCTGCAGGGGAAAAAAAAAAAGCCAAGATTTTTAGTAGCCTTTGTCAATCTCCATGCTGTAAATACTCCCTCCTTTCCCACCATGAGGACACTGAACACAGAGTTGGAAAAGAATCAGGACATGGTAAGCACCAGCTTGAGCGAACCACGATGGTCACTTCCATGGGATACTGTCATCCTCCACTCTTGAGTCTCTCTCTCCTATTAGACTGTAACACTCTCAAGGGCGAGAATGGCTTCCCATTCATCTTCGCAACCCCAGCCACTCACACTGTACCTGCCGTGCAGTAGGTGGTCGACCAGCGTGCGTTGGGAGAGAACGCAATCCAATGGGCAGCTTCCCCAAGACATGGGCCCCCATCTGCCTGCCGCCACTGCCACAGCAAGGAAGGGAAAAGACGCTTGTAGAAACTCTGACAGTTACCTTTTTACCATATGTCATATCTATTCTGTATTTATAAAAACAATATGCACAATGTCATCCACTGTCCTACTGCTCCCACGTCTGAGCGCCATAAACAGACCAGAGTGAAAGTCTAGAGGCCAGCCTTCTAAAACAGAACCTCAACTTCATGGACGTATTTCTGAGACACCACGCTTTTTCTGTTTTTGTATGAAGGCATCCCACGCCTTTGCACCCACATACTTGCACATCCTATCAGCTATAGATTCCAAAGATCTCAGGAGGATTATATACAATAATCCCTGGGAAGTCAATGGGAGGGCATATCCACTGGGAAGACAGTAATTGGTGATGGCCATCTCTACCATCTTCTCATTATGCACTAAAGCAGGAAGGCTAACGGTGGTGTCATTAACAAACAGCACTTACGAGTGCCTACTGGAGCCAAGCATGTTGCCAGGTTCTTCACAAATGTGCGCCATTTACCCTCCACCAAAATACCAAAGACTAGACATCACCACTGTCATGCTAAGAGGAACAGACAAGATCATCGAGGCAAGGTAAATAACCCAAGATCTTCTTGTTATAAATTGCCGTACCAGGAAGCAAGTGTTTGAGATCAGTATAACTCGGCTTTTTGTTGTAAAATGTGCTGCTTCCAGAAGTGTCCAGAAACACCTAAAGAAAGTGGATAGTGTAAAAAAATGAAGTCTTTTTCATTTATAAATAAATACAATTTTTTGGACTTTTTTTGTATAATTTTTAAAGCTTCTAATGAAATAAATGGCCCCTTGGTGGTTGTCCCTAAGTGAGCATTAGATCCACTTATTGGGAACAGCGTAAGCCAGTAAAGTGACACAAGCACAGAAACAGTGTGTGCAAATTACAGCTGAAGCAATGTTGTGGTATTGACAGATATTCCATAAAAGGTAGCCTAGACCAAAAAAAAAAAAAAAAGAAAGAAAGAAAGCAAAAGAAGAAAAAGTAGTCTAGACAACAGTCCTCTGTGGTCATGTGCAGGTTTGGGTATAAACACACCTACAGAGTAAATATCACATAGGAGCCTAGGCAGGTGGCCCTGGGCAGGCCCTACTGGACATGGCTGGCCGTGAGCATGCCTCCTCACAGGAGAGCTAGCAGGACCTGGGCCGCCTCGTCCTGTGTTCTGCTGAGGTCAAAGCCTATGGGATTAGCATTTGTGTAAGTAAATCATGGTTGGCTATCAGTAACTTTGTAGAGTTTATTGAAATATGGGTCAGGACACGTCATTAAAAGTCAGTGAACCAAGCTGAAATTGGCCAGTCAGCCACCTGGGAAGTGTGCTTGGTGCAAGTGCAGTCTCTGGGGTCTGTGAAAAGACAGTATTTCCTCTCCCGCAGAAGTTCCAGAAACCTGGTTGCCTTATACTTAACAGCGGCTGGAGGAACAGTGTACTTGAGGTAATGAGGGAAGGTAGTTCACGTCGATAACAATACAAGGCCCAGCTTAGGAAAAAAAAAAAAAGAAAGAAAGAAAACCCCACCTATAATTCTTACAGGAGGTCACAATGCAACAAGTCTCTACTCAGTGGGCGTAGGTACTCCTTAAGCTAGTTTCTTTGAGTTGGTTGATGGCGGCAACATGGTATACCAGAAGTACGGGTCATAGATGCCATTTGGAGTCCATTTTTGGTATCCATGTGGCTGGTAAGCTCGCTGATGGACTCCAAGTAAACCAACTGACATCTTTAACCCCAATTTTCAGGGGACGATTGGGCAAATTATGGACTGAAAGTTTGTGCTGCCCCAAAATGCATATGCTGAAATCCTAACCGTAATGTGATGGTATTAGGAGGTGGGGGGCTATCATTGGAAGGCGATTAAGTCATCAAAGTGGAGAGTCATGAACCACACTAGTCCCTTGTGAAAGAGATCGCAGAGAGCTATCTCCCCCTTTGCCTCGGGAGGACACAGCAAGAAGACAGCTGTCTGAAGCAGGAAGTGGGCTCTTATTTTCCACCCAATATGCCCACACCTTGATCTGGGACTACCAGCCTCTAGAACATGAGAAATAAATCTCTGTTGTTTATAAATCCCCTAGTCTGTGGTGCTTTGTGTTAGCAACCTGGTGGACCAAGACTGATAAAATCAGGAGCGAGAAAGTTTTTTTTATAACTCTTGATGTCTTAGTGTTTCGGATGACAAGATTCTGGAAAGAAGGAAAGAAATCTGTGAATACAAAAATGGAAGGAATAGACACACCATGAGAAATGGGTTTGGAAAACGTACCCTAAGGGCAGACTTGCAGACAGGACAGAGTCATGGTTTTCAATACATTGAACTTAATATCTCCTCACTGAAAAATTAAGAAGTTAAAACAAATCATGCTATTTAAAATTTTAATCCTAACTTAACTACTTAATAATTCTCTGCTTTTAGAGGTTAAATATTTTGACATTTCCTAGTTTTTGTTGATGGATTAAATATGGCTGATCCTTCTTTATCTTCCTCTTAGTAATCTGGTAAAGGTTTATGCATGAACTTGGCGATGATTTTTATATACTCCTCCTGCTGTCAAATATTCTCTACACTCCCAGTTAAACCTTCTGCTTCATGTCAACACAATAATATCCTACTTCCCTAAAGTAATTTTTCAATTTCCAAGTCATCTACTTTCCTTGCTACAATTTCGTGCTTAAATTTGCAAGAACGTTATTATAATAATATATTTTTTACTTATCTTATTAACCCTTTTCCTAGATTCTGAGGTCAATGAGGCCTGTATCAGTCAGAGTTCTTCAGAGAAATAGAACTGGTCGGATATATAGCATATATCTTGAGATTTATTTCAAGGACTTGGCTTCGATGATTTTGAGGACTGGCAAGTCTGACATCTGTAGGGCAGGCTGGCGGGAGCTCATCCTGTAGTTCCAAGGGAAAATTTCTTCATCCTCAGGGAAACCTCGGTTTTGCTCTTAAGGCCTTCAACTGATTGGGTGAGGCCCACCCACATTCTCAAAGATAGTGTACTTTACTTAAAGGTTATAGTTGTTAACCACATCTACAAATGCCTTCACAGCAACCCCTAGATTAGAGTTTGAGTGAATAATGGGTACTATAGCTTAGCCAATGGACTTGTTAATATCAAAGCACACAATATGTAATCAATTAGTCCATAAATGTTTACTGAATTGTTGCAACTAATAATAATAATAATTTCAAAACTGCCATCAGCAAAAGGCTCTCTTCTCTATAAATAATGAAATCTTGCTAATAGATTTATTATGTGCTTCTCAACTGCAACACTGGAAGATAGGAGCTATAAAACTTTGAGATAAAAGGATTTCTAACTGACGATTCTATACCGAGTCATGCTATTCATCAAACGTCAGGATAGAATGCAATTTTTTTCCATAGAAGGACTCAGAATTTTTGCATCCCTTCTACTCTTTCTTTGGAATCCACTCAAAGATGTGTTTTAGCAAAAGGAGGGAATTGAACCGAGGAAGATAAGCCAACATAAAGAGAAGCGAAGATGATGGGTGTTATAGTTCTAAAAAGGCCTCCATCCAAGCTGGAGCAGGAAGATGGACAACTCCTGGACAGAGGCCTCCAGGGGGAGAAATGATACTGAGAGGTCGCATCTGAGGATGAACAGGTGCACATGGATATAAGCAAAAGGCAACACTATTATTCATCCCAGAAAGCAAAAGAGTGCACATGAAAAGAAGCCCAGTCCTAGGACGCTCCTTCTATCAGCAGCAATCTCTGCTCTCGATCTTGCGGCAGAGACGACTGGGAGCCAATCCAGTACCCACCTTCCCCTTGTTTCTTTCCAACAGAACTTCAGTATATTTGGTGGCAGAAATGTGGCCGGCTGAAGGGCATCTCCCAGTCTCCCTGGCAAGCGTGGGTGGTGATGGGACACTGTATGGCCGATGGAAATTTAATAGAAGCTGCTGTGGCGATCTCCTGGGAGAGCTCTTCGAGGAGACACACAGTTTGCCCTTCAGCCTTCCCAGTTTCCCCACCAGGGGTTCGGATGGAGTGTCTGAGGGACTGGGGCCGCTGTGTCACCACGAGAGGGACAGGACATGCGGTCAAGCTGGCAAACAGGAAAGAACAGAGGACCCTGGATTCCTGAGGACGTCTTAGAGTCTCCGCATGAGCCCTGAACTTCATGTTCGGGGAGAAAAATAAATCACTACTTTGTGTGAGCCCGTGTTTCAGAGTTTGTGTTCATAGATGAACACAGTTCCTAACTGACACAATTTTATTGGGAGGGTGTGGGGCGGGATGGGGAGGTTGCGCAAGAGAGGTCATTTCTTCCTGATCCTATGCAGGATATGAAAGATAAGGTCTAAAATTCATAGGCCAAGAAAGAGCAATAAAAGCATATTCTGGGAAATATCAAAGTCCATAGCAGAGGAAATATTTACAAGTCGAAAGGGATTGCTCCTAGGATGGAGGGGGACGGCTGTTTTTATTACAAGTCTTTAGTATATTTGTACTTTGAAGATATATTACTTTGATAAAAATTAAAAATAATTAAAAACAAACAAAAAGATATGCACTGGTGAGGAAACCAATTTCTTGTCCTTAAACTCACTTCCTGTATTAGCAGTATATTATGATTATCTGGCTCATAGTTAACCAAAGAGTCAGGGTAGAGCATTCGAGAAGTTACATGCCTGATGGCCCCAGCTGAATCTCAAGGGCAATGTCACCACGTCATGCACATATGATCTGATTGGCATTTTCTCTTTCCCCCGCCATGGATTTACTTTGCTCCAAGTTTATGACTGATTTGCCATGCATAGGGGCAAATACATATATGAGACAGCCCTGATCCAAACTGTTTTAGATGAACATTCTTTTAGATCTCCAGGAATCAAAATCCTACAACCCGGACGTCCCAATAATTCATTAGACTAACTAAAAATTTTTTTCTTTTTATTCCAATTGGCATCATTCTTGATTTAAATTCATTTTCTAAAATTGGGTTTAAGTATGGCTAGGAATAACTTGTCATGCTTCTTTATATTATTACCACTTTACTTCTTATCCTTATTCTTTCCTCTCCCTTATTTTTCTTATATAAGAAAAGAGTTAGTCTCTCAAACCTTTAATATTTTAATGCTCAAAGCTGATTTTTAAATTAGCCTTAGAGATTAAAAAGACATTTACTTTTGTGACCCAGATCTCAGTTTTTATATGTTAGAAACAAGCAAATCAGGCTGGTTCATTGATAATCACATGGACAGAAGGTGAATAGAAATTTTAATCAAAAGAAGCTTTGAACAGGATTTGCGCTCCTTGCTTGTAAAAAGACAATGCTTTATCCTTTAGATTGACACTTCTCAGATGCAGAGAAAGACTGCTGAAATGGCTGTATTTTTTTCCCCTGATTGGCACGACTCAATAAGTGGTTCCCACCAGAGGAAAAACTCACGATGAGCCAGAAGCATGGCTTACACGCCTCTGTCCTTTGCTAGACACCGATCAGGCTGTTGTTGTTGTTGTTGTTTTTAACTCCCTTTTCATAGCCAAAAAAAAGAATAGTTGCCCTTATTTCCTTATAACTAGATGGCTCATGATGAGTTTTTCCTCTGCTGGGAACCACTTAGGAAAATTCGCGCAGACTGAGATAGGCTTTCCTGTACTACTCCCCTGATACAAGATGCAAGATAAACACGTCGAGGGGAGGCAAGGGAAAAAATGCGAACGCTGAGTAGCAGTGCCTTGCCTTTCTCCATTTTCACTAAAGAGCTTTTTGAAATGTCTCAGGAACTGCATTCAAATGAAGCTTCATTTTATTTCTCCTTCGATTTAATAACTTCCAAAAGGAAGACTTCTGTTGCTTGTCTATTTCATAAACGGTGCCACTACTTAAAAATACTTTTAATGCGAGTGATTTAAAGAACATCACACAATGAACAGGATAAGCGTGCCCTTCAGTGGAGCTTTATCTGTGTCATATCAGAATATTTCTCCTAAATGATCTCTGTGTGGGGGGAAAAGATAATTTCGTTATGGTCATCTATGGGCAAATTAATTTCATGCAATTAAAGGAATTCAAAACCAGCTGATACACTCTGCTCTAAGAGGTCTAACGGAGTGCAAGCTTACACTGAGGAGGGGACATCTGCACTAGAGAGATGTACGAGTATTTGTGCTACGGGGAACGAGAGGTGAAAGGAATCGCGGGTCTCTTGTGGACCTGGTATGCGTCAGGCCCTCTTGAAGACGGAGCGAGTTTCTGGGGTGTATGTGACAAACCCATCTCTCTGACTCCGAAACTCGTGCTATTTCCGGCACGTGGTGCTGCCACCCTGGTCCCTGGTGCCGCTCTCCTTTGGGAAGAGGTGCCGCGGGGCTCCCTCACCCCCAGTGCCACATACAGGAGTGTTTGGGATTCACGGCTTGCTTTGGTTTGGTTCTGAAATCACCAATCTCAATCCGCCTCCCAAAGCATGTCGCACAGCACCTTCAAGGTAAGCTAGTGTTCGGGGCGCCTGGGTGGCTCAGTGCCTTTGGCTCAGGTCATGTTCTCAGGGTCCTGGGATCGAGCCCCGCATCAGGTTCTCTGCTCAGCAGGGAGCCTGCTCCCCCCCCCTCTTCTCTCTCTGCCTGCCTCTCTGCCTACTTGTGATCTCTCTCTAATAAATAAATAAAATCTTTTTTAAAAAAAGTGAATACAAGGGGAAATGATTAGCTTTGACAGTGCTGGTAAATTAAAGGAATGAGTCCTGGGTTCAACACCAAAAATTTCTAAATTAGACAACATAGGTTGTCTGAAATCTCAAAACAAGGTAAGCCCAGAGTTCACCGTTATCTTTGAAAACCCAGTGAAGCACTTTAGTGATTTTTATTCACCTTCAATGGCTCTCCAAATTCGGGGTGTGTTCATTGGATCATTTCTAGACAGGAGGAAAAAAATATCCCACATGGGTGCCTATCGATGGGGTATTTCTCGTGGAGAAAGAGGTCGCCGCTGCAGGGCGGGACATGAGTGCTAGGGCCATTTCTCTAGGACCGTAAATGAGGTTTTCCTTCTTCATTCAGAATTTCTCCAAGGTTTTCCCATTGGAATATGTTTCTGGGATTCAGTTCCACAGTTAGGAAAGCGTGCAGCCTGTGGAGGGTTAGCGATCTATAGATACCTTTATGTTGCTAATGAATGTGAACCAAGCCAAAAAGTTTATACGACACATGGAAAAAAAACACTGCCCGTAGTACTTGATTTATTATTCCCAGTCAATGCAGCACAGCAATGTGGCTAGAAGCACCTATTCCAGAAACAGCCTCAGTCCAAATATCAACTTTGTCACTTAATAACCGTGTGAACATGGCCCATCTACTTATTCTCGCTCAAAGTCAGTGTGATTTGAATAAAGCGATTTGTTTCAAAATACTATTATTTAGGGGCACCTGGATGGCTCAGTGGGTTAAAGCCTCTGCCTTTGGCTCAAGTCATGATCCCAGGGTCCTGGGATCGAGACCCGCATCGGGCTCTCTGCTCAGCAGGGGGCCTGCTACCCCCCCCCCCCCCCCCCCCCCCCCCCCCCCCGCCTGCCTCCTCTGCCCTCTTGTGATCTCTGTCTGTCAAATAAATAAATAAAATCTTTTTAAAAATACTATTATTTAACATTTACGGAGGGCTTACTAAATGCCAGACACTTGTGAGCCTGTTAAATTCTCCTTTGCCCCCAGGAGAATGGGTACTAATAGTATCCCCATTTGCCAGTAGTGAAAACTGAGGCACAGAGAGGCAGAGTGAGTTGCTGAGGTCGTAAAGCTAGGAGGCTGCAGATCCTGGTTTACACATTCAGGCTGACTGGCCCCTGGAAACATGCTCTTAGCCACAGAGAACACAGCGCAGGGTGAACATGCAAAAATTGTAGCTCGTGTGATGATGAGGTAACGACTAAAACAAGAAAATGCCCAATGGTCACTCATGCGTTTGTGAAACTACTTGTAGTCACCGTGTGACTCCATTTCGATCTGTGTCTCACCTTTGCCAGCTCTGTTTTGGGTGCACAAAGCCTGTGTTCTTCCATCTGGGGCATGCACAGATACAGGGCCACCTTTGCTGAGAACATCAGAACAAGGCATTCAGCCTTCGAAAGTTCCCCTTAAAAACACCCGGGGGCGCCTGGCTGGCTCAGTGGGCGGAGCGTGAGACTCCTGATCTCAGGATTGTGAGTTGGAGCCCCACGCTCGTGGTGGAGCCTACTTAAAATAAGAAAAACAAAACAAAAAAATACCCAAGGCATAGGAGTCCTTAAGAGTCAGAAGACCACCGTAAGTGAACAATGGTGGTTTCTCACTGTCCTTAGTGACATTTAAGACTATAACTTATTTACATGTGCTCTAGATACGGAACAGGAACCAAACGCTCAGATCCACTGGCAAGTAGCCCCAGGGTAGGCAATGAGATGCAGTTGCTGTCCCTTTGCCCTCCACGTGGATCATGGAAGTCTCGCCTCAGCCCCAAAGTGCTTGCAAATGGGACTGTCCGAGCCTCTGCGCCTTATTTCTTCCCATTACAGTCACATCCTCTGGCCTAATGAATTTCTAAAACTAGTTTTCATTTTATTTAGGACAAGTTTCCAGCCGTGTTTTAAAATTAATCAGCACTAGTAATAAAAGATAACACGACCCCTGAAGCTTTTGGCAAACACGTTCCACCACCGAACATACTATTGTAACACCCTTGCCTCTAGAAAAGTTGAAATGGACTATGCCACGCCTATTTCCTCTAGCTGCCGCTCTCAGACAACTCCCTTACTCTCTGAGCAGACAACTCCCTTACTCTCTGAGCTTTCGGCGTCCTTATTTGCACAATCAAAGCATCAGCTGACTCGTCTGCCCTTTGAAATCACCAGGAAAAGAGATTTAAAAGGTATTAAAAGGTGTCGGTGAGGGGTGCCTGCGTGGCTCAGTGGGTTAAGCCTCTGCCTTCAGCTCAGGTCATGATCTCAGGGTCCTGGGATCGAGCCCCACATCCCCCACATCGGGCTCCCTGCTCAGCGGGGAGTCTGCTTCCTCCTCTCCCTCTGCCTGCCTCTCTGCCTACTTGTGATCTCTGCCTGTCAAATAAATAAATCTTAAAAACAATTTAAAAAATAAAATAAAAGGTGTTGGTGAGAGAGTCTCAGTCCCAGAGACTCTGATTTAATTGATCTGGGCTGGGCCTGGGTGGGGAGTTTTGGTTTTTTTTTAAAGTTCCCCTAGGGAATTAGAATGAGCAGCCCAAGTTAGAGAACCTTGGGTTGGTCTAGATCAGCGGCTTTCAAATGACAGCGTGTGTCACAATTCCCTGGAGGGCTTGTTAAAACACAATTACCCAGCCCTACCCCACCTGATTCAGCAGGTCTGGAGTGAGGCCTGGAAATTTGCACTTCTGAAGAGTTCCCAAGTTCCCGGGTGGGGCTGTGCCCCAGGTTTGTGAACCACTGCTCCCAATCTGGGCTTCTCAAACTCCAGCCCTCAGGCCAAATCCTGCCGGCCACCTGTTCTTGCATGGTTGGTGGAGAACGGTTCTTACTGTTTTCAAACGGTCGAAGAAAATCATCAAAAGAATTCTATTTCAAGTCATGGGAAAAGTATATGAAATTCAAATCCCAGGGTCCATAAATAAAGTTTTATTGGAAGGCAGTCACACCCATTCATTAAACCGAGCCGGGGCCTGGTGTGACTGCCTGTTTGCCGATGAAGACAGCCCGGACTGCCACTGGCTCATACTCGAGCTTAGGTGTTTGCCTCCCGAAGCAGATCAGAATGTGCCTCCCCCCCCGCAAATATGCCACTTTGGCATCCGGATTATTTTGTACTAAAGGCAACTGAGAACTGGGGCGCCTGGCTGGCTCAGGCAGCAAAGTGCGCAACTCTTGATCTCGGGGTTGTGAGTTCAAGCCCCACGTTTGGTGTAGAGGTGACTTAAAAATAAAAATCTTTAGGGGCGCCTGGGTGGCTCAGTGCATTGAGCTTCTGCCTTCGGCTTGGGTCATGATCCCAGAGTCCTGGGGTAGAGCCCCAAGTCGGGCTCTCTGTTCAGCAGGGAGCCTGTTTCCTCCTCTCTCTCTGCCTGCCTCTCTGCCTGCTTGTGATCTCTGCCTGTCAAATAAATAAATATTAAAAAAAAATAAAAATCTTTAAAAATAAAATCTTTTAAAAAAATAATAAGGCAGCTGAGAACCAACAGCTGCAGGAAGAGTTCGCCGCGGCCCTCTTATCTGCCTAAAATCAGGGCATACATTTCCCTTGGGGGAAGGTGCTCTCCCCCAGGTTGGGGGAGAGAAGAGTGAGTCTTCTCATGGAAGAAGACAGGGCGTCGACACTGAGATGGGTTGGCATGAGCAGACCATACTAACATACCCCTTCCCTGCCCGTAGTGTCCGCGGAGACCTCCTCATCATTTCCCCACATTTTGGCGATCCTTGAAGCCCAAACCTTGTTTTCTTTGTAAAAAGGGCACAGAAGCCCTCCACTCTCACTGCTTCTTTGAGTCCTGCCCCTTCTCCCCGAACTCTCGAGCACATACATACTAAAAACTTGTGGGCCTTTCATTCTGTTAATCTGACTTTTGTCAGTTTCATTCACAGGCCCCGCTGATGGACCTGGGAGTAGAGGAAACGTTCTCCCTTACCTGACACTCCGGACCGCAGAGATGGGAGAAGCTGAGGCGGCAGACTCCTCGGTTCTAAAGTTCTCCTTCACCTTTTCTCAGTTTGAGGACAGATCCCAGCCGAAGCCCAGCTCCAGGGTTCCCCCCGCAGCCCGCCACGGAACAGGACGGCAGGAAAGGCCACTCCGCCCGAGAGAGCCGTTTGGAAACAGGCTGGTTTCGGTCACCTCGCAGCAGAAACACATGGCCCTGTGTCCCTTCTGGTGGCAAATGCGCACGAAATGACCACCCCAGATCTCTCTGCAGCCAAACCCCGGGACACAGCCTCTGCAGACGCGAACGGAGGATCTTTCTGAGAAAATGGCAGGCACGCCACGGGCAGGGTGAAGAGGAGGGCTACGCTTCATTCCTAAATATCTGAAACCCCAAAAGTCACTTCACGGTATCTCCTTTTCAGTACTTACTGCATCGTATTTTAATGAAAGCCTGCTATGTAAGAAGTCTTCGGTGATACAGTAAGGCCTGAGAACACATCCTGCTGGAAATAAGCCCGTAAGTTGTAAAAACGTCCTCAAAAGCCCCTTCTCCTCCTGACTCAGGCCCCTAATTAAATCTAAATCCCAGTAATATCATCCCCGGTTACCTAACAGGGTTCTCTTGCCCCCTGCTTCTGTGAAGAGATGTGTATCCTTTTCAGGTGACTCTTCCCTTCACAAAAAGGTTGCCATGGCTACATTTTTTTTTTTTTTAACTGAAGGCTGGTATTTTAGAGCCCATGCAATTTAAGTGAGGTACACCTGGCCTGAGGGTTATACTAATTTAAGCGCCTGTCTTTAATGCTAACAATTGTATCTTAATGCAGCTGCTCTGCGCGCCTGGCATACGGTGCCCAGGAGCAGTTGGAAGCGGCGTGGGAGTTCCTTAAGGAAAAGCGGGTAAGGCCAACCTCACCCAGCCCACCGGACTATCCACTTCAATCAGCGGATGCTTCACTCGCCTGGAATTTGTCTGTCCTCGGCATGTTTAATAATGAGTCACAATAATGAGTCACACGCTGCGTCTGCCAGGCTCCCAGGGCCCAGGGCCACGTGACAATCTTCTGTGCCTACGTCCCTCGTCTTTGTTCCGACAGGCCACTCCTGCCTCCCACAAAGCCGGCCTGATGCTACTTCGGTGGGTCTATTTTCCTTCCAGGGCTCCCCTCGCACGTGATGCTTGGGAAGTCGATGGTCAGGCATGCAAACCAAGAGGAAATGTGTGCCATCTTGAGTCACGATGCTTTAATAAGGCATTCTTCATGGACAAATGACTTCTGGTTCGCCCCTGAGTAGGGGCAAGTTGAAAAGCGGAACCTGCTTTTCGGAAGGAATGCAGCATGGAGCTGTTACGCTGCCCGAAAACCTGAAAACACAAGCCACCTGCTTCTGACTTTAGCCAGGAGTTTATTAGGTAAGGATCGCCACCTTTACGATTACACTTAGGTGAAATATCATTCCAGACGTCATTCCAAAAACCTTCCACATGCTTCTAATGATTGTTCCACTCTATGAATACAATGGCACCAAACATTTAGGAATGTCTCATGGTATCTCAAGAATTTCTTTGCAGTGCAAAAGAAACCTTGAGATGTTCATCTTGGACGACAGATGGAAATGAACAAAATCGGTATCCATTTTCCTGCAAGTTCAATTGATTTTTTTCCTGTAATCTCTAGAAAATGAAGCACCTTTAAGAAGACATATATCTAAATTATACCTTTTTCAACCAGCCATGGAATTTTGCAAAAACGAAAAATTTTTTAAAGCCTGGAATTAAACAATTGCCGCATTGAAATACATCGGTGACTTTGCCTGCTGCGAAGCTATTAATTTAGTATTTTCCCATGGCTTTAAAACTTTGCATCTTTATGTAGTAATTTATTCTCATGGAAATACACTAATTAGGGTGACATATGTAACAATAACATAAATCCAGTTGTTTCCCATGGGTTGATCGTAGTCTGGCACAATCATGCCTTTGCTCAAAAAAGACTGAAAACAATTTCACATGAAGAAACTAGTTTCATTCTTCAATCAACAATTTCAATCAGTGCTTAGTTGTCTAAGATTAAATGCAAAACATATCACAGGCACCAAAACCACTTTTAATCCTTCTTACTGAGCTACAGATACTCCTTCATTTAATCTTTGATTTGTTAGATAAAGAGAAAGAAATAAGGGAGAAAGACAAAGATTTAAAAAACAAAACAAAACAGAGAGAACAGCATGAAAGCAGCTATAAAATGCTGGTAAAATGTGGAAGAATAGAAACCATGTGGAAGTAAGTACTGTGGAGTAAAGGTTTCCCAAAAAATCTTCAGGAATCTTCTTTAAAAATACAGTAACAGAGAAAAAGCCCCCAAAATGAGCGAACGCCAGTAGGAAAGTCTTGGTCAATTCTCTTTTCCTTAGAAGAAACAACAAGATTAAGAGTATAAAAATAGAGAGGAGGGCACAATAGTAATGGGTAGTTTTGTCTTCCTTCAGTGCCTGCTCTTTGCTATAATTAATCATTTACTCCAACTGCAGACCACCGGGGAACTGCACTGAGTGGCAACAATTCAAAGCGATGGAAGCCAAATCAGTCCTTACGGGTTCCCCTATTGGGGTTTGGACCCAGAGTGAAAGCAAGATAATGGTCTCAGAGCAGCCTCTGGTGGCTGAATGTCAAAAGCTCAAGAAGTCAGAGGCCACCTGACTGGTGTTCTTAAGATTTTGTGCAAATGGAAGTTAGTTACTATTTAAACCACTTCAAGCCAGTCAAGTAGCCCAGAACTGACTTGGTGGGAACTGAAATGAATTCATTAGTCCCAAAGACTATCTCAGCTAACAGGAGCTTTGATGCTGACAAATTGGGCAATTCAGACAACAGGTACAATTTTCCTAACACTTGGACACGAAAGGGTGTTGAATACAAAATCATCTCCAACTTTCCCGAGTCTATCCAATAAATGTTGAGCCGATGGTGACAGACACCTGAAATTAATTTTAATTTTTAAGTGATGGATATATTTAAGCAATCTAAATATTTTCAGTTCGTAAAAAGCTCTGTGTATGAGTGTGGGGTGTGTGTGTGTGTGTGCGCGTGCACACGCACGCAGATGCACGCACAGAGCTCTGTCCATTAGATGCATTTGGGTGCGTGCTCTTGTCACAGATTTCCCAGCTGGAAAACATCTGTTTAGGATAGAGGCCTGTAAATTCCATCTGGTAGACTCCCCATTGAGCCATCTCATCTGGGATGTTTCTATGGGCCCCTTTTGAAAAGTTTGACTCTCATAATGTCACCTGTGGCAAGCGTCATGTCCAAAAGAGCACTGCCATCTGCCAGTGCACTTTCTGAACACATCACGTTTTCACAGCAGGTTAGAATCTTTTGTTCAAAAAGAGCTATTCTAGGGGCACCGAGCTGGCTCAATGGGTAGAGCATGCGACTCTTGATCTCGGGGTCATGAGTTCAAGCCCCACATTGGACGTGGAGCTGATTTTTAAAAATGTGCAAGGAATTAATAGTAACATCCCAACGTTAACTTCTCAGTCCCCCCTCCCCCCATTTTACTGCGGTAATGTAAGACATTAACATTACGGAAAGCACAGTGGAGGGTATGTGGGAATGCTCTCTACTATCTTTGCAACTTTTTTTCTAAATCTAAAAATGTTCTGAAATCAAAATTGTATTGTTTTTAAAAAGTACGAAGAATAATGAGTAAATAACACTGAGGGAAGTGGGAAAGGATTGACAAAGTTCTCTTGTAGAAAGGATTACTAACATGTGATCATTTACTGTTGTCTGTTACGCTCCAGGCACTGAACTATGCACCCTATCAACATTAACTCATTACAATGGTGCCCCTTCAAGTGTTTTGGTAAAGGAATACCGTTGCCTACTCTGAGTAACAAAAGAACCAACTCTTGAAGGAAAAGATGTGGTGCTTAAATTTCACTAGGAGAACCTTCCTTTATTCTTCCTCTCGCTCGCTGTTTTCTTTTCTTTCTTTTATTTTTTAAGATTTTATTTATTTGACAGAGAAAGAGAGTACACAAGCAGAGGGAGCAGGAGAGGGAGAAGCAGGATCCCTGTTGAGCAGGGACCCCGATGCAGGGCTCCATTCCGTGACTCTGGGATTGTGACCTGAGCCAAACACAGATGCTTAACTGACTGAGCCACCCCCACGCCCCACCTCTCAGCTTGCTCTCTTCACCTTCCCTCGAGTCTTAGGCCCACTCCAAACCTGATCTTCATTCCTTCCCTCCGTGACGTTTCTTTGTCATTACTCCTATGTTTGAGTATCTGAACAGTTGTACATTCATTTATTCTGATACCCCAATTTTTGAATTTAGAAGTCAATAAATTCCAGGACTCGACTATTTAAATTTCGAGATCTCTACTACATCCTAGTGTTTTCCGTAAGAGAAAGCAAGGGGTGGTCGTTGTGCCAGGGGCAGCGCAAGGGTCTGAGTTGGAGCCAGTCTCAGTCTGGCCAGGAGGTCCCGTTGTGAATTCTCTGGATTTGATGAGTTCCTCTTCAGTACTCGTCAAGTAACCTAATTAGTAGCTCAGCTATTCTTAGCCCCAGAACAGGGGCCACAGCTCCCATGACAGTCACCAAGCACGATTTGCAAGCCTGACACAAAAACGTTACTCCCTTCCAAACTCAGAAAGTATAAGATGCCCAGACGATGAGTGGCAATAGTAGGTCTCCAAAGCCCGGCTTCCCTTTAAGCTCTCTTGCTGTCCCCATTCCAAGGAGCCTTGCTGTCTGCATTACTCATTTAATTATGGATCCCATTCGAACTTACGTTCACTTCTCTGTTGTTACTACCCTTATCGAAGCCAGACCTGTCTGTTGAACTTCTTCCCACGTGTTGTGGGTACAACTGCATGACCCCCTGCTCTGCCAGTGTCAAGGTGAGATGGTACCATGTGACCAAAAGCCGCAGGGAACAGGGAGTCGGGAGAGCCGCCTCCTATTTTCCCTGAAGCAATCTGGTTAACTTTTCGGGGTCTCATAATGCTCACCGAGGAGGCAGTGAGGGGACGGGCTTCACTCAGGTAAACTTCTAGAGTTTCGTGAACACCCTGTTGGATGCCTCTTATAACCACGGCAAGTCCTTCCATTGCTACCTCTCTCTCCCACTGCTGCCGCGGTGACCCTTCCTACGTGGGTTTCAACCAGTTTCCCTTGGGTGCAACCGACTGTGTCTTGCCTCTGTGGATTCCAAGGAACTCTCGATTCCTGCCTGCTTTGGGGCTTTTCCCATAGGCCATGGGACTCCTATACCTCAGCTCTCCCGGAGGCACAGCCCAGGAGCTCAGGGGTTGACTCTCACGGGCTCACCCAAGACCGATGGGGTCCAAGAGCCTTTTGTCCCAAAGGTAAGTTCTGGGACGCATTTGGCAAGCTCTTCTGAGCACTCCCTGGGATGAACCTTCGTCGCCCCCGGGAGAAGCCCACTTGACCATGCCATTGGGCGGGCTTCCCCACTGTCTCTGCCCCTCCCCAGCCTCACACTGCTGCTCTCTGAGACTCGTTCCCACACACTTCCTGCAAGGAGGCTGTCTTCAGGACCCGCTCTGGGGGGATCCAGGCTAAAAATGTCTACTCGGCATCAGACATTTACATCCTTCCCCGCTCTAAATTTTGATGGTTCTGCAATTGCTTGTTGGCAGAGTTCAGTTCTGCCCAGTGGTCCTTGTAATAAGAACAGGCTGGGAAGAGGCTGAGCGGCCAGGATAGCTGAAAATTACTTCCAGCAAGAGGCCACTGGGCGTGCGGTTCTGGTACAGTCCCAGGGTATATTTGGCTCGATCACATGGTGACCTGATATAAGTGGAAAGAGAACTGTAACAGAGAGGAATTTAAACAGAAATAGGCTAATGAGAAGGACCCAGAAACTGCTCTTCTTTCTTTCCACTCCCCAATGCTAAGGAAACCATTAGGGGAAGGACGTTTTCATCTGAATTTCTGTTCAAAACAGGAGACATTTTAAAAGGTCAGGAGAAAAATTTCTGAAAAACACATTTTTGCATGTTGCCCAAAATGAGAGAAGCGTGTCATCTCTCCCTTTAGAACATAACCAAGGGACATTAACAATCATGGGGGAGGGTATTCTTTGTCAATTAAGTTTGGGAAATGAGTTAAGCAGTCTCTTTCATTTTTATTTTTTTTAAGCAGTCTCTTTTATAAAGGGTAGATTTTCTCTGCGCCTTCAAAATATTAACATAGATTGTGATTCTATTAGGGGGAGACTCCAAAAGCAGCATTTCCTGAATGTATTTTTCCACAGAATCGTTTTCCACAGGCCTTTTGCAGAACAAGAAGGTGTGGAATTGGCTGGGAGGAGTGAAAAGAAGGCGATCTTTTTTGTACAACTGTGAACCATGTCTTCACTGGAGGAGGTAATAGGTCGCTTCTCACACTGTAATCCTGGCAGATTACTGTCGGAGAAGGTGTATGGGTGACCTAACCTTCGCCTGGTGATTTCAGGTTGGCATGACTTTGCCCCATCTCACCCGCACTCTTCAATGTCAACAACACACTGGGAGGTGGGTAGAACAGGAATATTATTTTTCCTTTTTTTAAAAAAATATTTTATTTATTTATTTGACAGACAGAGGTCACAAGCAGGCAGAGAGGCAGGCAGAGAGAGAGGAAGGGAAGCAGGCTCCCTGCTGAGCAGAGAGCCCCATGCGGGCAGGGCTCCATCCTAGAACCCTGGGATCACGACCTGAGCCAAAGGCAGAGGCTTAACCCACTGAGCCACCCAGGCACCCCAGAACAGGAACTCTTAATCCTTATTTTTTTTTAAGCTTTTATTTTTTTAAGTAATCTCTACACCCAGCATGGAGCTCAAACCTACAACCCTGAGATCAAGAGTCGTGTGCTCTACAGACGGAGCCACCAGCAGCCCCAGGATCCCTTACTCTTTAGCAGGGGAAACAACCTCAGCTTGGCCTGTGTTTAAATGAGAGCAGAGGCATGCTGCCTGGGTGGCTCCATCAGTTGAGTGTGCAACTCCCAATTTTGGCTCAGGTGGTGATCTCAGGGTTGTGAGATTAAGTCCTGAGTCTGGCTCTGTGCTGGGAGTGGAGCCTGCTTAAGGTTATCTCTTTGTCCCCCTCCTTCCTTCCTAAACACACACACACACACACACACACACACACACACACACACACACGGCAGAGCCAGAAGCAAAGATCCAGATCTTCCAGTTCTGACCCAGGATTGTTCCCAACCATCACATTTGTATTTTGCTGTTTTTATTAGTTTGCATTGTTCACCATTCTAGAAAAGAAGAATCACTTGGTATTTTTACTTGCTATTTTGGCCCTTCTCCAATACTACTCTCACAAATTGAAACGAAGTTGAAAAAGGGTCAAAATCCCTTCTGGAAAACTGTACAGAGTGCTGTGTGTCTTTTAGTTCTAACGTCAAGTGGAGAATCAGACTCTAGGAGAGTTCATACAAAAGAGTGCTAAAAACTTTTGTAAAACCCCCAAACCTGAAAGGCAACAAATGGTAACTTGGAAATGGAAGAATAAAAAGCATATACTCACAGTCCCCAAAACAAAGAGATAGGCTATAATTTGGGCGTAGTTATGAGCTTAAGGGTACATCTGATTCCATGTGTACAAAGCATGTAGTGAGCCCGCTTAGAACAATTCCATCCCTTTGTGTGGGTAACCATGGAAAACACAGTCATTGCCATTCCAGTGTGGGTCTGGGTGAAATCATCGAGCATCCGGATGGCCTGATATGTCCATAAAAGAAAATCAGAACTACCACAAATCCCACAGCCCACTTTTCATTCCTCATTTTAGGGATTTCCTCCAGTTGTCAAAATTGACTTTTTCCTTTCATCTTCTACCCATCACTGTGTGCCTATCCTCTTTATGAAAAAGTATTGAAGGAAATTTCGCACTATCTCCAGCCACGGGCTCTAACTATACCCTAATCCTGGGTTTTTAATTTTTTTAACTTCACCTCCGGCAGAAGATTATGAGATTCCATTGCCATAAAGTCAGTTTTTAAAGACTTCATACATGTACACATGAGCAGCAACAATAAGAAAGATTTCTCCGAGGCTTTCCCTCTGCCTGTAGATTTTAGCATATGTTTTTGTAGCTATGCTATTGTAAGAGTGCCTCGGGGAGCTTGTAGCTCTGCTTCAGTTTCTTCACCTACTGGTAAGTTACGGTAAGACTAAAATGCAATCAGTCATTAAACCCTGTACAACTGTGAAGTCTGCTAGTTTTGTACATAGGACCCCATGCCAGACTCTGGAGAGTCAAAGCTCAGGAAGATGCTCTTGTCCCTTGAAAAGTGAGTTCACAATTTACCAAAGACCCAAACCCAAAAAAGCAAGCACAGTGTACCATCCTATTGTGACTGATGGACTCCTGAGTATGATGCAACGGTATGAAGAGATCTAGATCATACAGGCCATCAGGAGATTCGCTTTTAGTCCTACCTCTACCCTTATTTCACTCTTTGAGGCTCGGTTTAGCCATCTGCAAAGTGAGCGTTGAATTAAATAAGTTCCGAACTCCTTTGATTCAAACTCTTGCTCTAGTGTTTCTCGTTTTATGGCTTGTTTCTAATACTTATTGAGAGGTGAGACTGTTTCTGACAGACACTGTTGGTTGCCTGCCCTGGTAACCACTGCCCCTTGCTCAGCCCCAAGGGGTGAACTGGGATCCTCAAAGGCAATCAGGGTCATTTCATGACCCTTGTCCGGGATTGGCTTAGGCATGGGCATGCAAATCACTTTTGACCAACAAGATAGTAAGGGAACGCTGCTTGAAGCGTTCTTAAAAAAAGGTTTTAATACCCGATTAAAAGGGAAAAAAAAGGGGGGGGGGATGTGTGAATAAGAACTCCACTTCCTGCCTGTGGGTATGGGGGCGGGGAGTGAGGAGGTAATGCCTAGAGCTTGGGAAACCCTCTGCCAGCCACTTGCTGATGTGAGTGCACTGGGTCAGGAGGACAGAGTGAGGACTGAAGACACACCAGGATTCCTGATGACACTGTTAGGTCAGGAATTAATCAAGGCTGGAACTAACTGTGTTTTAATTTGTGTGTGTGAGATTAAAAAAAAGGGGGGGCTGGGGAATCTGTGTTGTTCAAACCACCAAACGTAGCCAATTAAAACATGCAATCCAAAAATTTGAATTATGGTACTTTGAAATGTTTACCAACTCATCCCCAAGCCAAATTTCATATTGTGATAAAGTGAATTCATTTCAGACAGAGAGGATAAGATGAGTGATTCAGGGAGATGAAAGCCCCTTAACAAATCTGCTCTTCAAAGTTCTCATCTGCAAAACAGAATCCAAAAGTATATCTCTGTACTTCATCGAGATGGTAAATGTCTAGCAGGCATACACTGATTATTGTGACTATTATATTAGGTAGGAGAAGGCTGGTGGGGCAGAGACAATGCCATAGGGCAACCAAATCCTGTTATATTTTGTTTTTCTTCCTGCACACACAGGAAGACCATTATTTCCCAGTTTCCCACACAAATAGGTCTCAGTCACGTGACTGAGTTCCGGGCTGTGGGAAATGTGATGCAATCCCCACGTGATCTTCCTGCCAGGTTTCGGTGTCTTGTTACTGTGACATTTCAAGACTCGAGACCAAGTTTCATACTGGCAACTAGATGGACGCTGAGCAGTTTTATTTTATTCAAATCTTTAATAAGTTTACTCAAATTTACAATGCTCACTTTCCACTCATGTTTCCTGCTTTCCATTTAAAAATGAAGGGGAGGGGAGCCTGGGTGGCTCAGTGGGTTAAGCCTCTGCCTTCGGCTCAGGTCATGATCTCAGGGTCCTGGGATCGAGCCCCGCATCGGGCTCTGTGCTCAGCAGGAAGCCTGCTTCCCTTTCTCTCTCTCTGCCTGCCTCTCTGCCTACTTGTGATCTCTATCTGTCAAATAAATAAATAAAATCTTTAAAAATGAAGGGGATTACTTAGGGGATCATTAAAAATGAAGGTTAAGTACCTGCCCTCAGCTCGGGTCATGATCCCAGGGTCCGGGGATTGAGCCCCACGTCGGGCTCCCTGCTTGGCGCAGAGCCTGCTTCCCCCTCTTCCCGGGCCTGCCGCTCTGCCTGCTTGTGCTCTCTATCTCTCTGTCAGACAAATAAATCTTCTAAAAAAAAAAAGTAAAAATGAAGGGGAAATTAACAATCAAGAAAGCTAGCCCAAGATCTATAGTAAAAATAAAGAAGTATTAAAATATCTGCTTTAAAATATCAAATATAGGGGTGTCTAGGTGGCTCAGTCGGTTGAGCATCTGCCTTTGGCTCAGGGCCTGATCCCAGGGTCCTGGGATGGAGCCCTGCATCAGGCT
Source organism: Enhydra lutris kenyoni (assembly GCF_002288905.1). Taxonomy (NCBI): domain Eukaryota; kingdom Metazoa; phylum Chordata; class Mammalia; order Carnivora; family Mustelidae; genus Enhydra; species Enhydra lutris. The sequence continues at coordinate 6,560,140 of NW_019154136.1, read as the reverse complement.
CTCTGCTCAGCAGGAAGCCTGTGTCTCCCTGTCCCACTACCCCCTGCTTGTGTTCCCTTTGTCACTGTGTCTCTCTCTGGTAAATAACTAAATAAAATTTTTAAAAAATACATCAAATATAGTTTGCAAAATCCATGGACAAACTCTCCCCAAGGAAACAAAGCAGCTACTCCTTGGGGGAGACATCTGCCCCTCTAAGTAGGTGTTATTTTTGCCTAAACATCTACTAGAGGGGCGCCTGGGTGGCTCAGTCATTAAGCATCTGCCTTCAGCTCAGGTCATGATCCCAGGGTCTCGGGACCCAGCCCCACATCAGGCTCCCTGCTTCTCCCTCTCCCACTCCCCCTGCTTGTGTTCCCCCTCTCACTGTGTCTCCCTCTGTCAAATAAATAAAATTTTAAAAACAAAAATAAATAAATAAAATAAATATCTACCAGAGAGAATGCCTGTAAAGAAAGTGATGGACTTGGGTGCATTTTTTCCCCTTTTCTCAAGTACAGCCTCTAAAAAAAGATTTTTTTAAAAAATTTATTTACTTTAGAGAGAGGCTGAGAGAGAGCATGACAGGGGGAAAAGCTGAGGGGCAGGGAGAGAGATCTGAAGCGAACTCCGTGCTGAGCGGGGAGCCTGACAAGGGGCTTGATCCCATGACTGTGAGATCGTGACCTGAGTCCCATGATTGTGAGATCGTGGCCTGAGCGGAGCTGAAACCAGGAGTCAGGATGCTTAACCAATTGAGCGACCCAGGCGCCCCTGGGCTGGTTTAAAGGAAGATATGGGGTTATGGAGAAATGCCAAAGGAGAAACGCCCCTCTCCTGGTTGGATCACACGACCAGATGTGAGTAGGTAAAAAGCATGTACCCGCTAATGACAACAGTTTTCACTCTATGAGTCCTATCATGTTTACAGCAACTTCTTTTTGTAAACAGGCACAACAACAGTTACAATTTTATTCATCTAAGTAAGAAAAAAATCAAGGAAATAATTTCTATATAAGTTACCTAAAAGATAAAGAAGTCTCCAGTGTTTTCCAAAGAACCCTAGCTGGCGTGGTAATTTTTTAAATGTGAACCATGCAATGTACAATACTATTGACTTAATATAGGAAATTATTTTAAAATAATGAAAAATGAATTTTGAGTTTTGATTTTGTCTTTCACTTGGAGCAGGGCTTAAATATGAATTTATTGATTTTGATACATCTTAACTTTGAACATATTAATTTTTGAACACTTAATCCTAATGCGTCCACCTCACTGGAAGATTTAAAAGAGTCCCCTTTGGTAATAGTCTGCACTTTATAACTTAAAAAAAAAACATATTAAAATGAGCGGATAGGTTGTAGAGAAGAATACAGAAACCACATTCACATTTCAGATAAGATTATGAAGACAAAAGATTTCAAAGACGGTTCACTGGAAACTATACATCATATCGCCTAGGGGTAAAAGGTCATACCTCTCTGTTAATAGGGAGACCTTAGTGGATATTTGGCCAAGTCACTTATCTCTAGCTTGATTTTGCCTCAAGAGTTTCGTATCTAAGTGAGTATTCTTAAACACATCCAGAGATAGGAAACTAATTCCCATTTTTATAATCCCTTCTACAGTTGGACAGCTCTATAAGTTAAAAGATTATACGGTCAGGGTAAGTAAATCTAGCTGTTATGACAAAGGGTTCCCCAACCTCCACGGCTCGACGCATTAAGGTTTTATTTCATGTTCATATCACAATCCAACATGGAGTTGCTATCCATTGGCTCTTTTCATGAACACAGGCTCCTTCCACCTACCACTTCTAGGACCTCAGAGTTCTCCCCTGGATCTCTGCATCTGGCCAGCAGCCAAGGGAACAGAGAGCAGATGAAAGATCTTGAAGGAGGCTCTAAGGGTCAGGACTAGAAGGAATGTACATCAATCCCACTTGCCTTTTGTCGGCCTGAAATAGGCACATGGCCCCACCTCGTTAACAAGGGGCTAGCACAAATAGTGTGTCAGGGTCCCAAGGATGGAGATGAGCTCAAAGGTATTGTAGAACGCTAGCAGTATCTGTTGTCCAAAGCTGTCCTTCCATTTAGCTAAGGAGTTTCTTGCAATAGCTTCTACCTAAAGAAGCCAGCTCACCTCTGGATCATATTGGCTCAAATTGAATTCCACTTTCACACAACAGCCCTACAGATATTCCAAGATGATCATTATGTCTCTTGGTTCATTTGCTTCTGGGCTATTCATCCAACCAATTAACTTGTTCTCATATGATCAATTTTTATGTCCCTCTGTGATCTTTGTTTTTCTTACCTCCAACCGCTCTATAGTTTAAAGGAAAACTAAATGAGATACTGCAATAATGAGCCCACCTTAAATACTGTAAATTCATTACTGCAAATTAACATTACATTAAGTTCTGCTAACTCACAATAAACTCACTTCCTCTAACTGGTTTTACACAGGGCTGCTAAACAACATTTCTTTCTTTTTGCACTTAGTTTACTGATGGAAGCCTTGATATCTACTCATTTCATGTTGTTAGATTTGAATACTGTGCCTAGACTAATTGGAACAACGCTGCTCCTGTCTATCCCATCTCTGGCCTCTTAAACACCTATAACCATCCCTAAAAGCAAGTGGGCATTTAAGAGTTGGCCATAAACACAGATGCTCAGGACAACAGCTAATTCATCATGGATGCTGTCAATCTCCTCTTCAAAACACACCCAGAGGGCTTCCTGGCTGGCTCATTTGGAAGAGCATGTAAGTCTCAATCTCAGGGTCATGAGTTCAAGCCCCAGGTTGGGTGCAGAGATTACTTAAAATAAATAAATAAAACAAACTTAAAAAAACCACCCACCCGGAATTTGACGCTCTCTCATTTTGTCCTACCGCTCTGCTCCAAGCCATCGCCATCTTTTCATTGCACTCCCGCTGCAGCCTCCTAACTTCTGGATCACCCTGCACCTCCTCCCAAGCCCACTGAAAAGCTGTGATTCTTTTGAACTCCCCTGCTCAAAACTCTTCAGTGACTCCCATCTCACACCCAGTAAAAGCCAAAGTCCATGCAAGACCTCATCTTCTCTCAGTCTCCTGATTTACACCACTTGCGCCGCTCTGAGCCCCCTGTAGGTCTACAACAGATACCACATGCTTCAATCTCAGGGCCTTTGCACTTGCTCTTCTCTCTGCCTGCGGTTGTCCCCCCAAGGATAAAAGCACAATTTGTGCCCTCACTTCCTTCAGGTCTCTGCTCTACCGTTCTCTTTTCCAAAAGGCCTTCTTGGACACTTTCAATGACTGACAACCTTCTCACTCCTCTCTCTTTCTGGAGCTCCCCAACTCCTGTGCCCTGCTCCATTTGTCTTCATAGCACTATCTGACATCTTGGATACTTAGTGTTTTATTGTGTGTCTTGTTACATTAGAATATAAGCCAAATGAGGAAAAGAACTTGTTGAGCTGACTCTATAGCTTCAGCATACGGAATTGAGCTAGAAGCAGTGATGGTGCTCAGTAACGATCCACACATGGAGGCACAGGTGCTTTATGGTCCTCCACTGCCTGCCTCAGCCCTGGCCTGCCAGTCCCCCTGGCTTTGTACACTCTTCCCACAGAGATGTCACCCCCTGAGCCCTGTCGGCCCGTGAGTTTGCATGTCAGAGTATTCGCCATTCTCCTGGCCTTATAGAATACCCTTCAAATGTGTACATTAATAAATAAAATGTAAGTTTCATTAAAGCAAGAACTAGTTTACACTCTATGTTAACTTAGGCAAGATCAGTTCAGGAACTCCCATGTCTTGTCTTTTGTCCTTGCCATCTGACTTAGAAATCAACTCCCACGCAAACATCAACTCCCATGCAAAAACCAAAGTCCTCTCTAAAATATTGTTGGCACTAGGCATTGTTAATGCAAAAATCATCACAGCACATTTCTCAGAAAACATTTGCTCTCAACAATTAGAGATAAGGCTTATGCCTGCATTAAACTTTCTTATACATGTTGGTAAAAAAGGTAGAAATAGGGGTGCCAGGATGGCTTAGTTGGTGGGGCGTGTGACTCTTGATCTTGAGGTTGTGGATTCAAGCCCCATGTTGGGTGTAGAGATTCCTTAAAAACAAAATCTTTAAAAAAATCTTTAAAAATGGTAGCATTTTTAAATCTTCCTTTCTTCCTCTCCCTCTTCCTCTCCTTTCTTCCTTCCTTCTTTCTTTCTTTCCTTTCTTTTTCTTTTTTCCTCCTTCTTCCCTTCCTCCCTCTTTCTTTTTTAAAAAGAAAGCATTGTGTTTCTAATGAAAAATCCAAGAATTGAAATATGTAATGGGAAATTGTCAGAAAATTCCCCCAAATTTGAAAACATAACAAAATTAAATTATTTGGTGTATGGAGGTTAAAAAAAAGATAAGTTTTATGAACTTTTGCCAAAATATTTTGTCATTGTTGAAAAAGAAAATATTTCCCAGCCATACTTTTTAAGGTTTTGCTTCCTAGGAATGCAAAAGAAAATTTCCCAAAAATTTATGTTGTGTAACTTGTTCCTGCCAAGCATTCTACTTAAAAAACAGAAAATTCTGGCAATATTTTAATAGAACAATTCTTTAGCTTCAATTAACTCCTTACTGAAGTGTTAAAAAGATCTATACATTTTTTCTATGGTCAGACAATGAATATTTATGGAGAGCGCATGTTTTATACATAAGGTTTGAGAAGAGAAAAAGTATCTTCAGCAGAGACAGTTCTGGGCAAGACAAATTTCTGGTGGGCCAACTGAATCGTCATCTAGGGCAACTTGATAGAGACATTAATATAGTTACAGTTTTATGTAGATATAAATATAGCAGCAACCAAAAGGAAATTTGTCTTATGCTTTATGATAAATTAATCCATATACTTCCTCTATCTTGAAAATATAATTTTTTTAAAAGATTTTATTTATTTATTTGTCAAAGAGAGAGAGAGAGGGAACACAGGCAGACAGAGCGGCAGGCAGACGCAGAGGGAGAAGCAGTCTCCTTGCCGAGCAAGGAGCCTGATGTGGGACTCGATCCCAGGATGCTGGGATCATGACCTGAGCCAAAGGCAGCCGCTTAACCAACTGAGCCACGCAGATGTCCCGAAAATATAATTTTGATAGAGAAAAGACTTTTGTCACACAAAAAAACTTTCCCTTCCAATAGCATTGGCTACTTTTTCTTTCTCTGGTAAACCAGTTCTTTCTTTCTTTTTTTTTAAAGTCAGTTCTTTCTTTCTTTCTTTTTTTTTTTTAAAGATTTTTATGTATTTATTTGAGAGAGAATGAGAGAGAAAGAACATGAGAGCGGGGAGGGTCAGAGGGAGAAGCTGACTTCCTGCCAGGCAGGGAGCCCAATGCGGGACTTGATCCCAAGACTCTAGGATCATGACCTGAGCCAAAGGCAGTCACTTAATCCACTGAGCCACCCAGTCTCCCCCAAAGTCAGTTATCTCTTTAACAACAATTTATGGGACTCCTACACATGCATGAGATCCCAAAGCCCCATAGTAGAGTGGGTGGGGGGGAACAACAAAAGCATGAGCTACAGAAAACTCATCTGATCCATCCAACAAATATTTATTAGGAGACTGCTATGTACCAGGCACTGTTCTCGATGCTTAGGATATATCAGAGAAGTAAACCTACAAAATCTGTCTTTGATGTACTTCCATTAAAAGAGAACAGGCAAAAACTACAATAAATAAGTGAATTACAGAGTTATCTCAGAAGCTATGCCCTATGGGGAAATAGAATGTGGTCGGGACACTGTGAGTAATGATCACAAGATGTAAGATTGATAATTTACATGAGGAGTCAGAGCAGATCTCTTAAGAAGGTAACACGATTCCCTCATTTGTGGGGTGATACCTGTACACCGTGGAAAAACATTGACTTTATTTTATTTTATTTGAGGGGGGGCATGAGGAAGGGGAGGGGCAGAGAGAGAGAGGGACAAGCAGACTCCCCACTGGAGAGCTCAATGTGGGGCTTGACCCCAGGACCCTGATATCATGACCTGAGCCGAAGGCAGAGGTTTAACCCACTGAGCCACCCAGGCGCCCCAGGGAGAGAGAGTCTTAAGCAGACTCTGTGCTGAGCACAGAGCCAACGCGGGGCTCCATCTCATGACCCTAAGATCATGACCTGAGCTGAAAGCAAGAGTCAGACATTTAACCTATTGCACCACCTGGGCGTCCTGACCCTGGACTTGGACTATCTTAAGGCAAGGGCCATGAAGAAGCATGCTTTGCATGGTATCCATCTGTGGAAATCCATGTGGAGAAAGAATTCTTCACTTCTCTGTGCAGACTTTTCTCCTGCAAATGGAAGAGCTATCCACCTCAGATGCTATGGCCAGCTCCTTCCCTGGATATTTGCCCCACTAGGCCCAGATTCCCACACTCTTATTCTTCCGCTTTATCCTCTGTCCGAGACAGAGCTGGGCCTGGGAAGTTAGGTGAATCTCTAAGAGCTCTCCTATCCAGCTGACAAAGTATATAGAGTGGAAGTAGACTGTAATATTTTTTAAGGCGGGTCATGAGGAAATGATGTCTCTTCCTGGTGGAGGAATATTGATGAGGTGACCACAAGGGACTTGTGGAGTGTGTGTGCTGCCTCTGGGGTTGGTAGACAGTGAAGCTGGCTCCCCACAGTATGAACCAGAGAGGCCAACGTTCTATTTATATTCCCGTAAGCCTTTCCATCTCTCTGCCCGGTAGGTAGCCTGACGTCCAACTGCCAGCCTCCAAGTCTTTTTGCCATGGAGCTTTCTCTAGCATTGGAGCCAACTTTTGTTTGCTCTGGCAGGCAAGGGGTACAGGAGAATTAAAGTCTCCCACCTCTGACCTATTGTGGTCCTCATCCGGTGACGGACCAGAGTCGGTACATAAATACCCCGACTCCCTCTTCACTTGGTGTCTGAGGGGGGCTATCTCTGAGGAGTATGTTTTATACCAGCTCCCAGAGTTCCCCAATAGGATTAAGCTCCAGTTGCCCATAGTGAGAACTTACTCAAACACACATTCTTTATTGGGTTCCTTGCCTCCCGCATCATTCCCCTCCAAATAAGCAACTTGCCCCCGATACTCTATTTCTAGATCTATATCCAGGAGAACCCAGACAAGACAATAACCCACCTATCAGATGCCTTGAAGGATAGGGACCAGATCTATGAAGGTGATGACAACAATTCAGGGTGGGGGGGAAGAGTGTGACAATGTGATAAGGAACAGAACCAGCCACTTGTAGGGTAAAGAGGATGTCAGTTGCCAGGGGGCCCCATCTGTCCTCTAGCCAAGAGTCTGGCTGATTTTCCTGATAGTAGAGTAACTGAACCAAGGATGCATATAAGGGTAATTTTGGGTTATAACTCGATTCATCTATAACATGGGTATCAGTCACTTTGCCCAATGTCCACAGAACAATGAACTTGGGGAATTTAATCTCTTTTCATGTTGAGCTATTTAAGCATTACTTTGCAGATTTTTATGGGAGAGTGATACTCTGATATGGTTCTTTGTCTAATAGCAAAGTACAACTTAAAAAGATAACTAGGGTGTTCCAATAACCATGTTCAAATATTTATGAAACATTGACTTTAATTGTAGACTAAAGCACAGAGTTGAAATTGGTTAGTTCTATTGCCAAATGCCTTCAGACTTCATTGACTTTTTTGGAATTAGTACAAAAGCAGAGATTAGATCCAAAACTTGTACAAGGATTCTGTGTGGTCCAGAAACTTATGAGCCTTTACTCGTACACATGAATTAAATATTGAACACGTCTACACATCAGCTTTTGGGACAGTGAGCAATCAAGGTGTCTTGAACTGATTGGGGAAAAAGGCCTGCACATAAATCTATGACCTATTCTTCTAGCAAAGAGTGGAAAAGTTCTTAAATAGTTGTGAATAGTTCTAAGGAAAGAAAGTGATTTCAGCATCTGGGAGGCAACGCTGCCCATCCCAAGGGGCCCCTTTGCTTGCAGCCAGCACTGCGGGCCTTGCTTTGTCAAAGATTCTGAAATTCTTCAAGCATGAAAGGGGGGCTAGGGAATCAAGTCCCTCTACTTATGAGGAAATGTATTAGAACTGCTTCAGAATTAGCCTTGGCTCAGCTTAATGAAATTTCCCCATTGTTCAGCAGCGGCCCACCAAATCCATAACGTTCAAACGACAGCTCTTAGGTTGTAAAAAGCCTCGAAATGTAGAGAACTTACAAAATGAAGATTATGATTTCTTTTGCCCAGGTTCACAGAAAGAATTGGACTCGCTCAGCCTCTTGAGGAGGGCAAAGTATTAGAGGCACCTGTACTCTCCCAGCGGCATGAATGCGTAAAATGCCTGTGATTTGGAGCCAGGATTGTCTGCCATGGAACTCACTGGCTGGTTTATGCTCAAGAAATCATCTTAGAGGATGGCAGAATCACCAAGAGACATAGATTAAAGCCACTCCTCTCTGGTTTTGCTCAAGGTTCTCCAGTGGGATGTTACGTGGAAGGCCTTGTCCCTTGAGACTTCTCCCCAGTTCTGGTTAAATGAATTTGCCTTCACTGGCCTGACATAAGAGGATTATAACTGCTTCTCCACCCACCCCCATCCCTTCCACTCTGCACTCACACACAATCTTTGTGTTTCCAAAATGCCTTAAAATATCATTGTACCATGCAACATGACTTTCCTTCTACTGTGAACATGCGCATAAAATCCGACACCCAAAGCTCACCTTCTATTACCCACGGTCCATTCATCTCCCTTTCACCTGAACAAGAGTGTGGCCAAACGTCCAGCATGTAGTGCACAAATCAATGTAGCCACGTAGCAAACAAAGCATCTCCCGATTCAAATTATACCAGTGTCAAATGCTGATTGTGTGTAAATAATTAATCGTGTTTTCACTGGTGAGTCCAGTTCGATCCTTCATTGCTTGGTGATCCCTGGGGTCTGTGGCTCCCTGAGAAGCAGGGACATTTAGGATTTTTTTTTATTACCAGCTCATAACTAATTTATAGATGACTCTGGAGTTAGGTGCACGGACCCAGCATCTCATCCATCACTATAAGCAGCTCTAGTGTTAAGGGATGGCTACTTCCCAGAAACCAACGAAGGGGAACACAGCTGAGGACAAGGGACAAAGCACATATGTCACAGAAGGCATATCTCTCAGAAGCAGCACAAATGTCTCCAGGGCAAGAATTTCCTAATCACTGAACCAACAAATGATAAAGTTCTCTAATTATGTCCTAAAGGTAAAACCCATTCCACGTTGCATGGCAAAAGTATATCCAACTGTTATCACTGATCATTAAAATTCTGTATCTAGTTTTCCTCTCTGATTTGCCTTCCTCAGTGAAAATTTTACCAGAACAGCAGCGTTAAATTCAAACTTGGAGAACGTATGATTGTGAAGAAGGAGGAGGAGGAGGAAGTGGAAGTGGAGGAGAAAGAGAAGGAGAAGAGGAGGAGGAAGCGGGACTTTCTTAGGAAAATTTTATCATGCCAGGAAATGACCTTGAAAGAAGAGGAAGACATTGGAGCTTAATTACAGCTTTGACCGCATATGTGCTGCGTCTCTTGGACAACAGCACCGAGAGTGGAGCTCATTTCCTTCTGATTTTCTGAAGTGGGTTGTATTATGTGCACATGTTGCTACGTGATAGGAAGAAGTGAAAAGCGCACACACTCCCAGGGCCATTTATGACATACCTTCAAAGAAATCAACAGTGACTTAGAGAGGTACAGTACATTCCTGAGTTTTACATGGTTTCCTGGATAGTGTTAATAGCTTGCTGCGAATGTACTCAAGAATTCCATTTCCATTACAGCCAAGTATGTATTCCCACCCTCTGACCCCGCAGTCGCGTCCGCACCTTTTACACAAAGCTCGTTCTCACAGAGCAAAGGAAAGATGGGCCCCGTAAATAAAACCCAAACCCTGTGGAATCCGAAACAAGTACCAGTGGGATAAAGAAATCTCTGAACATATTCATATGGAGTGTTTCTTTATGGCACTTTCCTCTGTGTCGGGGACAGCAGCGAAGCTGGGCCACATTCTGAACCGGTTGCTATGGCCAAGCGTCTTGTTTTATTGACTGTGGAGCACATTGTCACGTTTAAGTCATGTAAATGACGGGACACAAAGGAAAGGGCCCG
>NW_019154136.1:6386533-6549887 GCF_002288905.1 Enhydra lutris kenyoni | reverse complement strand
CCGCACTGGGGGCTTTCCCCCTTGACACATGCCATTTACGCAGCATGGGAAGACATCGCTCTCAGAAAGCCTCCCTCCCTGGGTGCGGTGGACTGGTCTTTGGAGACATGTGGGAGATCTCCCCATTTCAGAATGGATTCTGCAGTGGAGAAAGAATACACAATGGGGAAGCCCTTGCTTTGGTTGTACTGCTGGGATATTTCCAGAGACATTTTGCGCTTTTCGCCCTAGGAACACGTTTCTGCCTGACCAGGCTACTGGTCTTGTCTAATATTTCAACTTTCCGCCAGATTCTGCCCCTTAGAAGGCGTGGTAGGAGAGTTTCTCTTTTGTTTCCCACTTATTTCTCAAATAGGTGTTTTTAATTAAGTATTTTACTACAGTGTTAATTGGCACTGATGAGGTGTCATTACGGAAACAAAATATGCAGAATACATTTTAATAACGCTTGCCGCCTCTGAGGAAACAATGAGGGTTTGATTTAATGATCCAAGTGTTGTTTAAAAGCAAGCGGAGTTAAAAAATAGTAATATATTCGGAATTGGAGCTTAAGAGTATTTTCAGATACAAACATAAGCTAATATGCGCTATTATCTGGGTTTCCACACTTGTGATTAAAAGAACCCCCAACACTTGAGGCAACATTTGTTTACACGCAGAATCAAATGACGCCCTTTAATAAAGCTTCAGCCAATGGAAACAGTTTCAATTGTGACACTTGGGATTTGAAAGGCTGGGATAATTAGTAGCCCAGCTTCTGTGAGAAATTTCGCCATGACAAACATCGATTTTGGGGGGCGCCTGGGTGGCTCAGTCGTTAAGCGTCTGTCTTCGACTCAGGTCATGATCCCGGGGTCCTAGGATCGAGCCCGGCATCTGGCTCCCTGTTTGGCGGGAAGCCTGCTCCTCCCTCTCCCACTCCCACTGCTTGTGTTTCCTCTCTTGCTGTGTCTCTTTCTGTCAAATAAATAAATAAAATCTTTAAAAAACAACAACAAAAAAAGAAAACTAATTTTTGATAGTGCTGCTTAAATGCCAATTTCCAGGTTTAGACACTGTCTGCCCTGAGGAAGGAAGGATGTTCTCACTGGGGAAGCTGCGTGAAGGGTACACAGGGACCCTGTACTCGCTTTGCAGCCTGCTGTGTTTCTTAAACTATTTCTTAAACTATTTCAAAATACAAAAGATGAGAGCAAAAAAAATCTATTTTTGATGCAGAATGAAAATATATTTCTCCAACCGGTACTTGTCGAGGAATGTGTTGTCTCAGTGAAGCTTCGATAATTACAATGCCAGAGCCACATGCCACAGTCTTCCCAGCACTTGTGTCGGCGTCCAGAGTCAAAGGGGTTTTGGACAATGAGTTAACTTTCTCCACGAAAATTCTACTTGCCCCACATTTTCAATTCATTCAGAAAAGCATTCTGTAAATGATTATAAATGAGAGATCTACTTCCTTCTACTGCTTCAGATGCTCATCCAGGAGTTATTAAAACAGTATTTCCGGGGGCGCCTGGCTGGCTCAATGGGAAGAGTGTGTGACTCTTGATCTTGGGGTCACGAGTTCAAGCCCCACATTGGATGTAGAGGTTACAACAGTATTTACAATTCCCACAGACCTGGTTGTATCATTGGCTATCACTCCATTTAACTTTCTTGTTCTCTTTTTAAAAACTTGGTTAAAATCATTATTTTGCATTCCTCCCCTTCACGAGTGAAGTTCGGAGATTAACACGAGGACAATAAACATATCACAAACCAAGATTATATCTAAGGTAAATGTCTAAATGTAATCTAAATGTTCATATTTCATATGGGGTGGGGTGGGGAGGGGGGAGAGGTATAATTATTCAATGTCAGGACCAAGAGGACCGTAGGAATCCCCTAAATATTCACATTAAACATACACATATTCGATATTTATAATACATACTGCTGGCTATGTAATAATGTCTTCGCATCTCCACAGCACTCTTTAAGGGACCGTGAAAGCAGACATCTAATTTGATCCTGATAGAATTCTGGAAGCTCGCTGGACATTACCACCGTTATTCTGAGAAAATGGACAGCTAATTTCCAAAGAGGTCCAGCCTTCGGCTTACGTTTGTCAGGCAAGCTCACGGTGAGGGTAAGGATTAAAACATGGATTTTGCATCCTTGCTCACGGTATTGACTTGCTTGATACTTCCCACAGTGCCATCCGGAGAAACTGCTTGATTAAAATGATAACAGGAGCTAGCTATCTCTTTTTTTAAAAATTTATTTATTTAGTTGGCAGAGATCACAAGCAGGCAGAGAGGCCGGCAGAGAGAGGGAGAAGCAGGCTCCCCGCCGAGCGGAGAGCCCGACGCGGGGCTCGATCCCACGACCGCGAGATCATGACCTGAGCCCAAGGCAGCTGCCCAACTGACTGAGCCACCCAGGCGCCCCAAATCTGGACATTTCACACGAGATATGATCCCGTGGGACTGGCTTCTTTTATTAGTATGATGTGGTATCTATCAGTATCTCATTCCTTTTTATTGCTGAATAAGATTCCATTGTACAGATATGCTACCTTTCATTGGTCCATTGAGCAATTGATGGACACGTGGGATGTTTCCAGTTTTTGGCTACTGTGCACGAGGCTGTCGTGAGCATTCACGTACAAGTCTGCATGCGGACACATATTTCATCTCTCGTGGGTACACACCCAGAAGTGGAATTGCTGGCTCACACAATAAGTAGCTTTATGTTTCACTTTTTGAGGACCTGCCCGCCAGACTGTTTTCAAAGTGGCTGCACCATTTCACACCCCACCAAAAATTACTTTTCTTAATCCAAACTGACGAAGTTACTCTGGCGGCTCCTGTCATTTGCCATAATTAGTAGACTCCACAGTCCCTTCTCTTACACACTTTTAGGTCTGGCCAGTGGTAAGGTAGGAGAGGGTATATGCTTCACCATGATTTCAGAAAAGTGGCCAGGAACTAAAATGTAAAACAAGGAGGGGGAGGTGGTAGAACATGAGACTCTTGATCTCAGGGTCGTGAATTCAAGTCCCACGTTGGGTGCCTACTAAAAAAAGGGGGGGTGCGCCTGGGTGGCTCAGTGGGTTGAGCACTGGACTCTCAGTTTTGGCTCAGGTTGTGATCTTAGGGTCATGAGATCGAGCCCCGACTCAGGCTCCACACACAGCACGGAGTCTGCCTGAGAGTCTCTCTCTTCCTGCCCCTCTGCCCCTCCCCCTGCTCATGCGTGCTCTCTCTCTAAAATAAATAAATAAAATCTTTAAAAACAGGAAATTAAGGATGTGTTTATCAATTCAACCTCCAGAGTGTGAACTATCTTTTGGTGAGGAAATTTTAAGATTTTAGGTTGCGACAAATGGATACACAAAATTCAATTGGCCAAAGGTAAGAAAAGCAAACCAAATCAACCAAGCAGTCAAACAGAACCCCCCAAAGTAGGCATTTGTTCTACCATCAGTAACCCCTGAAGACGTAGGGGATATCTGAACTGGTTTTTCTAGCTTTCTAGTTTTCAACAGTGAGAGATAGTCTTGGCGGCAGAGACATCCATGCAGAAGCCCTCACACCTGCTTCTTGCCCCAGACTCACAGCTGTTTAAAAAAAAAAACATCTCCGAAGGTGTATGAATAAACCTTTTATAATCTCAGGGATTCTTAAATTTCTAGACAGGCAATAATACAGACCCTAGCTTTCAAGGCAAGCTGGGACAACTTCTGGAATTTAAAACACGGGCTTGGCCCCTGACAAATCAAGCGATAGTCAATGTGAGTCAGACTGATTCTTTTGAACATGAAACTAGCAACACTCTGACTAGCTCCATCGGTGAGGCCAGAAAGGTACATGCTAGCGGAAGGATGCACACGTTGCCGGGGCTAGCACTGCTCTGCGGCTGGGCCCGAGGAGGGCACTTCTTCATGGGTCTTACGATATTCATCAGTTAGTGCTTTTGACCAGTTCGTATCTGTGACCTACGTGGCCTGATTTCAGCTAAGACAGTACAAGGAGGGAGAACTGTGTGGGATGTTTCTCGCCTTCCAGCGTCTCCCCCGTGTCATTCCCAACCTTGATCACCAGACAGTGTTGTCAGGGCAGCAATAGCAAGCGGGGGCGGCTGGCAGGTGTTGAGGGAACACGGAAGAGATGAAGAGGAAGAAGATACGAGTAAAGAGAAAAGAAGAGAGAGTGAAACAGGGAAAGAGTCTGTCCCAAGACAAAGCCAAAAGTGGGGAAGGCTGGCAGAGAACAAGAAGACAAGAGAGATGCCTCCTCCGGCTGAAGGTGTCAGCCAACGACACTCTACTGGGTTCACCCCAGTTCCCGGCGGAGGGCCCTGCGCCCCCGTGGTTTGTGCAGCAATTCACTGATAACGCCCAAATGGAGTTTCAGCCGACTTCAAACCTCAGCAGGAGTTACCAGGGGCTGATAGATTTGCAAATGGACAGCAAAACACAGAATAACCTTGACTAACTGCAGTAGAATAGTCCCAAGCAAATAGAAGAAATCCCTATCCGGTTACAGAAGAGCACCCCAATAGAAAACCAAATTCTTTTTTCAGATGGGAAGGGAATAAAGAAAGCGAGTCAGCTAACTAAGAACAAGCACGGGTTCTCAAAGTGCGCCCAATACGGGGACACGCGGAAGTGTCAGATACGGCTCCTGAGGCTACCGGGCTACCGGGCCCTTCAAGCTCTTTCCAAGGTTCTCTGCCGAGTCCTAAGCTCCGCCATTGAAGAGGGATGTGGGAAGCTTGGAAAGCGTTCACAGAAAAGCCACAAGGAAGATCAAAGTGTTGAAGAAAGGGACCTGAGAGGAGAGTCAGGGAGCTGGAAAAATTTAGCCCAAAGAAGAGAAGGTTCGGGAGATCATTTCATTATGGTCCTCAGCTACACAAGCAGCTTTTCATAGGTAAGCAGAACACCTGTTCTCCATTTCCACTATGGATGGACAGAGAGGCCAGAGCCTTAAATGTGCAGCATGGGGGACTGTCAGTTAAGTATAAGGAATTTCCTGACACAGGGGATGGTACACCATGAAATGGGGTCCCGACCACGGATGGAACTAAGGACTATCCTTCTCTAGTGTCTTAGGAAATTGGTAAGATTCTCCTGTGATCGGGATGGCTTACAGGCCTTGCTACCTGGAGCTGGGGGAAGGATGGGAAGGAGTGGATCTATTCTAACATTCCACAACACTCTGGGACTTCGGCTTTTATGTCCGACTCAAGTATTCACCACTTGCCTGGCCAGATCTCCCACATGTCTAGTCACATTTTGAGACACAAAATGTCTTGCCTGGCAGACCACTTTGAGACATAGCCATTTCAACCGTGAAAAAGGGCACCAGAAAATATCTTTTGAAGGGTGGGAATTTCTTGAAGAAAAAGAGTCAGCTAAACCAGACTCACAGGGTCGGGGGGTGGGGTAAGGCACCTCAGAGTGCATGCTGGGATTAGGGCTAATTAAGATGTTGACTGAATCTATGCTAATCATGTCCCACCAGACTCTGCTGGATTAGTATGTAAATTGGTAAACTCTGTTCTGAAATTGCCCTACCAGCTGAGGTCTAATTACTGACTAGACATAACAAATAATAATGGGATTTGTATTTTAGGATGTTTAATTATGGAAATACACGTCTGGAAAAAATACCAGTTGTATGGCACAGAAACCAAATTCATAATGTTTTACCAAAGGCTTATGAAATTTTACACCTTTAAGAAGAGCACCATGAACCAGGCTGGGTGCGGGGGGGGGTGTCCTTTCAGAGATCTATTATTGGGGAAGGGGGACCAGAATCACACGGATTAATTCGCTGCTTGAGTAATTTCCCCAAAGCTTCTCAAAGACTAATTGTTTCATTGCTGATACACAGCATCTTGTGAGCTTTTAGTTCTATCACCGAAAGCACTGGAACTCATCCACGAAGAATAACCCAGATGCTGTGGGCTTAGCGCAGCTACCCCGCCTCGTAGCTTGCATTCAAATGGCATTCAGAGCAACAGGCCAACAATCTTTGTAGGAATTATGCACCTAAAATGGTTTTTCTTCACCAAAATTATCCTCTCACATTGAAAGCATTAAATTTATATATCAGAAAACAGTTAGTCCCATTCTCCAGCAACAGAGCGTATTTCATGGTTTTAGAAAAAAACAGCTTGAGCTCTAGAATTCACTGAATGGGCGTCTTGGGACAGAAACTTCTTTGCAACCATTTATTGCATCATTCTGTGGCCCTTTCCAAAAAGTAACGAGTGTAGGAGGAGTTACCAGAGTTTGGGACAGAGTTACAATAGTTGCCTCCATTTGCCCACCATATTGGTGAATCTCACGCAAATTTCAAGGCGTATGGGTGATCATTAAATCTTTATTAGGTTTTACATCATAAAATAAATTATTCATGTTATTCTAATACATACTGATATCCTTACAGCCCTTCTGCCCACATTTAGCTAAACAAACCTCATTTGCATATCATTTTTATTTTAATTTAGGACAGTTTTGTTATGAAAATATAAGGCTTAAGTGTCTATTATGTCCCAATTACGTGCCAATTTCCCACACTTTTCCAGGGCCTATACTGTGCATTACAAATGAGAGAAATTCACGTAATTAACAAAGATGGAGGATTTCCTTGGATCTATGAGAAGTTTTTGAATGTTTCCTCATGCGGCAAGAGTCTAGGTATTATCAAATACAATTCAGTAACTAAGCTTGTGTTTGCGGCAACTTCAAGCCTCTCGGTATTTGAAGGTACGCATGTATATGAAAATTAAATTTGTTGATCACTTTTTTTTTTAAGATTTTATTTATTTATTTGACAGAGAGCGAGAGAGCACAATCAGGGGGAGCAGCAGAGGCAAAGGGAGAAGCAGGCTTCCCATCCAGCAGGGAGCCTGCTGCGGAGCTCCATCCTAGGACCCCGGGATCATGACCCGAGCCGAAGGCAGTCCCTTAACCAACTGAGCTACCCAGGCGCCACCATCACCTTACTTTGAATTAGTGAAAATAAGGCGTGAATTTCTCCTAGCCCTGCAGAACCACGAGGAAGAGTAGTTCGCCATTACCATGACCCGAGGGCATCTAAACTTTGCAATGGAAATTCACTGAATAATTTTTAATTGAGAGCTTAGGCTATTTGTCTTTGCAGATCTTATTGATAACTGCATTTATTTAGGTTTCAACTATAGACTTTAGCTTCTTTTTTCACTAGTCTTAAAAATATAAGATGCGCGGGGCACCTAGGTGACTCAGTTAAGTGTCTGCCTTTGGCTCAGGTCATGATCCCAGGGTCCATCGGGTTCCCTGATCAGCTGGGAGTCTGCCTCTCCCTCTGCCTACCCCCCTTTCTGCCACTGTCCCCCTCCTCGCTCTTGCGCACACAAATAAAATAATGTATATATCTATGACATGCTAGATGATGTCTGATTCCCTGACAGTGGAGGAGAAAATCTGAGCAAATGTTCCCTTTCCACATGATACTGAGCTCTCACCTTTAAACATTGCTATTAAACTTGCATGATGACATCCTCCTGTAGGCAATATATCACTGCAAACATTATTTCAAATGCTATTTCCCAATGCCCAAAGGCACCTGTCAGCAATTATGTATTATTTACTATTAAAACTAATCATGACCTACTCTAAGCATTGAACCCAGGGTCAGAAACTCTGGGATGATAATTCTAGCTCTGTCCCTTTCTTGTCATGAGTTTCAGGAGAAGTCGACGTGGGGTTAGAACGTGGGGAAGGTTCACTGAAAGTGTTTTGCCAACACATACGCAAGCTGAGTGGAAGCCCGAACAGATGTCATCTTGAATGTAAATCTCCCAGCTATTGGCTAACAAGCTCTCGGAGAAATCTCACATTTTCTGGAATTCTCACTCGGAGGCAAATTATACAATTGCACAGAGTTATCTTTTCAACAAATGGGCTTTGAAATCCCCTCTCATTAAAGCAAGCTGCAGATTAGCTTGCTAAATAGAAATACTGGTTCCAAAGCGTGCCTGCCTTCCGGCACGCAGATAGGAGCAAACTCTCCTAGTTCGCTGTTCAAATGGAGAAATACCATCTCCAGTGGCTCTTAGCGTCCATCTTAGCTAAGTGGGCAGAGTGGCATGTGAGCAAGTCTTCCCGGCTAAAGGGCAGAAGCCAGGAGTTCAAGTCCGCCTGGGCCATTCTCTGAGACTCTCGTCCTACCGTAAAGAGGAGTCTTTCTAACAAGAGTTGCAAGGGACCAATGAAATCAGACGTATGCTCGATATACAGTGGATACCGAGTAATTGTTTGTTAAATAAATGTCCGGTAGAAAAGGTCAAGAGGATCTAAATTGTTCTGTTACATAAATTAAGAAGCGAATTTAAGGGGCAAGTTTTCATATCCTCTGAGTGATCGCGCTATAAAAGAACAAAAAAGCACCATATTCCTATCAGTAATAACTTTTGGCATTTGTCGCCCAATGATTACTAGGCATATCTATCTACATATATAAAGTATAGAGAGCCCACACACACATGTTCTATAATTTCACTTTATAACGTCCACAAAGATTATAGAATAGTTTGAAGAAGATAAAAAGAGAACGTAAGAAAGAAGTGCACATACATCTTTCTCGGTAAGATTTTTCTTTCTTTTTAAAGATTTATTTATTTATTTGACAGAGAGAGAGAGAGAGCACAAGTAGGCAGAGCGGCAGGCAGAGAAAGAGGGAGAAGCAGACTCCCCACTGAGCACGGAGCCGATGCAGGACTCGATCCTGGGACCCCGGGACCATGACCTGAGCCAAAGGCAAATGCCTAACCGACTGAGCCATCCAGTGCCCCTGATTTTTCTTTTAAAGGCGGCCTACAGGGGTGCCTGGGTGGCTCAGTCGGTTAAGCGGCTGCCTTTGGCTCAGGTCATGATCCCAGGGTCCTGGGATTGAGTCCCACATCAGGCTCCCTGCTCAGCGGGGAGCCTGCTTCTCCCTCTTTCTCTGCCTGCCGCTCTGCCTACTTGTACTCTCTCTCTCTCCCTCTGTCAAATAAATAAACAAAATCTTAAAAAAAAAAACCAAAACGGCCTACAGCTGAGCGATAGTGAAACCCTCAGGCACACACACAGTCCCGCTCCACCCAGCAGCCCCCCTCCGCGACCATAAAGATCAGGAAGAGCAACCAGATCAAAATACCAGAAACTTAAAAAGTATAAACATCATTTTAGGATTCTCGAGGCACTTTACAATTTTACTTCAAGGTGGTTCTGCCCGGTACATTGAACGCACATCCTCGAAAACACACACGTAGCAGAGGGAGAAGTGAGAACCTGGACCAGAAATTTCCCTCCCTCCATAGGTATGTTGTGACCTCAGGCAGGTTCCTTAACTTAACCTCTCTCTACTTCCGCTCCTCCATCCGGAAGGCAGAGGGAGTTTTCTAGCATTGTCATAGGATTAAATGGGAGAGTGTATGGAAAGTACACAGTACACTGAGTCCTTTGATGAGCGCTTGTAATGCCCCTGCATCTGCTTATCTGGGCCTTCTCACTGCCTTGCTCTTTCCCACTCCTCTTGGAAAAGGACTGTATTCTCACTTTGGATTTACCCAGAGGGCCTTGGAACCATTTCATTTCCCATCGTCTCTCTTTTATGGTGGCAATATGGGTTTCTCCGCGTGAATATAAATTCTTAGAGAGCAGGGGAATAAGAGATCTTTTTCATTTCACCCTTATGCCTAGTCCAGGGCTGCAAACAAATGTTTTATTTTATTGTGAATGATGTGCTGCTGATGGCCAGAGTCTGTAGGAATTTCCTTCAAAAAACTTCCCAGGCCATCCTAAAATGTACAGATAGTTCCCATACTAGGTATCTCATTCGATTATAATTAGTTGTTAAGTGAGGCAGTGGAGGGTAAGAATTAAAAGCATGGACATTGGAGCCAGCCTACTCGGCTTCAAATCCTTGCAAATTGCTCAAATTACCTCTCTTTGCCTCATTTCTTCATCTGAACAATGGGCTGATGATGCGACCTACCAGTATCTACCTTGGTGTGTAGATGAAATGGAACGTGTTTGGAATGAGATAAAGCAGTCCATAAAATAATAGTACTATTATTATTATATCAGAGTCACCTACCCTCCCTCCCTCCCTCCCTCCCCATCCCGTCATCCATCCAAGTCATCCACACCATGCATTCTTTCCTCTCCACTGTCTTGCCAGTGTACCCTTTCTAATCTCTCTCCAGCTCTGCCCTCGTCCCCTCCTCTCAGACTCCACCACTAGGCCCGTTCTCAGCTCCTCTCTCCTACCTTCCAGTGGACGTCCTTGTTGGGCCTCTGTTTCTACAGGCTTCCTCCTGTAAGCTTTCTAACAGGAAAACCTGGTTATTTCTCCTCTCCACTTGAAACCCTTCTGGGGGTCCCCATTACCTACAAGAGCATGGAGTAAGTAAATACTGTGTAGTTCTAGAGAAATATTTTAAAAGGTGTGGGAGTCGGAATACAGGCCTCCCAAAGGTGTCCATGTTCCAAGTCTCCAAACTTGTGATGATGTGATGATACGGGGCAAATGGGACTTTGCAGATGTGATGAAGAATGTCAGGATGGGAAGATTTCCTTGGCTTAGCTCGCTGGGGCCTATGTAATCCCAAGGGTCGTTCTAAGGGAAAGGAGGCATGGGTTGATGGAAGCAAACCTGCGAGTGATGTGGGGGCCATGAGCCAAGGAATGCTGGTGGCCTCTAGAAGCTGGAAAAGCAAGGAACGGGTTCTCCCCTGGAAATTCTAGAAGGAATGCAGCCCTGCTAACACTTTGTTTTTAAATCCGTTTCAGGCTTCAGACCTCCAGGGCCACAAGAAAACAGATTTCTGTTGTTTCAAGGCACTAAATTTGTGGTCATTTGTCACAGCAGTGATAGAAAACCAATACACAGGCAATTCTATAGCTGGTGTCTGCCAAAGAAATGGGCTGAGGTCAACTGATGGCCGTTCTATGACTCGGCCAGACTAAGGCATCGATACATGTAGAAACCTCTTTTATTAACAATATGCCATCGGTTCCCTTCTCTCAACTAAGAGCTCTAGAAGGGGGGCAGGAGATACCTTCCCCAGGCTCCTACAACCCCAGCCTTAGCCCCCCCCACCCCGCCCGCTTGGAGACAGGAAGTAACACAAGTGGGGATGGAAACCCATATCCATACACAAATAGAGGAGGACTGGCGCCTAACCAAACACATCAAATACGCTGCACTCTGTAGTCTAACCCAATATGTTGCTTCTGCCTTGACATTTCAAAAGCACTTTTTACACGTGAACGTGAATAGCACCTGCCCAGTCCCTATTTACATATGCCGGCTGTCAGCTCCTAAAGGAACTCAGGGAACAGGCTGCAGTTGTCAAGGGAGATTCTCTGGAAGCATCAAGATATGGTGTCGGGAATCAGCAGTTGATATGGGGTCTGGGAAGAAAGACGTGGGTGTTGAGAGTAATAGAGACGGGGCTAAAAAAAAAAAAAAGTGTTTCTGTGGCCCAGGGGACAGGTGAGCGTTGGGTACCCTAGCAGTTACAGGACGTGACTTCATTCTTTACTTTCCTGGGCTTCAGTGTCCTCATTTGTAAAATGGGCGTAATGATACCGATTTTGCAGCACAGTTAAGAAGATTAAATAAAAACACGCTTACGGTGAGGCTAAGGCGGCTTAGGCAGGGTCGGCTACCCCGAGGATACAAGAAACACCCATTTCTTTCCCATGATGCCTTTTCCCATTGATAGTTTTATAAATCATGTACGTTATGGTAACATGTCATTTAGCAAAACAAGCGTGTTTAACTCAACCATCTAACAGAAAAAAAACTAATCTATCAAAGGCAACACATGAGAAGGAATGGTCATTTATAAGCTGTGGAGATGAAGCTTGCTAAAACGTCTCGCTCCGTATTTTCCCAACTTGTACAAAGGCCGTATTAATTCCTGAGAAATCTTCCTTTTGAATTATTTAAATGCCCAGCGATGAGACGAACACGCAGCAGGTCCTGTGCAATGCGAGAGGATTATTGATTAACGCAACTCCCAGTTTCTAAGTAGGCGGTAACATATTTTCATGTATCAGTAATTCAGGAGAACGAGCATTTTTCTGTAGTTGCTGAACCCACACTCGGCAATGGAACTGTGTGACCCTACAAACAATTGTTAGAACAGCAAAAGTCGGTCTTATCCCTTCTGGCCTTGGCCACCTCTGGCAGGAGCCAGACGGAAGCAGAGTTTTCATACCCAAGAGCAAATGTGGGCCACCCTAGTGACACCCAGGCACTCAATAAATATAGGCCGGATGAGTGAAAATCTCATAAGGCAGGAATGAGAACCAACCAGCAAAAGTATTTGAAAAGATCAACCTGGAAAGAAAATCAATTCCAATAAACTCGATGCTCTCAGGCTCCAATATCATGAAGGTAAATAGTCTTCGGAACTAGAATGAGCTTGCGGTAGAGAATGGGAAACAACGTTAATCAAAACCTGAAAACCTCCCAGGTGTCCTCGGAGTTCACAGATAAATGGATTAACTGTTATTTCACACTCAGGACTCCCCTCCCCCCATTAACAGCCCGCCTTCCTTAAGCAATTGCAAAAGGCAGAGATAAAACTGTTTGGTTTGGGGTGCCTGGGTGGCTCAGTGGGTTAAAGCCTCTGCCTTCAGCTCAGGTCATGATCCCAGGGTCCTGGGATCGAGCCCCACATCGGGCTCTCTGCTCTGCAGGAGCCTGCGTCCTCCTCTCTCTCTCTGCCTGCCTCTCTGCCTACTTGTGGTCTCGGTCTGTCAAATAAATAAATAAAATCTTAAAACAAAAAAAAAACAAAAAACTGTTTGGTTGAATTAGCATTTTCAGCTGAAGAAGAAGAAACTAAAATTGAAAGCGAATGGGCTTTCCCTGTTTTGTAAAGCATCCGTCAGACAAATGATTAGCTCATTTTAAAGAAAAAGCCTATATTTTTTCAGGTGTTCATATTAATATGCATGCAGAGAAGCTACTTAAATAGTTACACACCTTTTTAAAAAAGTTGATTGTTACGAATGCAATACAGTGTTTGGATATTCTAATAATCGGGTCATCCGAAGACGGCAGAATTAAGAAGAAAAAACTCTCTGGGCCTAATTGTGATGGAAGTGAAAATTGCAGACCTGGGTAATTAGTTGGTGTTGAATCATTTTACTTGATCATTGTTTTCACGCTGCACAGATTCAGCTGGAAGGATGGGAAGTGTAGTATTTGGAATATGTTAAGTCTAGAAACTAAACATCTGTCATCAGAACTTTGCGCACAGCGTGGCCTTTAGTTTTATTTTAATGAGGAGGAACAACAGTGCGGAGAGCCAGCCACATTAGGCAGGATCCAAACTTTCTCCCGGAAAAACAACAGCAGCGGCGCTCACCACCCACTCCTAGTTGGGTGGGGGAGGGGCTGCAGGGTTTGCAGGAATTTGGTTCTCTGCTCTCAGGACAGACTTCTGGACTCGTCCCTCACAGAGACAACAGCTGTCTGTCACTCCTATCTTCTCCACACACACTCCAGCTCAGAAGGACTGTGGTAGTTAGTTTGTGGGATAATTTGCCTCAAACGGAATTTGTACATTTCTAAACTTTGCAGGCTTAAGTTTCCCACGGTATGATAAAAGGATATATGTACATATAATATAAACTATGTATATAAATATATAAATATAAAGCAAAAGTGTGTGTATATATACATACCTATTATATATCTATATATACATATTTATATTTGTGTGGGATTTTATATATATACACATATAAAATAAGTATATTTTATATATGTATAAATATAAGGTATAAAGTATTTACATATGTATAAACATATATAAAATCCATATATTTTATATACACATGTATATATAAAATCCCACACAAATAGCAAAATCAACTCTAAAAATAACAAAATGGAACCATAGGGAGTAACACATGACAAATAAGGTTTGGTGAGCTGCGTCCCTGAAAATACTGAAGGAGATATGGTACCCAACTTTCTGACTCCAAGTGGCTTCCTCATTCCTTCTTTCCAATTAAAACACTGGCTGAGTAACAGATCGAGAATATATACTTCTATGTGACTAATTCAAAATTCCATTTTCCTCATTTTAGTGGGGCCCCCCACCCCATCCCCTTATGTCACACTGTCTGGAACTCAACTTTGGGGACTACTTGGTTTATTAGCAGTGGTTTGGGGCTGCACAGCGCTAGGCACAAAACAGGTGAAACATGCATTCTCATAGGAAACAGACAATTTGGAATTTTCCAGAAAGGCCCGATTTTCTCCCCACTCCCCCATGCAGTCGTACCTCCAAATTAATCAAATTTAGATTTTTAAAAACCCTTTAAATTACGACTTTCCTATAAATAGGCGCCTTCCCATACGGAGCGCAGCTTCTGCGCGTGCATATGCTTTGTTGAAGTCAGTGGCTCAGAAGGGATGTTAATCAAGTTTGGGAAAAGTAAAATCACACTATGGCTACCAGCCCTTTGTGCAGGGGAAACAGCGCCTTTCTCATACGTTAGGCAGAGACAATGCACGATGTCCCCAGAATCGCCAACCAATTTCCCTTCCTCCCAACATGGGCACTTTTCCTAAAGCAATGAGAGCCGCATCTCAGAAGAGTAGGAATGACAACAACAAAAAACCAAACGTGAGCCTTACCGGTTTCTCCTAAGGTAGCGAAGGAAAACAACCCCCCAGCTGCTCTAGGCCAGGGACCTGGGTGTCTTAGAGTCACTTCGGGGAGGGGACCAAGAACGCTGAAGTCCTCCTTCCCTCTGTTTGCCTTCTCCCCAGCAACCTCTCCCGGGATTTTGCTCACAAAGCACTCTCCTATTCTCTAATCCCCTCACAAGGAAACCCGGCACACACCGAATGACTTCTGCAGAAGCGACTCTCCTGGGGAGCCGGAGGGGAGGGGGGGCCGGAGGGTGTTCGCTGGCTTTCATCCCTGCCAGGCCAATCCTCAAAGAGGCATCCGGCCCGGCCGGCCCTCGGCGACAGGACACAGGGCACCAGACCCCAAACCCGGGAGTAGGGGGGCTCCCTCACCATGGAGAGGAGCATTCTGAGCTCTGTACCCCCCACGCACCGCCCCTAGACGCCACGCGGTATCTCCCGGGGATGGGGAAGGTGGCTCAGCCTCCAATCTCCTCCGAGTTCTCTACCTCTCTTTATACTCCCTCCCAGAACAGAAGGATTTCCAACAAGTTGTGCGAGATGCGCTCCTCGCCGCCCAGGTTCACCTAGCACTTTGAGCCCGGGACAATTGAGAGCAGCTGTTTGTTCTCCACAACCCGCCCCCACCCCCGCCAACGGAAGATACACTGAAATGTGACAAGAGGCAGATTCTGAAACATGAAATCGGGGATCTGCTCGCTCTACCCAAGAGCAGGAGGATGACAGTCCACAAAATTGCATTTTTTCACAACCAGGTCTTAAAAACAGTAAGGAAAAGTCAACTGCTAAGTCCCAAGGCAGGATCCTTTTTCAGATTTACAGCTTACCTTCTCTTCCCCGGAGCACAGGGTTCGCCCTTGTATTTCACGGCCACAGTCTCACCTTATAAATCCAAATCCCCTCCTCACCGAAGACAAATACCTTATATAGATTTCAGATAGGCTAAATCGAGCTGGCACGTCCCCCACCCACTCCCCTCCAGATTTAAAAGAGAAGACTTACCTTTTCTTTCTATTACATCATTTAAAACCCCCGGAACGAATAAATCAAAAAAGGAGACAAGCAGATGGCACCGTTCTACGTTTCGCAACGAGGGCTGTTTGCCTTGGAGTCATTATTTCTAAGGAGACGCCGCTGGGCTTGCGTCTCTGTTCGGCAGCATGCCATTTGGGCCTTTGAAACGAAATGAATCGGCTTCACACCACCGGCTCTAGCACATACTAACGTTTCAGAATGCCCAAACAGGGGCATGCCGCCTCTTTCCGTAGTGACCCTGCACAGAATCAGAGGTGACGGTTTGATGGATGAGTTTCCCGAGAGACAATGCAATCTGTGACATCATGGTGCTGTGTGCACCCCCTACCCAAGGCCGCCATCCAGCCTTTCCTCTCTCTCTCCGAAGAGAACTGCCTCTCCTTGGTGACAATGCCATCTCCATAGCGAACGTGAACCTCGGGCGCATGGCCAATGCGGAAACTTCTCTGTCCTTCTTAACTTCAAGTTACTGACTCTGCTTTGCTGGGGGAATGGACGCAGGACAAGGTGAGAATCAGCGGGGGGGAGAAGCCAGGCAAAATGAGACAAATGTGCAGAACTCCGGATTCTGAGTTTATCACCTGACAGCAAAATGGTAACCGACAAAAGGGACCTTTGGTTTGTTCACTTGTGTCGCTATTCAACACTCGCATGGTGGTACCAATATCTTTCTGTGACACACGATTTAAGAGATTCTGCATTAAAACTGGATGGAAGCAACCACAACGATTTTAAGTGTCTGTATAAAGACTTTCAGACTTAACTGGAACTCGTTTAATATCACATTTTTCTTGACTGTAAAGGATTTTACTTCTCCGCATCATCAGCTAATATACAGCTCTTGAATTGACTGGCCGTTTTGCTTTATTCTAGGTCTTACTTATTCTCTGTACTAGCATGTCACCTGTCTTAACATTTAAAATAATACTTCGCAAATCCATCCGTACTTTGAATACAAACTTACTTGCAGATAAAAAGCTCTCATGTCCTTATGACTCACATCACCTTTGTCCTTTTCACCCATTTAAGTTTTTTAGATGTTTAGCGCAAGAAGAGTAAAAAACCCGGAAGGGGGGCACCTGGGTAGCTCAGTTGCTTGGGCATCTGCCTTCAGCTCAGATCATGATCCCAGGGTCCTGGGATCGAGCCCCACCCACATCGGGCTCCCTGCTCAGTGGGGAGTCTGCTTCTCCCTCTCCAGCTCCCCCTGCTTGTGTTTTCTCTCTCTCTTTCTCTCTCTCTCTCTCAAAAAAATAAATAAAATCTTTTAAAAAACCCAGAAGATATCTATATCTACATTCACAGGTACATTCTTTTTTTTTAAGATTTTATTTTTAACTAATCTCTACACCCAATATGGGCTTCGAACTTACAACCCCCAGATCAAGAGTCATATGCTCCACCGACCGACCAGCCAGGCACCCGCCCTCCATCTACATCCCACATGTAACATCCGTATCTAGCTAGCTAGCTAGCATATCTATCCATCCATCCATCAATCTACCATATCTGTTTCTCTCTCTCTCTCATTTATATCTATATCTGTATCTCCTATATCCATATCTATCTATCTATCTAGTGATGAATGATCAGTAAATTTATCTACACAAAAATTAAAAAAAAAAAAACCTTTTGCATAACAAAAACCAGCATAAGCCAAATAGAAAGAAATGATGAAACGGGACAGAGACGGCCAATCTCCTTCATGTTTAACAAGTGCCTAAACTTTGAAAAGAGAAAAACCTACCACCGAAAAGAAAAATGGGCTGTGGTTATGAAACACGGGAGACGTATAATTGATCCTGAAATGTACAGAAAGGTGTTCTTTCTCACTTCCAGTAAAATAAAACTGCAAAGTAAAAGCTATACCAAGATATCATTTCTTGCCTGACAGAGTAGCTTGATCCAAAGATTGGCCCCATACTCCGCTGGTGAGGCTCTGGGGAGACAGGCACTCTCATAGGTTGCTGGGGGGTACACAGGACTGCCACATATATGGAAGGATTCGGGCAAATTGACAGATGCATGTACCCTTCTGTCCAGCAATGCCACTTCTAGGCATCTATGCCACAGAATCACCAGTATAAGCACACACTGTCACACATTCAAGCAAAATCACGGAAACTACACACATGCCCCGCGGCAGCTGAGTAATCTGCAGCAGACCTGTGTAGTCAAGTACCAGGCAGCTGCGGAAGCGAGCGACGGCCGCTAAGCCTGTCTGGAGACAAAAGCGCTGGTAATCAAAGCAGAGTGCAGGAGAGGAAAGTGCAGCCCGAGGACTAGAAGTCTATGCCTGTGCTTGTATTTGCAAAAGAAAGGAAGTCTGTTGCGGGGCGGTGGCTGGGTGGCTCAGTCGGTTAAGCGGTTAAGCGTCTGCCCTCAGGGTCTGGTGTCAGGGTCTCAGCCTCAAGCCCCCAGTCAGGCTCCCAGCTCAGCAGAGGGCCTGCTTCTCCTTCTCCCTCTGCCCCTCCCTGTGGTCATGCTCTCTCTCTCCCTCTCTCTCTCTTTCTCTCAAATAAATAAAGATAAAATCTTTAAAAAAAGAAAGGAAGTCTGGAAGAGTAAAGGAGAATCTAATAAAAATAGGGTTTTTTAAGGAAAGGGAGTGACTGGGGTGTAGAGGGAAAAGAGTGGACGTGAGACTCCTCTGTGTTTACTCACTCTTTCATGTCAGGGGTCGACAAAGCAAGGCCTAAGGACCAAAAGGATCCTCAGCTTGTTGTTGTCAATAAAGTTTTATGAAGACACAGTCATGGTCATTCATTGCATACTATTCAAGGCTGTTTTCGAGCTCCAGGGTCACCGCTGAGTTGCTGTACTGAGGAGTGAACCACATGGCCTACAGAGCCAAAAATGTTTTCTATCTGGCCCTTTACAGAAAAAAGTTACTGACCCCTACTCTGAGTGACGAGTTTTAGCATAATGCAAGAGGTAGTCTTAAGAAGATGGGGTAGATGTTCCTGGTTTCTACTTTAAAAGATGGTTAGGTTGAGGTCAGAGTACTTGTGTTCAAGTCCTAGTTGTCTCTGTCTGATTATTTAACTTTCCTGGACTTGCTTTCATCGTCTACAGAGTGATGACTCTTTGGCTTTGTTATGAAGATTAAATAAAGCAGGAAAACAAATATGGAAGCACCTTGTAAACTCTAAACTACAATACCAACCTAAGATATTATTATTATTAATATTGGGGGGTGACAGGTAATGCCCACACATATGTAATTAGTAAGAACATTTAATATTAGAATAGACCCAACACTAAAAATTTGCAGAACTTAACATTAAAACATTGCCTTTGAACTTTTCTCCACTTAACATTTTTAGGTTATAAGTATATCAGCTCCGGTCACACAGTAACTCTCAGCTCTTGTCTGTTCTCTACAACCAG
Source organism: Enhydra lutris kenyoni (assembly GCF_002288905.1). Taxonomy (NCBI): domain Eukaryota; kingdom Metazoa; phylum Chordata; class Mammalia; order Carnivora; family Mustelidae; genus Enhydra; species Enhydra lutris. Next base: position 6,530,757 of record NW_019154136.1, on the reverse strand, counting down.
TCAGGCCATTGTGGCTGGTCGACTGACAATATTGACTCAGAGGTAAAACCCTACTCAAGGACTTCACACTGTAGTCGAATTATTTGGTCTTCAGAAAGCTCTAGAAATTTCTATGCTTGAAGATATCTTTCAGTTTTTGCAATTGAAATTCATCTAATAAAGGTTATCTTACTATGAAGTGTGGTATATTAAGTGACTAAGTGGGTCTGGGATCCATCTGGGGATTTTATGTGACAAATACATAATCAGACTCAAGTAAGAGACTCTCACCCTCAAAATTCATGTTTGCATAATCACTTTTTCTTCTTAATTTAAATATTTGAATGTATTAACTTTAACTTAAAAGCCAGAACTCCTTTTTGATAGAAATATCAATGCTTTTTTCCTGTACTCAATGAATTTTCCTTTTCAGTTCTCATATTTCTAGTGATTGATTTTGCCAAAGTATTTAAAATTTAACTATTGCTAAACTATACATATCTGTGAGCCTTTAAACTATATTAAAGTGAATTGCTCCAAACTTGCATCAGAGTCTCTCAGGGGCGCCTCGGAGTGGCATGTCTTTGGATCAGGTCACGATTCCAGGGTCCTGGGATGAGAGCCGTATCAGGCTCCCTGCTCAGCGGGGAGTCTGCTTCTCCCTCTATCCCTCCCCCCTGCTTGTGACGTCTCTCTCTCTCTCTCTCTCTCTCTCGGATAAATAAAGTCTTTTTAAAAAACAAAATAAATAAAATAAAATAAAGAAATCCTAAAAACAAATCCCTTAAAATATGCAGATCATCTGACTTGCATTTCTACTTTTGGGAAATAATATTTATTTATACTGAGGAAATAATGCTATGCATACCAACCTGTATACACACACACACACACACACACACACACACACACACTCAATGTTTATATTAGGAACGCAACAACAACATCAAAACACTAGTAACGACAGAAAGGTCTAAAAGTTAGGCATCAGCAACCAAAGTTGCAGTATGGTCATTCAAAGAAATATTGCTCTTCCTGGTATCCACCGCTGTGCAACAGACCACCTGGAAATTTGCCAACTTAAAACGAGCCACATGCATTTTTCTCCCAAGTCTGTGATTTTGGAAGGGCTCGGTGGGGACAGCCACTTCTGTTCGTTTTGGCCTCCACTGCTGCGGTGTGGATGCTGGAGTCACATGAAGTCTCACCTTCAACGTGGCTGGCAGTTGATGCTGGCTGTTGCCCGAGACCTTAGCGGGGGCTGTTGGCTAGAATTCCTACACGCAACCTCTCCTATGTGGGATGGGCTTCCTCAAAATTCGGTGGCTGGCTTCCGAGGGTGAGTGTCCCAAGAGAGGGCTAGGCAGAAGCTATGGCACCTTTTGTGATCTCTCCTGGAAGTCCTACGGCCTCACTTCTGCTGGACTGAGGCAGTCATAGAACTTCACCCAGGTTCAGGGTAAGGGGACATAGATTCTATGTCTTGGTGGGACACGACAAGGTCCGGGGTTGGTGGGGAGTGAATAAAAAGGTTGCTGTCACTATTTGTGGAAAGTACAATCTTTCTTGATCGTGCAGCCACTGGAAGGATATAGCAGATCCAAATTTACTGACATGGAAGGACTTTCCAATGACAGTGAATGCTGAGTTGACAGAATAAGCAAAGGCGATGCCATCCAGTAAAAGTAACACTGGCACATAATAGACACTCAATAAACATTTGTTGAACAAATCTTTGTATAGAAATGGATTATGTTTTACATTTGTGTCTATATTGAAAATAGTCTAAGAGAAACTACCAAAACATGAACATTGGTTATATTTCTGTGCTGAGATTGTATTTCAACTTTTTTGAGATAGTGCATTTATAGTATTTTCATAATGTATGCTCATAGAAAATTAAAAGATATTTCAAAATGAACCTCAGAGGACAATAATCTGAGTTGTCACAAAGGTTGACCTAATTCTTTTTTTTTTTTTTTTTTAGATAATTGAAAGCTAATTAGAATGCTCCTTGGCAAATCACTTTTTCCTTTTTCTACTTGTTAGGAGAATTTACTGTTTCGCTATCTATAAGCATTTAATTGATATAAAGTATTTAAGGTATTTAAGGGATATAAAAATAAGAACTTCCTTTTTTGTTTATGATGACAAAAGAGTACCAGCAACATAACGCATACTTTTTAAAAGTAAGATATCTAATTAAATAAATATAATTTGCCTTCAAATTAATCCTGGGTGAACATAATAACAAACCCACGTTTTATTTTTATTTATTTTAAAAATATTTTATTTATTTGAAAGAGAGAGGGTGAATGAGAGAGAGCGAGCATGAGCTGGGGGACGGGGAGAAGCCGACTCCTTGCTGAGCAGGAAGCCTGACGTGGGGCTCGATCCCAGCACCCCAGTATCATGACCTGAGCCGAAGGCAGAGGCTTAACCTACTGAGCCACCCAGATACCCCTTTATTTTTTAATTTTTTTAAATTTAATTTTTTATTTATTTGACAGACAGAGATCACAAGGAGGCAGAGAGACAGGCAGAGAGAGAGGGGGAAGCAGGCTCCCCGCCGAGCAGAGCCCGATGTGGGGCTCGATCCCAGGACCCCGAGACCATGACCCGAGCCGAAGGCAGAGGCTCAACCCACTGAGCCACCCAGGCGTCCCTATTTTTTAATTTCTTAAAAGATTTTATTTATTTTGGGACACTTGGGTGGCTCAGTTGTTTGGGCATCTGCCTTCAGCTCAGGTCATGATACCTGAGTCCTGGGATCAAGTCCCAACTGGGGCTCCCTGCTCGGTGGGGAGCCTGCCTCTCCCTCTCCCTCTGCCCCTCCCTCCTGCTCATGTTCCCTTTCTGTCCCTCAAATAAATAATTTAAATACTAATTTATTTTAATAAATTCACATTTCTATCACTGACATAGTAGGAGATAGTTCAATGCAGGTCAGGATATCAGAAAAGAAAAATTGTGGTGTGCATGTAATGCATTATGTTACACTATCAATGCCTTTCCCCCAAACATTCATAGTTTTAAAAATACGTGAAAATACAACTTATTTTTGGAGGGAAAATTGCCAACATCTCATATAACAAGTACTTGGAAAGCACTGTTTAACCAAGATGCCAGGAATGACAGATGCATGGGCAAATTTGAATGTAGAACTTGCTCTTCTAGTAAGAGAGACAGTAGTCAGGGTGTCGGGCATTGGACAAAGCTGGAGGAAACAAAAGATCCTGATATAATGAAACTCATTGGTGTCACACTAGAAGGAGAATATGATTTTAACCAAACTCATAAACTGGTTTAATGGTAATCAGCTTTTAGTAAGCTTTGTCATGCTAGTCTTCAATTGTCGTCATTTCCTTTGATTTGACCCCAACTGAAATCTAGAACACTTTCTGCTTCTTAAGAGCCCTTACTTCAACCCTTGAAAAGTCACCCCTCTAAAAGAAGACATGGATGAACTCAGCCCCGATTCTCAAGAAACAAAAAGAATTTCCACTTCTTTTTCATTAACACCCTGGGTAAAGACAATTCTTTCTGGAAGCTAGGGTCTCCTGTCCTCCTCTTGGGAATGGAATCCTTGTTCACTAGCATCACATGCACATGTACGCACATACATGTACACTTTATTCATCCAGGGTCAGTCATTCAATTGTAAATTTAATCTCTCTCGAGTAGGTACTCTATGACGGGACATGCACTGTAGGTATGTTGGAACAGCAAGGTCCAGCCTTCCTGGAAGACCAGAACATTCTCTTCAAAAGAGTAAGTGCACTTCCTCTTTCTAAAAAGCTTCCCCCCCAACCAGTTTGTGAGTAGTTGCTTTAATAAATGTTCACTATAGAAAATTTGGATCGTATGTCAACTAACTGGAATTTAAATAAAAACTTGAAACATAAAAAAAAGAAAATTTGGATATTAAAAAAAAACTAAGAAAAGAAATCACCTATAATTTAAAACCAAAGTATTAGTCACTATTAAGTTTGCTACCCATAAGGATAGATTGGTAGGTAAGTAGGTAGGCAGCCAGACAGATGGATAGAAGGACAGAGATAATATTCAACTCTTGGAGTTCATACTGGATATGTATACATTTTCACATCGGGTCTTTTTAAAAGTGTTAGCATTTTTCATCTTTAACAACTTCATGAGATATAACTTACATATCATAAAATGTATCCATTTTAAATGACTTTTAGTAAATTTACCCACTTCTGCAACCACTACCAAAAGTCAGTTTGAGAACATTTCTGTTGTTGGCAGTTTATTCCTCAGGCCCGGCAACTCCTTCCTGTTTGTGTAGATGTGTCTTTTCTGGACACTCGCTATCAATGGAGTCGTAGAACACATGGTCTTCTGTGTGCAGCTTTTTTCACTAAATAAATTTTGAGCATCGGCCCTGTAGTGACGTGGCTCGTCACTCCATCGGTTTTTCCTGCCGAGCAGCTCATGTAGCTGTTTATCAAACCCGGCATAAAAACACTCCAGTTTAACCATTTCTTTGGGGCTTCCTTTCTCTATGGAGTCTCTTGTGTCATGGAAAATTCATATTAAATATACACGGTTCCCTTGTTAATCTTTTGTTCCCAAGGGCCCAGCCGGTAATGAACATAGAAAGGTAGAAGAAAATAATCTTCCTCTCTTCCAAGAGTATGTACATTTGGTTGATATTTATCAAGGGACTATGATGCGCAAGTCCACTGTCCTAGATCATGAGTTCCCTTTAATATATAGGAAGGTAGCTCCGCCCCTGCTTTCCAGGGGTTATGGTCTATTTGGGAAGGAAAAAACACTCAAACTTGAGGAGTGATACAGTGAGGGAGGGCTATGGACTAGGCGGTCCAAGTGGCATCACACATAGAGTAGCAACATCTAACTTCTGTGTTTTTGCGAGAACCTGCTTGGAATTCCAGAGTTGCTGAAAAGATTATCATTTTTTTTTAAGATTTTACTTACTTACTTATTCAAGAGAGAGATGGAGAGAGCACAAGAGGAGGCACAGAGGGAGAGGGACAAGCAGACTTCATGCTGAGTGTGGAGCCCCTTGTAGGGCTCAATTCCACAATCCCAAGATCAAGATCCGAGCTGACACCAGGAGCAGGACGCCCAACCTACTGAGCCACCCAGGGACCCTGGTAAAAAGGCGATTTTAAGCTGAAGACATTTGAGATTCAACAGATGCGGAAGGAAGTCTTCTCGGAGTTTTGCTTATCTGACTAAAAGCAGAAACTTCTGGGCAATGAGGACGGCCATAAATTCTCACTTCAGAATGGCTTCTACTCCCAGGAGAGAGAGCAAGAGTAAACCTACCAGGAATCCCCTCTTGGGGAAGTTTCCTGGTCTTGGAGAAGACGGAAAGACCACCGGTACCCGCCCAAGCAAACATGATCATAAACGTTTTTTTCTCATCTGTTCTCCTAAAAGCCCATTTGACTTTCCTAAAGAAACCCTCCCACAGAAGTCTTTTCTCCCCACTCCATTTCCCTTAAGTGAGGTATGTAAACTCCAAATTCTAACCGCTCCTGTGAGTTACTTAGTCTCAAGCCCTGCGCTGTGTCTATGCATCGCACACATCAAGAAACTCTGCCTGTTCTCTTGCCAATCTGCCTTTTGTCAGTTTAAACGTGCAGGCCCCAATTCCTAAACCGAAGAGGGTAGAGGAAAGGCTTTTCCCTCCCAGTTTTTTTTCCCCAGAAGAATCAACTTCTGTGAAGAACAAATGGGAATGAACCAGGTACGGTGGGAGGGATGGTGGAGAGCGTTCCAGGGAGAGAATCCTGCACAAAGACCAAGAAATAAGAGAGAACATCACTTGGGGTGACGGAGTTGAAAGCTCACCAAGGCTGAATGTGAATTCATCAGAGGAATGGGCGGGGACTGCGCGTCCAACGTGAAAGCTACCAGCTCCATGGGGCTACTGATCACTGGAAACATGGCCAGTCTAACGGAGTTAATTTGGTTTAATTTAAAACCGAAGTGTTAACCACTATTAAGTTTCTTTCTATTAACCACTATTCAGTTATTTAAAGTAACTCAATAGTAATTTTCAAAATATTGACTAGATGTTGAAATAACTTGGATTTGCAGTGAGAGACAATGGATCCTTAGAATCCATTTTATTTATTTATTTTTAAATTAATTACTAACTTTTAAATTTTGCTGCCTGAAAAATCTTAATTACAGATGTGTCTGGCACTGTATTTCTATCAGACAGTGCTGCTCTCGACCAGGAGGGCCTGGCAAGCTAGGGTAGGATTTGTTTGTAGGACAATGACATATCCAAAAATCACAACAATTACACCCAAGTACATCCCAGCCACTAACTGCGTTGCCTGGAACAAACGGAAGGCTGAGCTTTGTCCCCGGCCGATCCAAGTGTTGTTTTGAAAACGGTTTTTTGAGAAGTTATTACTAAAACAATTCTCACCTACTGTTACTTTATTTGTTTACTACACCTCTGTCCATTTCAAGAGGGTGCAGGGACACCCACCGGGTTCCCAAGAGCATTTATCCTATTTGTAAAAGAACTGGGACTTTGGAGACTTAGTCTCCTTCAGAAATTTACCAGGTGGTTTTGCTTTTCAGTTACAAAAATCTTCTACTTCCTCTGAGAAATAGAAACAATGGATTAAGGGGGCTACTCCCAGGGGAAGAAAATGCTGACTTTGTTCTACAAAGGGACCCCACTGCCGGCCCTTAATGGTTCTTTACTGATCTTTCTAAGGATCAGCATTCAAAGGATTGGATCCCAGACCTCAGGGGACATTCCCTAAACTCCAATTACGAGTCCCGACAAAACCAAAGGAAACACTAAGAGAAACCAAAAAAAGCTTGGAGCCCGGGAACTGGGGGACGCGAACCGCCTCTCTTTAGCGGGAGCTTTCAAAATAAGGAGACCGAGGGAGATGATTTATACAGGACTGCCTGTGTCCACTCATCACTGATGACCCCCCCACACCATAAAAAATCCCCTTCGAGTCTAATAAAAAAGAAGAGCTCAAATATCTTTACGGATGATTCGGTGTATTTGTTGAAAAACCCAGAAGACTCTTAGGAATGGATCGAAGGTTTTGGTCTCTTTCTAACTCCTTTCCGGCGCAGCGTCTGCGGGTGTCCTGCTGTGGTGGTTTGTTTTTGCAGCCGTGGTTGGGAGGCAGGGGGTGGGGCGCGGTGATGGAAAGCAGGTTTTCTCCAGGGCGGCACTACTGACCTTTGCGGCGGGAGCGTCGTCCGTTGCGGGGGCGGTCTCGCGCATCACAAAATGTTCAGCAGCATCCTGGGACTTACTCATCAGGGGCCACCAGCAGCACCCACATCCCAGTCGTAAGAACCAAAAATGTCTCCGGACTTGCCTCCATGTCCCCTGGAAGGCAGAATTGCCTTCCTCCTCCTCCTCCTCCTGAGAAGCACTGATGTAATGAATCCCTTAAGACAGAGCATTTATAGAAACACGGACTTCAAAGTATTGATGTAGGTCTTCCCGGGTGCTTCTTACTCCTAAGTGCTACGACACATACCTTCCATTTGTGTCTTTCTGATGAGTTGGACAGTGGTGGAGAGAACACATTTTCCACGGAGCCGTGACCCTCTCTGGGCAGCCTGAGGTCCCAGCCTGTTTGGAAGACCATTTCCGGTCCGCATTGTCCTTCTGGCTGGTGAGTCCTACCCCCATCCAAAACAGAGACGGAAGAGTCTCATAACACTGATTTGTGTTCACCCTCGAATGAAAGAAAATGGAAACAATGATCCATCTTGGTTTTTCCAAAAGAGATCTCACTGCAACATAGTTTATGTCTCGACAAGTGCGCGAGTCTGGGGAGAGCATACCCATTCACTAGGAAGGTACACTGAATGTATGGGAGTGTGCTGTTTCCAATGCTGAACTAAAAGTGACTCAGAGGGGGGGGGCGCCTGGGTGGCTCACTTGTTAAGCGTCCACCTTCGGCTCAGGTCATGATTCCAGGTTCCTGGGATCGAGCCCCACATCGGGCTCTCTGCTCAGCAGTAAGTCTGCTTCTCCCTCTCTCCCTCTCCCTCTCCCTGCTTGTGTTCCCTATCTCACTGTGTCTCCCTCTGTCAAATAAATAAATAAAATCTTGAAAAAAAAAATAAAGGGTACTCGGGTGCCATTCAATAGCAAGGGGGTCGACATCTGTGGTGTCCCCACTTTGCACTTCCACTTCCACGGTCGTATACCCGTTAGATAGATCCAAAGGTGCTATCTCCAAACATGTCACTTCGGCATAAAGATTATTTTGAGCTGAAGGCAACTGAGGGACAGAAAAAGCAGACACAGAAAAGCTCTCTACCCTCCTCTATCTGCTGAAAGGCAGGGCGTACATTTCCCTGTATGATGGGATTCCCCCCACCCCACCCCCAACCCCGCCCGGCCACTTTCCCCTCTCAGGAGGAGGAGAGGATGGTCACCACCAGAGACAGCACAGACTGAAATCGGTGCAGACAAGGCTTTACTGAAATAACACTCATCCTCCTTCATTTCCCCCATATATTTGCCTTCTCACAATGTACTGCCCCTAGAAGCCTGAAACCCCTTTCCATTGTCTTGTCACTTCTCTACAAATTTACAGCCTTTTTAAAACAAACAAACAAACAAACAAACAAGGTCTTATTTATTTATTTGACAGAGAGAGAGAGTGCACAGAGGGGCTGGGGGCAGAGGGAGAGGAAGAAGGAGAGAAGCAGACTCCCTGCTAAGCGGGAAGCCCAGGAAGGGGCTGATCCCAGGACCCTGAGATCAAGACCTGAGTCCAAATCAAGAGTTGGACACTTAACCGACTGAGCGACCCAGGTGCCCCAATTTATAGCCTTTTGCTAAAATAGTGTATTAAGCCTCCAGGTCTGATAGCCTCTTTGAGGTTTTCACTCCACTGTGAGCCTCCCTGCCCCCGCCCCCCCACCCCCCTCCCCACCATATGCACGTTAAATAAACTTTTTTTCTTCTGTCAGTCTGTCTTTTGTCCGTTTATTTTGCAGGGTCCCAGTCACTGAACCTAAGAGGGTAGAGGACGAGGCCTCCCACATGGACGTGAAACAGACCAAATGGACAGGTCATGCTGCTTTTATCCAAAAACGCAGCACTGCGATCTCCTGTCTAGAATCAACTCCACCAACGCCTTTATTCTACTGGCCGGCCTCACCCGTTTTTAACCATCACTAAAGAAGGAAATCTCTGGACCACCCTCCCCCTAGCTCACTACACAGAGCTGCCCTGTAGACACGCAGCTCCATCGCAAACTGAAGGCTGAAGCTTGGAGCTTTGCCCGCTTCCCCCACCCCCCACCCCGGACTTAAACTTGTAGGCTCACATTGGACCTGTCATTTTTTTTTTCTGTGGCCCTGTTTTGATAGGTGTGGCTGGTCTTTCCCCAGAGCAGTCACCTTGTCCCCTCCTCCTGAAGAATTATGGTGTACTTCTTGGCAGTGCCACACTTAGTCTGTGTGAGGCAAAAGAAATTTCTGGACATCACAGAGTCTCTAAGTCCAGTGACCACAAATATACCCTTTGACTGTGTTAAAGAACCTCACACCAGGTGGTTTCTAGATTAGGTAAGTGGCTAGCTCGGTATTTTAATCAAGTTTTACTACAATACATTTGAAAGGTAAATTTATCCTAGGATGTAGCGAAAACTGTTATAATGTTCCTGATGCGTAACACATTTTATATCTCATGGACTGTGGAAAATACGAGTACAGGAGACGGGGTCAAAAGAATTTTTTAACAAGTTCTTTACATTTAGGAAAGTGGGGATTTCAAAAAGCAGATTAAGGGAGGCAGCTTTGAGCTCTCTCTCTCTCTCTCTTTTTAAAGATTTTATTTATTTATTTGACAGACGGAGATCACAAGTAGGCAGAGAGGCAGGCAGAGAGAGAGAGGAGGAAGCAGGCTCCCTGCTGAGCAGAGAGCCCGATGCGGAGCTCGATCCCAGGACCCTGGGATCATGACCCGAGCCGAAGGCAGAGGCTTTAACCCACTGAGCCACCCAGGCGCCCCGAGCTTTGAGCTCTCTTAAGGAGAGAACTGGATTTGCCTTGGATGGAGAGAATTAAAAGAGAATCAATATTTTTGACTAAACGATTAGGGAAAAAAAAAAAAAACCAACCCAGGCCACTGTTACTCTGTGCTAACGTGAAGTGTACATGTGCAACGGTAGTGTTCTTTGCCCCACCAGTGGGAAGAAGGAATCTGTAGACTTCAGCATTATGTTTTTAAATGCCATCTCCAAACAAACTGCCCTGAAAGGACGAAGACAAAAATATCATTTCTTTAGACAACGTAAGAGTGGCCTGCAAGCCTGAACACAAACCCTTGAGAACGCAGTGCTGGAAATTCCTTTTTTCTTTTTTTTTAAACGTAAAATCCAGAACAGGCAGACCATTAAGCTGGAAAAAGAAATTAATAAAACCTCACAGGCAAGCGGAAAAGCGAATGCTCACTCTAAAGCGACCACTGTTGATGCAAGCAAAGGTTAGAGCAACAAGGCTACTTCCTAACCAAGTGTGAATCCCATTAGTGCCGAAGCGTTACCCTCCTTAGTCCTTCCATCGGAGCCAGAACAGAGTTCGGCGTTTACCTCCATCTGCATCTCAAGACTGGTAAACAGGACCCATGGAGACGTGCAAAAATGGTGAAGCCATTCAAAAGGCATCTTCGGCTTCGGGTAAGACGCTGACATAAGCACAATAGGGCCGTGGCCCAAGTCTGCCCAAACACCCCTTTAGCATTGCTTAGGTGGACAAAATAGGGAGCTGGCCTCCCCCAGTTTCCCGGCTTCCCCTGCAGCCCCCATTGTCTCTTCCCGAGTACACAATGATGCCATTTCACGATTGGTACATTAGAAACGAAGCACTTGGAAAAGTTTCTTTGCGGAGTAGTTCAGAATTTAAACTGTTCCATTTAAAGAAGAAGAAGGGGAAAGTGGAGGAGATGTGGCAGCAGTTGAAAACGTAAAACATCTGGAAGTTATCAGTGACTCACTTATTCGTGTGCCCAATACCCAAGTGATGGACTAACTTAAACACTGTAGACCAGTGGACACGGATTGTTCATTACAGCGGCTCATCTGCAAGGGGCTGTAATCTAAATTCTTGCGTTTGTTTTTTCTGTACCAAGATCTGTCTAGTATGTCTCCTAGGCCAGATTGTGTCATTGCGCAGAACCAAATAAGATCACAAAATGAAGTTACCTATTCCCTCGAAGAAAAATCCAATGTAGGAAAAGTTCATACCCTTGCAAAGATTTTCAACATGGTTGCAATCAAGTCATTTTCCAATTGTGTAAGTAAATAACATTGACCACATGAAATATTCTGCCAGAAGTACATAGCTGCTATGATTTCTTTCTAAAGGTGTAAAGCTAAGTGTTCAAATTTGCAATTATTGAAGTTGGGTTTTGGCAATGAATGTGGGCGGTGAGCGCAAAGGATATCCTTCTGATTCCCAACTGCACAAAGCTGTACCAACTTGCCAAGAATGAGGAAATAAAAAAAAAATCCACTGGAAATAACATTTGGTTGTTCATATTAGCACTGAAGATGACTGTGGTTTAGAAATTTCCCCTTTTTTAATTACAGTGAGTAAACTATTTTGCCAACTCTCTTTGCGCAGCTCAATTTTCATCCTAGCCTACTGCCTGAAAACGAAGCTGTCAAGAATCCTAAGTTGAAATTGCTTTTTTGAAAAGAATGTTTATTATGGTGTGTCTCCCCAAATCGTGGAGAATCTGTTCAGAAAGATACATCTTCATCAAATCGTGTTCAATGCATAGTTTTATTATTTAAAGTGAAGACGAGCCATATGAAAAGTTCTTTGAGATGATTTCAATCACATATGCACCGAGAATTATTTTAGTTATCTTGCTTCGTCTTTAAGTGTACACTGCTTTCAGAATCCATGACTGAGCTGAATAAACACCATTGTGTTTTTTTGAAGGCAAACTTGAGTTTGCACCAATACAAATTCTTTCCCAACATTCATTTAACCACCAGGAAAGTCTGTCAATAGTTATCAAAAATTCTATTGGACAGTTTATTCATCTAGTGTTTTTTTTAAGTAACTCTACCCCAACATGGGGCTCAAACTCATGACCCCAACATCAAGAGTCATATGCTATGAGGTGCCTGGGTGGCTCAGTGGGTTAAGCCCCTGCCTTTGGCTCAGGTCATGATCTCAGGGTACTGCGATCGCGTCCTGCATCGGGCTCTCTGCTCAGCAGGAAGCCTGCTCCCCCCCACCTTCTCTGCCTGCCTCTCTGCCTACTTGTGATCTCTGTCAAATAAATAAATAAAATCTTAAAAAAAAAAGAGTCATATGCTCTACCAACTGAGCCTGCCAGGCACCCCTAATGGAGAGTTTAGTCTTTTCTGCAATTAATGCATGTTAGGGACCGAACATTTTTGTTTCTCCCAAATTCATTTCATATATTGAGCCCCTAATCGCTAGCATGACTGTATTTGGAGATGGGGCCTTTATGAAAGCCATTAAGTTTGAATGAGGTCGTAGGGCAGGGGACTGACCCAAAAGGGTTAGTGTCCTTAGAAAAAGAGATACCTCAAAGCTCTCTTTCCCGCTCTTCCCGCTCTTCAAATGCAAGCACTGAGGAAAAGCCTTGTAAGGCCACACTGAGAAAGTAGAAGTCTGCAAGTGGGGAAGAAAGACTCCACCAGAAACCAAATTGGTCGGCACCTCAATCCCGATCTCGGCCTTCTTAGCTTCCAGAACTCTGAGAAAGGAAATTTCTGTTGTTGAAGTCACGCAGTCTGTAGTATTTCGTTATGGCAGCCCAAGCTGACTAATACGATGAACAACATAAAACTTAATCGTACAAATACATTTTAGTTGGAGACTTATCACTACAGCAGGATTCCTGGAGCAAGCACAAAGTGTACTGGGATTCAGGAAGAAAAAGTCACCAAAAATCACATTATTAGCACCTTTAGCCGCTAAGTATTATCATTATTTCCTGCTGAAATGGTACAGTTTGCAATATCCACACAATTAAATGTGATATTTAGCTACTACTATATGGGCTCAGTAAGCAACGGCAGAACGTAAGGATGTAGTCACAATTTCATGATACCTAGAGTCTGTTTTTTAGCCATCAGAGCCGATGTTTAATACGTCTTTTCTGCAATACAAAATGAAGATGATGGGCAATTCACAAACTAAAATAAGATGTAGCCTAAGAATTTTAGAGGTGCTTTGAAGACTTGCTTACAATACAGTTTTCTCATTTTAAAAATAAGACCAAAATGGGGAAACAAGTTAAATATCCATCAAATTGTGAACAGATAAATAAAATGTGGTCTAGCTATGCAATGGAATATTATTCAATAATAAAAAGGAACAGATTACAGATATATATAACGTGATGAATGTCAAAAACATTATTTTAGGGGCACCTAGGTGGCTCAGTGAGTTAAAGCCTCTGTCTTCGGCTCAGGTCATGATCTCAGGGTCCTGGGATCGAGCCCTGCATCGTGCTCTCTGCTCGGCAAGGAGCCTGCTTCCTCCTCTCTCTCTGCCTGCCTCTCTGCCTACTTGTGATATCTCTTTCCCTGTCAAATAAATAAATAAAATCTTTAAAAAAAAAACCATTATTTTAAGTGAAAGAAGCCAGCTACAAAGGACCATATATCGTATGATTCCATTGATAGGAAATGTCCACAAAAGGCAAATCCACAGAAACGAAAGTAGATCAGCGGTTGGCAGGGGCTGAGGGCGGGAATAGGGAGTAACTACCGGTGGGCAAATGAGATCTATTTTTTAAGGTTATTTATTTATTTATTTATTTAGAGAGGGAGGGGGGCAGAGGAAGAGGGAGAGAGAGAATCTTAAAGCAGGCTTCACACCCAGCATGGGGCTCGATATCACAATGCTGAGATCATGACCTGAGCCGAAATCAGGAGTTTGACGCTCAACCAACCGAACCACCCAGGCACCCCAAAGGGGATCTTTATGGGTGATGGAAATGTTCTAAAACTGGATTGTGATGAGGGTGCACAACTCTGTAAATTTCCTACACTTATTGAATTGTACACCTAACATGAGTCAATTTTATGGCATCTAAATTATATCTCAATAAAGCTGTTTTGCAAAAAATGATCACAAATGGGCTTTGAAATGCTGAGAAACACACCCTCAGTGCCCCATTTGCTTCGATGAAAACCCAAGCCAAACTTTGCTTAGGTTTGGCAGCATCATGAGGTCAAAACCTCAGAAGACTCAGATCTTCTTTCCGATTTGTCAATATTGTAGACAGATTTGGACCTGGTCTACTAACATGTGTTTTTTATCTTTCCACTTTCAACCCGAAACTGAGCAAAGGGCAAAAACACAGTAGGTGGTTTCTCTAACTTTGCCTTTGAGTTTTCACCGATGAATTCTGGTCTATATAAGATCAATTTTTTTTTTCTAAATTACAGTAAACATTTTCTTCTACATATGGCAAATTGGGATGAAAGTGTCCCGTTAGATTACTGATAGAGATAGGTGACCATTTTTATAAATAACGTACTGTACATTCTTTTAAGATTCCAAGCCTCTGAATAATTTGTGCATTGCCTAGAATTTTCAAATAACCATTATCCCTAGCCAGTTGTGTTTCTTTCTCTCGAGATGGCACCACATTGCTCATAGTGTGCTCTTACCTCCTTCCAGTATAGTACACATACGCATGTGTGCACACACACACATGCGAGTTCACACACGCTGCACCCCACACTGACTTTTACCTGTAAACCTTGGTTCACCCTCCTGCCTTGCAAAATTTAAACACCTGCTCCCAGGTTAAGCTAGAAAGCAGGCTTTCCCGAGCACTCTTCCTTTCTGGGGGAACTGTTCCCTTTCAGACTCAGGTATGGTATCATCTTCTCTGGAACTCCTGCTCATCTTTCCCACCAACGACTTCACTTTTCTTCCTCTTGGCACTCTGAGCACCCCACCTCTGGGAACCTCTCTCTCCAGCTGTACTACTCACATTAGACTATGATTATGTGTGGGGCTGTCTCTGTCTCTAGATTGGATAGAACGAGAATAATAAGGTCTTATACATATATGGATCCTTAGGGCTCAGGGCAGAGCTGGGTAGGAAGGGAGAAGAGAGAAAACGAGGGAAAGGGAATGGTAGGGAAAGGAAGGAAAGGGAAGGGAGGGGGGAAGGAGGAAGGGAGGAAGGAAGGACAGTTTGTTAAGAGTTAATGTGTAAATAGTGACCGGTGATTGCTCTCTCTGGAATTCCCTCCATTAGAGCACTTCATTTGCTTTTGCACAGTCTAGCTCACTGAGCAGAGAAGAAGAGACTATCAGGACACTGCAACTTTTCTAGCTCAACCTTTTCTCCTATTGCCACCCTGATGAGACTCAAACCACTGTTGCCCTTCACCTTGGACCATTTCTCTTGTTACTGAAGGGAAGAGACTAATGACTCAGAGAGAGAGTGCCATCAGGAGGGAATCTATGTCCCCAAAGATTCTGCCTGTCTGCTTACCCTGAAAATGCTTTGGAATCTTCCCAGCTTATGCAACAAAAGAACTCTGAAGTTTGGGGCAGGGAGAGAGATGTCTGGGTACTGGAGGCTAGTGGGGTGGCAGGGAAAGTGAACTTTGGATTCTGTAGGCACATCCTAACATTAGACCAATTTCCCCAGCTCCTAAGGGACAGCCCGGTCAGTGGGGTGGACAGCCCCGATCAGCACTGTAGTGGTAATGGTAATAGAGAATGCTGCTCTAGATTACGGGAAGGTTTCCCATATCTGACCTCACTGGGTCACCCGGAATAAATACAACTTCTGGCACAATTTGTTCCCATTTTAAAGACGAAGACACAGATTCCAGTAGGAGATACAATCTGCCCAAAGTAATAGGTAGATATAACAGTAATAGGTAGAGAGTAACAGCAAGTGATACACGGAACCCTCTTTCCCCAGACACCTGCTCCCCTTTCCACTTTCCTTCAGATGTTGTCTGTTTCCGTCTCCATTGTCTCCTTTCCGTGAGGACTTCCCCAACCTCCAATTGCAGGCTCCTCCAAACTCCTTCCTTTCAAAAATTTTCTTCATTGCACTTACCACCTTATTTATTTATTTAATCTGAGAGAGAGAGAGAGAGAGAGAGAGAGGGAGAGCATGAGCAGGGGGGAGGCGCAGAGGGAGAAGGAGAAGCAGGCTCTCCGCCGGGCAAGGACCCTGGGATCGTGAACTGAGCCAAAGTCGCTTAACTGACTGAGCCGCCTGGGGTCCCGCACTGACCACCATCTAACCACTACACAGCGCATAGATCTATTTTTAGATTGTCTACCCACCCACATTCCGCACCTCAAGATCTAAATTTCACAAGGACAGGCATTTTCTTTCTCTTTCTCCGTTGAGGGCTCTATCCCTGGCCCATAGACCAGCACCCGGCATACAGAAATTTCTCACCAACATCTGTTGCATAAATAAAGGATTCAACAAGGACTCTGCTGTCTGGGTCTGCAACTTCTCAACTATATTTTCAAAAGATATTATATCATTTTGTATTCCACTTGTTAATTATATTCTACTCTCTGGCTTTCACCAGTTTCAGTTGTGAAATTCAAGTGTCCTACAAAGTTCACTAAAGCCAATAGTGCCTTTGGCATATCAAATTTGTAGAAAATAGCATAAAAATAAGGGTCAAAGCTTGATACAATGTTAAATGTTATATGTGCATGTATACTATCAAATCTAGATTTTCCCGTTTCTGATAATTAGAACTGTGATACAGTTCACGTAACTAAAATAAATACTCTCTATATGCGATTATATACTAGGAACGCTCAACACTGAAAAGCGGTATGCTTGTTTAGCTCTAATTATCTCTCTATTTTATTTTTATTTAAAAAAAATATTTTATTTATTTGACAGAGAAGGAGAAAGAGCACACACAGGGGGAGCAGCAGGCAGAGGGGGAGGGAGAAGCAGGCCTCCCACTGAGCAGGGAGACCGATGTGGGGCTCGAGCCCAGGAATCATGACCTGAGCGGAAGGCAGATGCTTAACCAACACAGGTTAAGATACCGACACAGGTATCTCTATTTTAGGCAGAATGATTAGGCACCCTCTGTGCCTGGACTGAACATGGGAGGCCTTTGAAGAGTAGAAATAGTTACGTCACAACTTTTGCAAAATGTGTCGACTTCGACAGTGTGCTTCCTTGGGATGATTCCCGTTAAGAATGTCATGAGACCAAGAAAATTTGCCATCATAAAGCCTCTGAGATGTCCTGTATAAAGATACCTGTGTAACTGTTCCAGTGTTTCCTTAACTTACGGTACCACGGGCCCGCTGCGTGGGCACACCTGGAATGACTCACTCTGAGAAAGCTGGCTAAAAGCAATTTCTTAAAATTCCTTTATTACATCGTACACCAAATACCCCAGCCGCCCTCATATTTGATGGAAGAAGGGGGGGGTAAGAGGGAGAAGAAAAGAGGATAGCTTAAAATAAGATAAGCTTTGCTCATAATGACTTCTTTCCCTTTGGTGCATTCAAAGTAGTTCCTTTTGGGGGGCACCTGGCTGGCTCTGGGAGTGGGAGATCAAGAGTGTGGGACTCCCCGATCTTAAGGTGTGAGTTCCAGCCCCACATTGGGTGTAGAGATTACTTAAAAATGATATCTTTAAAAAAGTCATCACTTTTTCTTTTAAAATCCATACATAAAGACTAAATTCCAGTTTTATTTCATCTCTAACGTCTGACGAATGGCAATGTGTTTATCCTACTATAAATCACTAAAACAAATCCATTGCCAAAACATCTCTTAAATATATTTTGGAGGGCTGTTATAATATATCATTTTTGTTGATAGACTAGCTTCACCAAAAGCATATGGCGCTAGTTTCATAGGCAAAGAAGACGTAAACGGGCTTCTTTAAAACCAGGGCCTAGTGAAATATTTAGACCATTGCCTCCCAATCTCCGCCCAGCAACTTGTCCAGCAGGCACAGTAACCTTCCCATGAGTCACCTCGCTTTTTGAAGCGGTCACAAAGTCTCTCCTGTTTCTGCTGTAGCTCTTCTACTTAACTTGACATTCACAAAGTACATTTAGCTCTAGGTTTCATTTATTATGTCATTCGCAGGTCAAAACTTTTCTTACGAATTTTTTTTTCTAAGGAAAAACACCGTTCAGTGAGAATGCAGGGACTAACACGTTGCTGCTCGGTGTGGTGGCTGTTGTTAGCAAAGCATCCCAGGAAATGGCCAGAATGGTCCCCTACCACTGCCATCCCCAACAGCCTGGCCCCCCTAGCCTTTATGATACTCCAGACCATTCCATCAAGCTGATGTAGCATGTGACACTGTCGGTCAAAGTTAAAACAGAATCCAAATGTCACTGTACCAACAAATATTGCTAAAAAAAGGGGGACAAGTTGAGAAATAATAAACTCAAAGAATGAGAGAAAGAAAGGAAGACAAGAAAGATTATAATCACTTAGCCTCTTTTCCTTTACGATTTTTTGTTTTGATTCTCAAAACATTGTTAAATTTAATTTGCTAAATCTTGTTAAGCATTAGATGGATGTTGGATAAGCTTTAACAGGAAATTTAAGGCTTTATTAAATCCTTTTGTTACTATGAAGTCAATGTAAGTTTCATAGCACTATGGGGTGACTTTTTCTGCATCTTAAAAATTGAGGCAGCTACGAAAACTGTATCGAGGTAAATAAACTTGATTTCTCCCAGGCAGCATGACGGTCGGTTTGCTCAGAGAAATCCACACTACCCTTGCCAGGAGCTCTGGGTCAGGTATGACCACAAAAGAAACAGACGCTAGTACGTGATTATAAGAAACTTAGAATCCAGTAGATAAAACAGGGCAGGCACAAAGTTACAGATGAATGGGTATTTCTCCTTTCTGGTAAACCTAATATTTGCAACTTTGATTTTCAAGGCATGGCACAATATGGGACCAACGATTTTATAACCTTCTGAATATGTTGGCCAGAGTACATTATATGCTAGATAAAAGCTGGGGAAAGTGCGATATTGCTACCCAGTTCAATAAACATTGTCAAAACCACATGAAAGAAGCTTTGTAGAGCTGAAAGGGATTACCTTCACACCCTTTGATTTTGTGGAAGATAGTGGAGTTTCAGGAGGTTCGTAAAGAAGCCAGTGTGTCGTGATGGAGAGAGCCTGGGCTTTGAGGTCTTCGAATTCCCACGTTGCTGTGTGCGATCTTGGGCGGGTCCCTTGACATCTCCGAAGCCCAGTTTCCTCTTCTGTGACTTGGGAACAAAAAGCGTTCCTCCATAGATATTGTCGAGAAGATGAAATGAGCCGGTATGCCTCTTTCACTCTAGCCGGCACATGAGAAAATCCCAGGAGACGCTGGTTCCTTTATTCTTAGTCCTGACCCACGTTCATCTTCACTGAGGGCATTTCAGCCACCGCGCTGGGCGTTCTCTGTTCTTCATCTCATTTAATCGTTACAACAGCTCCATGGAGGTGGTACTCTTAGTCTCCCCAGTTTGCAGACGAGAAGACTGAGACCTAGCAAGGTAGACTGCCTTGCTCAAGAACACATTCCTGCTGAGCAGTGGAACTACGATTCTCCTCCAAATCCTGCCCTCTCCACTCACTAGCCAGGTATGGCCCCGGCGGCTGATCTGCTAACGGAGGGGGGCTCAGTCCATTACTCATCGGGGAAATAGTACTAAGTACTCATATGTTTCAGGCACTTTATGGACCGCTGAAGATGCAACGATGAGTGAAAACAGACCTGTCCCTAGCCCTCCCAGAGCTCACAACCCAACCCAGGGGTTCCCGGCTTCGGCGCTGTTGGCATTTGGAGCTGGACAATTCTTTGCTAAGGACGGCCATCCCATGCACGGTGGGACGTGAAACAGCAACCCGGGCTTCCACCAGCTAGCTGCCGGTAGCACAGCACCCCGTTCTCCTCCAGTTGTGACAACTCATAATGTCCAGATGTTGCCAAAGTCTTCTGGGGAGGAAATTGCCCTGAAGAAGAACACTGCTCTGGTAAATACAGTATTATGGGTCTTACGCTTAAGGACTTGGGGAACTCCTCCCACTCTACCTGAGGCTTTCTAAGATACCCAGTCTCTCTTTAAAAAGCAAAAAGCCCCAATCATCTGCCATAATTCCTGACATGTGACTATCACCTCACGAGAAGTTTCCACATGGTTCTATGAAAAGCTTTCTTGGTGGAACTATTTCTGCTTTGGAAAAGGAAGTCCATCAAACTTTCTCTACAGAAATACATCATAAAAAAAAAAAAAGAAGTACACCATAGAAATACGTTTTATAGTTAACTTACCTGAAACGGGGTTTACCATAAATTACTATGCTTTCCAAAACATTAAAGGGATATGAAAACTTACTGACACATACCATCGCAGATGCTATTTGTAGCTCTCTAACTGGGTGGGGCAGGAAAGCATTGACTTTGGGGAGCCTAGAATCCAGGGTTGATGGGTTCAGCATCTTCAGTTTTATCACGATATTTCCAGGTCGTTGGTGGGATTAGTCCTGGTAGGTTAACTGTTGCAATCCAGAAATTACACAACAGTCCCACACGGATGGTCCTGGGATTTCCGGACTTCTGGGATGCTCCTCTCTACACTGAGACTCAAGGACCCAGGCTCTGCCAACCTTATGGCTCTGCTTTCTTGTGGGTATTTGGAATTTTCACCTTCAGCAGTGAAAGGGGGGCGAGAGTGTGCACAGAGTGCAACGGGGGTGGTGGTGGTGGTGGTTTACAGACCATGACCAGAATCCTGATATCCCATCAATAAGAACTCAGTTACATGACATCGGCTCTCTAAGGGACACTAGAAGATGAAATCCAGCGACGTGTCCAGGAGGGAAAGGAGGCCTGTTTGAACATAGAGCCATTCTTGGCCAATAGGGTCCAAATGATTTTCATTGCCCAAGAGCCATACATTGTCTAATTTTCTGGTTTATAAAATCAGGATATCATGTACTTTATAAAGGTTCTGTGAAGACTAAGGAGAGATTTGTAAGCTCCATTCTTCCCAAAGACTTTGTGCTATGTACGCTTCCAGAGAATAATACACTCTGCTAATTTATAGCCCCATTATGAATAGACAACATTCTTAATCCCTGGCAGACATCCTGATGTGGTCAATCCGTTATCATTCATTAAGAAAAGGCAAATGTGCTATGCAGTACAAGTTCATGTCCCCCAGCGATAGTGTAATATTTTCTTTTGCTCTCAA
The DNA here is from genome assembly GCF_002288905.1 of Enhydra lutris kenyoni. Lineage (NCBI taxonomy): Eukaryota > Metazoa > Chordata > Mammalia > Carnivora > Mustelidae > Enhydra > Enhydra lutris. The sequence goes on along the minus strand of NW_019154136.1, from coordinate 6,509,534 downwards.
TGTGTGAATTATTAAAAATAAGCTAGCTACAATGTCATCATTTTTGATTATATCAAAAATGAAGGCAGAGACAGGACTGCTTCCAATCTGTGAAGTTATTTAGCATTTAATATTCCCTTTGGGAAATCAATATGGTTTGGGGGAGATTATTTATATACCACTAGTCAAGTGTGGTTTAAATAAATGCACTGTGTTGCTAGAGTTATGTGAATGAATCTTTCAATGTCAAGACCTTACTATTGAATAAAGAGATATAATCATAAATCAGCTAACGGGAAAATGGTTAGGAGAAATTATCTGGTCATTTTACTGATGTGGATGAGTGCCTGAGGTTCTGTTTTCTAGCATTTATTCAAATCATAAATATGAATGCCTGGGCATTGTATGTCAAGATATTAACATTTATTAGTTATTTAAAATGTATATTCTATGAAATTAAATTTATTTCAGGTGGTGAAGTGTGGGCTGGTGGTTCAGACATGTATAAATAACTCCTGTGTTTTAAAACCAGTTAGGTAAGGGGCGCCTGGGTGGCTCAGTTGGTTAAGCCTCTGCCTTTGGCTCAGGTCATGATCCCAGGGTCCTGGGATCGAGCCCCGCATCTTTGGGGCTCTTTGGGAAGCCTGCTTCTCCCTCTCCCACTCCCCCTGCTTGGGTTCCCTCTCTCGCTGTGTCTCTCTCTGTCAAATAAATAAAATCTTAAAAAAAAAAACAGATAAAAAAGAAGTAATTAAATCACGACAAAGTAATCTCAACTCTTAAGTCATCAGGGTACATTCTTCATAATTCAGGAAACGAATTCGGTTCCTTCCAAGTTTGATGGAGGATTGGGGAAGAAGAGGATGGTTGGCAGGTCAGAAGAAGAAGGGAAATGGACAGAAGTCTAGGGGGTCTGAGCTACCCAGATTGCTTTATTTCTCCGTAAGTCACTCGACTCCTATCAGAGAGAAAATCCACATTCCTGGGAGATATGAGAAGAAAGTGCAGCTAAGGAGACTGACTTCTCCAAAGCCATCCTGAGGCTATCTGGGGAGTCAGAACCTCCCTTTCAACAGAAGGTCACCAACGGCTTCCCTTTTCTGCACTTAGCTGTTTCCTCAGACAACATGTATGCCCTGCTTTCGGTAAACAGAAGACGAGGCCAGAGGGATAAATTCATGGGTCATTATTAAATTTACAATGGGATTCCACACCTCACCCCAATGTTCCCTATAAAACATATTTTCGGTTGAGTCAAACTTATTTTTCACATATTTAGGCTGAACATGACAAAACTGTCAACATCCGACCATTTTGACAGGCAAAGGCAAGTTTTCAAGGTTAATTTAAGGTTCAGTTTTCCAGGAACATATCCTTGGTACAAAGTAAGATATACCCTGCTGACAATCCCAGCAATAAATTGGATGGGGAAACAACGGAGGAAAAGAATTCAAAGCCTTTTTCGAGGTAACTCAAAATCTCCACGATTCTGACTCCCAACACTCCCCAATGTGAGTACTCAGAGCAAATGTTTAACCTAAAAACTGGCGTTGCCTGGTAACTGAAGGATGAAGACCAGTCAGTAGTCTTCAGAAAAAGAAGTTGTTGGCCGATGCTATCTTGGTTTGTCCCTGTGAGAAGTACCACGTGTGCGATGAAGGGCAGGGTTGGTATCCTGGAGTTCTGGGTCTTTAATATCTGGGAGAGACAGAGCAGCAGACGGCGGGCAGGTTGGGCGAGTGGTGCCCTTGCTGGCTCATTTGTCTAAGAAAGAATTTGGTGACTTGACAAGTTTCTGGAAGTGGAGGAAAATTATTTGAGTGAAGGCAGCCAGAGGCAGTTAGCAAATTCTGACCACCGTCATAGTTGTCACCCACCGAAATTTAAACTCGAGTCCGAATTTATACAAGTGGGTTCACTTACATGGTACAGAAGTCATATGCTATTGATTAACGATCACTGGGTCCTTTCTTCTGAATCCTGCACGTTTTCGGATGGCATGACGTTTTGGTAGCTGGGATCCTCTTGTGATAGGTCACAAGAGCCAGGTAAGACTTTTTGATTTTGTTCTAACTCAGGATACTCATCTTTAGCTACCGTGACAATTCTGATTCAAAAGACAAACTTCAGGAAAGGAAGTGAAAAAGTCAGAAAGTCTGGAGAAAGTTGGAGGAGGGAGTGTGTGTGGGATGTGGGGAGTGAGGAAGACAGTGAATTCTTCCTTTTTTTTTTTAAAAGTGATTATTCATTTCTAAATGAGACAGCTCAATTTAACTGCCCCGAATTTATGGGTCTAACCATTGGGGAAGATTATGTGTCTGGAGTCCTCTGGGGAAAAAAGCTACCTGGCGGTCCAACGTTCATGGTCAATTGTTATTACAGGTGTGGGAACTTGTTGCTGGCAGGGAGAGAATTCCTGGGGCAGGAAATTCAGGTGGGGTTCACTGATGGAGTGGTTGGGAGGCAGCCAAAGCTGTGTGCCAGTGAAGGGTTTAGGTAGCTCCCGGAGCTAGTGCTCTCTGCTCTGTGTTTTAGAAGAACGCAGCGAACTATTATCTGTCATTGTAGAAATGTAGAACAAATTTTATGTGTCCACAGAATTTATTTTGCCCAGAATTGCACTAAACTAAGAAGCAGCCAACTCTTCCCTCTTTCTAGAGTGATAAGATTATATTGTATTGTATTCGTTAATAAGTTGCAAAAGTACATAATCATGTAATTAATAAGTCATACAAATTAATGAGTACATTAGTTATCAGGCAACAATTATGTCTTTGCAACCAAAACCTGTGTATAGTGAAATGATTTATCTAAAAATGCATGGGTCCCTTAGAATGACTCTGGAGAAGAGGCTCTTACTATATAAAGCAGGTAGCAATCAGGGTAAGTGGATGAGGCAGATATATCATGACTGAATTATTATTATTATTATTGTTATTATTTTTAAGTAAGCTGTATACCCAACATGGGACTTGAACTCACGACCCCAAGATTGAGGGTTGCATGCTTTACCGACTGAGCCAGCCAGGCTTCCTTGAATTATTTTTTTGACTTCTTAAAAAAGATTTATTATTTATTTGACAGAGAGAGAGAGATCACAAGTAGGCAGAGAGGCAGGCGGGGAGGGGGTGGGGAGAAGCAGGCTTCTCGCTGAGCAGAGAGCCCAATGCGGGACTCGATCCCAGGACCCTGAGATCATGACCTGAGCCGAAGGCAGGGGCTTAACCCACTGAGCCACCCAGGCGCCCCAACTTTTTTTTTTAAGTAAACTCTATGCCCAACATGGGGCTTGAACTCATGACCCTGAGATCGAGAGTGGCACGTTCTACCAACTGAGCCAGACAGGGACCTGATGATTGAATTATTTTTAAATTATTTTTTCTTCAAAAAAAAATCATTCAAGTAGTTCATGGTCATTGTTGAACTATTAGAAAATCCAGGGAAGTAAATCAAAACAGCTTAAGAGCTAGCCTACTTTCCAAAGTCAGCCACTGGTAGCAATTTATTATGCAAGTTTTTTCCTATGTTACTATAATATATATTTAAGTGGGATTATTATATATATATATGTATATATATATACCACATTATAATCTGCCCTTTTAATATTTTAACTGCTATATAACATTCCATTGTACAAATGTACCATACACGATTTCAATCAATCCACTTTTGTTGGTGCTTTAGATCGCTTGCCATATTTTGGCTCCAACGTAGTTTGTTATCAGAATCACGTGATACTCATGTTAGCAGATGTGCTCAGTTACTTCCTGAGAAGCAGGATTGATTGTGACTAGGACATAATTTTTTTGTGGAGGTTTTTGTTTTATTTTTTGTTTTTGTTTTTTTCTTTTTTCCAGATCTCCAAATTTTTTGTGGGGGTTTTAATGCAGATGATGAAGTACTTCCTTTAAAACTTACATTTATTTGCAATCCCACCAACCATATGAGAGTTATTAGTTTAAGAGTTTCCAGCCAGGCCATTCCCCAATTTGGAGACGAGGGCATATTTCCCAACTTCCTTCCTTCCTTCCTTCCTTCCTTCCTTCCTCCCTCCCTCCGTCTGACAAACATTGATTCGTAACCCACCACAACCAGGCACCGGACACCAAGTTTCCAATCACATTAGCCAGCATGTGTGGGAGAGTAATGATTCTGTATGTTCTCTTCCTTTGGTCTCTTATGTAATCCACGTAAATATCATGGAAAATTCTAACATGTTGACTTCCATACTCCCTTCCCCAGATGCTTTTCACATCTGGAAGGAACACAAATTCTTGTGTCAGACCATGATCCTTGACTTTGTTCTGGAAATACTGTCACCATAACTCTGGGAGACAGAAACCAGCCAGGTCTCATCTCCAGGCTGACTGTTGAATTCATTAAGTAGCTCTTCCGGGTGGCCCTCCTCTGTGACGGTCCTACCATGCCACCTCTACACCTCCCTGCCCCTTAACCCTGTGTCTGAAGCAGCGCAGAGACAGGAGCACATGGAGTATTTCGGTGCCCTTCCTCCCCTCTGTCAGACTCTCTGTTGTATTAACGAGCTATTTTCATGATGCTCTTAGAAGCCAGGATGAACAACAGTCTTCTTGTCAAGGAAAGTGACAGTCCATTAATGAGGGTTTTCTCTATTAAGTAGAAAGCCCCCAGATAGCTTTTAAATTACTGAGATGCACTCAGACCTCACCCTTGGCCCAGAATGGTCTGACAAGTTTCAGATCATTCATGGACCTCTTTCAAGCCCCTGTAATGTTGGGGCACGTGGGAGCGAGCATGAGCGAGGGGACAGGGAGAGGGAGAAGCAGGCTCTCTGCTGAGCGGGGAGCCTGATGTGGCGCTCGATCCCAGAACCCTGGGATCATGACCTGAGCCGAAGGCAGACGCTTAACCCACTGAGCCACCCAGGCGCCCCCTTATGATTTTCTTAATCGCATTTTCTTTTCTCTAGCTTACTTCATTGTAAGCATACAGTATATAACACATAGAACATACAGAATGTGTGTTAATCAACTCTTGATGTTACTGGAAAGGCTTCCCAGTCAACATTAGACTATTAGTAGTTAAGTTTTGGGGGAGTCAAAAGTTATACACAGATTTTCAGCTGAGTGGGGTGTCGGTGCCTCTAATCCCCATGTTCTTCAAGAGTAAGCTGTATGGAAATTGTGGTTTTCTCCTCTTTTCTCGTATTTCCCCTCTTGGACAAAAAGAGAAGCAAATGTAGGATCGAGCTGATGATGCACGGGGTCAAGATGCAGCAGATGGTGTATGGTTTGCACTGGCCAAATGTTGAAAGTAAAGTTCAAGGGAGTTGTGGTAGCATGTTCTTATAAATGTACTTTGTAATTCTTTGCTACGTTTCGGTGACCATGTGAATGATTTAATGTAGTGGTTCTCGACCAAGGGTGCTTTCGCCCTGTGGGGGACATCTGACAATGTTTGGAATATTTCTGATCATCACAACTGGGGTAGGGGGGTCTGGCATCTAGTGAATAGAGAAAGGAATGCTGCTGAACACCTTACGATACCCAAGACGACCTCCCACACCAAAGAATTACTGTCCCTAAATGCCAATAGCACCGAAGTTGAGAAGCCCTGATTCTATGTACTTCAAAATCAGTTTGTTGGATTCAAAGTTGACATTTGGATTATTATTTCAAGTGTTATCAACCATGACAACATGGATCTTAACAAGATTCAACCCTAGCCTAGGTTATGGGTAGAAGTCTTGATTTCTGCGTCAGAAACTTCCAGACAGGGCAGTGCCTCAGTAACATTTGAGTCCTTCTTAAGGATGGATACTAGCTGAGGAAAGAAACTATACAGAGGATCAATGAGAAATGTACCTTTTTTCTTCAAGAAACCCCTGGATACATCTTCAGGTTCTAGAAAAAGTCATGAAAGCTTTGACTGCTTTCCTTCGTAACCTCATTCTAATTATCGGGGGGTGTGGAGTAAGGAAGATTCCTACTGAAATGAGCTCCTTGAGTCCAGCCAGAATCTTCCAGAAAAACTTAAAAGAACAAGAGACCTCTGTGTGATGAGGCTGTAGCTCAGTGAGTCTCCAGGTGTGGTCCTGGGACCGGCAGCATCAGTATTACCTGGGAACTGGTTAGAGATGTGAATTCTGAGGCCCCGCCCTGTACCTAACCGAATCCGAAATTCTGACCATGGGCTTATTGGGTTTTACCAAGTCTTCCAGGTGATGCTGATAATACGTCCAAGTTCAAAACCATTGCTGGGGGAGGTGGGCAAAATGGGTGAAGGAGAATGAGAGATACAGGCTTCCAGTTATGTAATGAGGCAGTCACGGGGCTGAAAGGTGACAACACAGGGAACCTAGTCGCGGTGTATGGTGACAGATGGTACTGACATTTGTGAGCGTAGCAGGACCTATGGAGTTGTTCACCTGAAACTAATGTAACATTGTATGGCAACTACGCTTAAAACAAAACAAAACAAATCGTTGCTTTAGCTAAAAAATAAGTGGGGAGAGAGAGAGAGAGCGCGAGTGAGAATTTCTTAAAGAAGTTTTAGGTTTATGGAATTCAAGAACAAATCAAGAGATTCCTTAACACCACCGTTTACATTAAAAATGTAAAATCTGGGTTGGGATTTCCACTTAGAATCTCATTTCCAGGGCAGCCCACGATTCTCATGGAGCTAGACTTCAAGCCCACCAGTTGAGATGATTCAAAGCTCTTGAGAGCTGAAGTGTTCAGTAAGGGGGGGGGGGGTGCCCTGACTAAAAGTCTAGTTCAGGCCAGGGGGCCGCAGGAGAACATCTCCTGATGTTCTCCAGGCAGGGTCCGTCTTGTCATGTTAACTCTTCCTCTCTCCTGTGTGTTCATCCCAGTTGCAAGCTTGGGGAAAAAGTCACCGTTCCCGATGGCGTCTTCATGCCCTGTGACCATGGGATCCAGAAGGCTGAGGAAAGAAACCCTGCATGGGGTGTGACTTTTCTAGCAGTGCCCTGGTTTATTAATTTCTTCTTCCCAGGGCACTCCTGGACTCAGAGCACTTGGAATCGTGCGCGCTGGCAGCGTTCCGTCTCACATACGCCATTGCAAGATGCTTTCTCTTTGCATTTTGAAAGGACGACTCTTAAAAGAAAATGAAAATACAATTCAAGGGCGAGGGAGAGCCTCCTCTCTCGTCCAGGCTCGGGCATGCACGCAAGGGGCAATGTTCCTTGGCAGGCCGGCAGCCCGGGCCCCGGGGAAGAAGCAAGCCTTCCTGGGGCGCAGCTTCAAGCAAAGCCCTGGGTCAAGTTCAATGGAAGTCATGTGGCCGTCGAGCGGGAGATCTACACAGCTCCGAGGGCCTTCGCGGCCGAGTCTGGAATTCCTCCTCTAAAGAAGAAATTCACATTCATCTTTGACAGTTGCTGAACCTGTGTGGAACCAGCTCAGCCTCTGGAAAATCTGTGAGTGATCGATTTTTGTTCATCAGATCTAGAACACTCTGACATGGTTTTGTTTCCATTGTATTCATGCCATTGCTTGTTTAACTGTAGCTCGTGATTCCCGATAGCCATGGATAAAAGTCAGTCACACGTCACTGGCCAATAGCCTCGTTTATAAGGCTCCGAACATAATGAAGAGGGAATGGAAATGAGGCCATGTCTGGTAGGGCTTGAAAAGATCTTACATCCAAGGAGTCTGCCAAGATGTTAACATAAGGGAACAATATCATCAGACAAAGGGGAAAAAATAATTACCCAAGCAGTTAGTGATAATATGGAGAATGCCGAGCTTTGTTTAAACAAAACAAAATTCTATCATTAAAACGTGACGATTTCAAAACAGTATATTATTATTCTCATTTTGTTCTCATCAGGACATAATATTCTGTTCCCGGTACTGTACCTATCACAAGTTTGAAAGGAATAATCCAATCGGGATGCATTAGAAAGTTGGCCTTTTCTCCAAAACGAAGTTAGGTGGGACGAGCTGTGCTTGAGTTAAACGAGACGTTTTCTGGCCGTACATGTGCGCTCGAATAGGTGAATGTCTCCGTGGTCAGAAGTGTAGGACAGCTTTCTGTAGGGTGAGTTCAGGAGTCATTTGCCCAACGCCACTAACGTAACAGCTATAACAGCTTTATGTCTCCAACTCACACAAATTTGTATGAAGTATCATTTTCTGGGTTTCTGGCTTATCAGACCTAAAGAGATAGTGTTCTTTGCTAATGTTTCAGCAGCGTCGTCAATCAACAGATATTTTCCACGGTCATTCTGTGCCCCAAACACAGGATCAAATTTCCCCTCACCCAAAGTTCAACTCCGCAACGTAAAGATCGTGGGGGCCACGGACTTCCTTAATGTATGGCGCTGGCAAGAACAACAGTTGTTTTCTTGGGAGAAGGGGATTAAATCTAAAAACATACCTTTCTGAAAATTCAGGCCAAATCAGCAGTTTTGCACTCAAAACAGAATACTTTCTTTTGGACCACAGGCTCGCTATGTGAAGGATTATGCACAGAAATATTTCCAAATTGCCACCCACACAGTTCCTTGGCCATCTCTTTAGAAGTCTGAGTAAACGTGTGGTTAGAAGAAACCTTTTGATGTTATCCTAGGGCAAGTGTAATTTTAAAAATAAGCGAATTGCTGCATAAAAATCACATCCATAAATGATGCTTCTTGTGCAGAGCTGGGAGACAGAGGGTATACATTTCTCAAACCCTCCTTGTAGTTCTAATGTTTTCTTTTGCCATGTAAAAGGATCCCCCCCCCCCCCACCCCTGCCCGGCTTAACCCACCGAAGCACATGTTCTTAGTGCAAACAGAAAGCAAATTATGTATATAATTTATGAATATAAATATATATATATATATAAAAGCAAATTATATAAATGCATGTGAACTTGAATTCTCGATCCCTTAAGTATGAATGATATGATCTGGACAGGTAGCAATGTGACCCCTTATTTATTATTAATCAGCTGGAGATGATGAATCTTTAATAGGGCACAAATGACAATTCCAATAGGGGAACACAAAAATCGAAGACAAACAGGAATTAAGGATTAAGTCGATTGTTCTCCCTCTACCAAAGCGGCCCGGAAAGCAGCAAAAATATCTGTGGACGTTCTTGGAGCTGCAAGGTTAATGAATATTCGCCCTCAAGAGGAAAACTGAAATTTTTATTATCATGCTAGTTTTAATCAATGATTTCTTTATTTATTTAAGCAGAAAAGGAACTTCTGAGATGATGGGAGATCTAGCTCAGGAAGTAGACGGGAACAAAGGGAGGCTAGGCAGTCAGAAACCCAGCCCGAATCCTGTCTTTGAATTAAGTTTCCCAAGGAGAAACCCGGCAGCAACCTCTGACACTGGGGGTCCGTTAGCACTGCAGAAGCTGCTGCTTCTGGAAAGTATCACTGTCTTTTTCTTGCTGGTTCCCCCCCACTCCCTTATCAGAGAGATTGTGTGTCCAGGTTGAGGATCTAAAGAACGTCTCTGAGGGGTTTGCTGAAGTTGGGAGCGTGGGGGTGGGACCTCAGGAACGGAAGGAGGTGTAATAGTGCCCTCTGCTGGGAAAAGTCAGTAGTGCTACCCAGGAGGGTTTCTGTTGGGGCCGAAGTAAAATCTCATTTTATTTTTTTATTTTTGGCTCAAGGGTGTTTCTGGAACAAAACGTCCTGAGAAGGCTCTGCAAAAAAGTAGTCGCAAAACCCCAAACCACATGAAATTAGCTCGATTCTGAGTTGATAGTGGAATTTGAAACCAGCTCTATTTCATCCTAAAATGTTAGCGCCATAAACCCTTCATCAAACCTGGAGACAATTATTTTCTCACTATCTGGACAAGACCACATTTCTAGTGGCTGAATTCTTCCACGGCGGACTTTGCTCTCCCATTTTCCTTTTGTAGAACTCCCCTCACTCATACTTGCATAAACAAGCCTCACTCAAGAATGAAGGACGCGGCCCTCGGTTATCGCGCTAGTAAAATCATAAAAGGAATCTGTCACAGAAAGCACACGTCACATTTGCATCCTCAGGCTTCTTAGAAATCGGAAGGACAAAGAGTGGTTTGAAAAAAATCATTTGAGAAAGTTCGGGAAAATGGTGTTTTGTTAAGGGTATAGTTTCTTTATCTCATTTTGCAGTTCTGGATGAATGGTTGAAATATTTAAATTATCCCCAACTTAGGGGCACCTGGGTGGCTCAGTCGTTGAGTGTCTGTCTTCAGCTCAGGTCATGATCCCGGGGTCCTGGGATAGAGGCCCGCATTGGGCTCCCTGCTCAGTGGGAAGCCTGTTCTCCCTCTCCTCCCCCTGCTTGTGTTCCCTCTCTCGCTGTCTCTCTCTGTCAAATAATAAATAATAAAATCTTTACCAAAAAAAGGACATGCAATGGTTTCCCACATTTCTAAGGCAATTAAAAAAAAAAAAAGGAACTATCCCTAACTTAAACCAGCTAAAAATAACCAAAGGGCAGGAAAAGGAGACCATGGACATGCACTGCGTGCTATAGAGCTTTTGGAAAAAAGCTGGACCATCTTCAAGGGTGTCTACTCACCTATGAGATATTAAGGAAACATTTATTTAAATAAAAGTAATTAGTAAAAGAGACAAGATATCATTGCCTCAAGGAGTCCAAAAAAACTTGTCTCCTGGCTAGTATATATGTGTATGGGGTTTTTTTTTAAGTCTCATTTATTTAAGTAATCTCTGCACCCAACGTGGGGCTTGAACTCACAGCCCTGAGATCAAGAGTTACATGCCTTCCCAACCAGGCCGGCCAGGCGCCTCCTGGCTAGTGTGTTTTTTGTCTCTTGTGGCTCTTTTTTAAGCCCGAGTCCTGATTAGACAACAGAAACCATGGCTTTGGTTGGTTAAGTGAATGACGGTTGAATTCATTCACTCACTGACACACCCGTGAGGCGGGCTTCGAGGGTGTGCAAGCATGTAGTCTCACCGGGGCCCAGACTCAGAAGGGCCCCGAGCCTGGCTTCATGCTCTGCTGGTGCCATCTTGAAATTCTTAGTAATTTTTATTTTTATTTTTTTAAAGATTTTATTTGCATGACACAGAGAGAGCACGCAGAAGCAGGGGGACCAGGAGAGGGAGAAGCAGGCTCCGTGCTGAGCAGGGAGCCCAACGCGGGGCTCGATCCCAGGACTGCAGGATCACGACCCGAGCCAAAGGCAGACACCTAACCAACTGAGCCACCCAGAGGCCCCCTTGGTAATTTTTAAAAAATATTTTATTTTTTTATTTGACAGAGAGCACAAGTAGGCAGAGAGGCAGGCAGAGAGAGAGGAGGAAGCAGGCTCCCCCCAGAGCAGAGAGCCCGATGCGGGGCTCAATCCCAGGACCCCGGGATCATGACCTGAGCCGAAGGCAGATGCTAACCAACTGAGCCACCCAGAAGCCCCCTTGGTAATTTTTAGGGCCCCAAGTTCTCATTTTGCACCAGGCTCCCTAAATGAGGTAGCCCTGCCCATACGTATGCTTATTCGGAGTGCGGTTCTGAGCACTGTCAGAGTAAGGGGCGGCCTTCCTCGGAAACACAGAGCTGTCCGAGGCGCGGTGCTGATGCTGGAGGAGCTCAGAGCCTAAGAACGGCACCAAGACGCGGACGGGGACGGGAACACGCCACCCGATAGAATAATGCGATAAGCGAGGCCTGGGTGCTCTGTAGTTCCGAGGATGATGGGGAATCATTTCTGGCTGGGAAAGCCTGAAATGCCTCACGAATGGGGTGTCACTTGAGCTGGGACTTTCAAATAGATTCTTCAGGACTTACTTCTCTGCAGGAAAATCCAAAAACAAAGAAAATAAACAGAGGAGCTTTTCCTTTCCGCCATCTGGTCCACTTCGTGGTTTGGCTGTTTCTCTTAGTCACCTTAGCTGACTTTGGAGTTTTAATCATAGGATTCCTATGCCCTTTTACTCATAAAGGTTGGTCTTCTGTAGAGAAAATAGGTTTTTTGTTTTTTGTTTTTTGTTTTTTTTTTGTAGAGAAAATAGTTTTAATTAAAAAAAAAAAAAAAAAAAACAACCCAGGAGACGGGCTCAATCTGTGTGCTGCTCAGCAAGCTTGGAGATGTCAGAGGAAACCAGTGGGGGGCTTCATTTGTTAAGGGGGCTGCTCCCTTAGGTTGTGGCCTCGTGGCTATGACACAATGGTGGTGAGCTCAGAAGCCGTGGCACTGAGTAAGCGATTCGGGGAACACTGCCCTCCCCCCCACACCCTCCTCCCCCAAGGAGGGCCAATCCTATCATCTCAGTACACAATAAGCAGCACTCTTTTTCCGACGGAGATGTCGCCATGACACCGAGGGCGCCAAACCCCTATCTAGAAATCCAACTGTGTCCACTTCAGGGCCCTGGGAAAGCTCGATGAATAAAAGCAGGCACGAAGGCTGTAAATTGTTGTACCCAAAGGTTCAGACTGCCTCTCTCGACCTGCACAAGTGCTTCCTCAGCAAGCACACTGCTTGAGAGAGATTTGGTTTCGAGGACAGCAAAGAGAATACGGTAGTATTCTCTAAGATCTGATGTAAAAATTATAAATGTATTCTACTCAGTAGGGATAAAGCTGCATGCAGCCATTTTTTAAAAATTGTTTTTAAGATATATTGGCCACATGTTACATATTCAATATTAAGAGTTATTTTTAAAAATCTTGTTACTTTAATAGACATCACCACATGCCACGCTTAGGGTCAATATCCTTAGAAAAAGAATGTATTGCACAAAAGACATATACAGCTGATGAACTTTGCAGAGAACCCAAAGATTATTTTTCTTTTCTGCACCATCTCATAGTTACTCTTTTTTTTTTTTTTTTTTAAAGTAATCTCAACACCCAACGTGGGGTTGGGTTGGGTTGGGTTGAGCTCATGATCCAGAGATTAAGAGTCACACATTCTACTGAGCCAGCCACGGCCCCACCTCATAGTGACGCTTAATCTGTTCTATATTTCTAGGACTTCACCTCCTTAATTCTTTTTAAGATTATTTATTTATTTGAGAGAGAGAGAGACAATGAATGAGCAGAAGGCGCATATGGAGAGAGTTTCAAACAGACTTCATGCTGAGTGCAGAGCCTGATGCAGGGATCGATCTCATGACCTGAGCTAAGACCCACAGTCGGAAGCTCAGCCAACTGCCCCACCCAGAAGCCCAGTGCTTTTTAAATTTTTAATGGAACAAGGTAGAGGTTTTAAAAAAAAGTCGCTATGTGTTTTTAAGTCTCTGACTGTGGATAAAGCTATGTAAGCAAGGTATATGATAAATTACATGTTTTGAAATTTTTTTTTTAGCCTGGTCTTATCTAAGCCTGATTTCTCACTACATATTTAAACCCGAACCACCAAGGAGACACTCTCTGGCTATCAGTTAAGCAACACTTGCCATTTCTTACAAGTCAATAATACAATTAATACAAATCTCGTATTCTTTTAAGGAGCTATGACTCTAATTTCCCGTGAGGGAAAACCAGGAAACATTTACATCAAATTATTTACTTGAACTTTGTGACAAAATTAAAACTGGCAAGGAGGCATTTCTAACCCTACGAGTTTTATGGCTCGGGTTAAGATCGAAGTCCGTAATATAAAGTTCAGTTGAGTGTGCTTTTTCTCTAAGAATAAAGATGCGTTTGACTAAACTTCAATGGCCAAGCCTGGTTGGTTGAAACCACTGTCTGGCAGAATTTACGAGAGAAAAGTAAAATTGGGTAAGCAGCAACTGGCTTCAGAAAGGGGTGGCATAACTGAACCAGACCCAAGAACAGCAGAGTTGACCTCTGCCCTCATTTCCCGGCTTAAGAACTGTGCCAGCATCACATTTTTCCAACTTGTGCCTTCTGGTCCTCATAACCACCACTCAACTTCAGCATCCTGGCAACTCACTGACCCACAGTTTTGGTGGCCAAACTGTGGTTCGTGTGGGCCAAGGAGCCACAAACTGCTGACTAAAGCCTTTCTGAAGCTTGTGAGTTCCCAGGAACCAGTCGGGAGTGGCTGGATTCCTCTTTTGTGCCTGTAGTGTATCCCCAAGTGGGACTGGGAGGGGCTACAATTAGCGAATGTTCCACAACCATGGTCTTGATCCCAGTGGAATGCTCAGAAGAGCCAGAGCAAAGAACTGAACATGCAATCAAATCTCCATTTATGTAATGTCTCTGTTATGTGGCGGGACGAGGGCTCATGCTGTTTCTATTTCATTGTTAGTATTTTTAAACTCTGCCTTTTGAATTATGAAGGACGGCTCATCAGAGCCATGTGGAGAACCACAGTCGGCGAAATTCTGTCTTCGTTCTGCTAAAGCAGAGGGGATTTTGCAACTGCTTTGAAGACTTGAGAGCATCGTTGTTGTGTTTAAAGCGGGGTTTCTAAAAGTGTGGTCCCTGGACCAGCAGCAGCAGCATGGGGTGCGGGTGGGGGAGATGGCTAGAAATGTGGATTCTCAGGCTCCATCTCAGCCCTCCTGAGTCGGAACTCAGAGGCGAGGTCCCAGCAATCTGTGTTTTAGCAACCTTCCATGGGATTCTGTTGTGTGCTCAATGTGAGAAGCACCGATTGAAGGAAATATCGTGGGGGAGGGGGCGCGTCCGTGAACGTGACCAGGGTCTGCCTCCCCTGGGAAATGGGCTACTTGCTTGCGTGTTAGTACAGACGCTTCAACTTTGTTATTTGGTCCGGAATCACACCACTTTAGCTTGGTTTCTACTTTAGTCTAGTTTCCTTTCTAGTTTCTAGTTTTGTCTAGTTTGTGGAAGGAAATAAGCCACCGCCTCCCTCAAATTCTAGTACTTGACTTGTTCATGTTTGAATTTGAAAAGTTTCTCCTGAAATCCCCAAAGCGAGAAATGGAATTTGTATTACTGAACAGTGACTCTTTGGGCCATTCTCTGGGTGAGTTTCTGGGCGAGTGAAAGGTTTATTGTCTCCTCGGAATAAATTTTTCAGAATTTAGGGGCTCAAAGAATCTTAGAGGTGCAATGGATCTTTAAAAGCCATATATATATATATACACACATATATATATGTATATGTATATATATATATAAATTTTAAACCCAGGGATATATATATATATATATATATATATATATATATATATATTTTTTTTTTTTTTTTTTAACCCCATGGAGAAACTCTGACCACAGGATGACAACCATGAGAGGCGGGCAGAGAAATCATGGGTTAAATGGGAGTAGATGGCTGGCTGCTAAGCTACGGATTCCTCTGTTGAAATCTGAAATTAGGGACTGCATCTTCTCCATCTCTCCCTCTGACTTCCATATCCTGGTTCTTGGAACAGGGTTGGCCCAGTTCAATAAATGCTTCTTGCAAACTGATATGAGATGAAACCTGTGTTCCTTTCCCCTACTCCTACAGAAGGGAAAACGGCATTTGCTTCCAGTCGGCCGGAAGGGATGAGTGAAGATGAAAAATTATTTTAGTTTCCATTAAATAACAGGCTACTTCTTTTAGGCTACCAACCTGGTAGCCTCTGATGATATAAAACGGATTCCATTACCAAGAGGCCCTGGACAATGGATGGGAATTATCAGACCTGTGAGCTGCTGGAAAGGCTGTGGGGAGATGTCTGCGCAGGACGTGCTCATTATCGTGTCTGGCTCGAGTCAGTTTTATTTAGCGCCATAAAAACAGACTTAGCTTATGATATTTTAAGCATCTCAAACAAAGCAAGATTTATGCTATTGGGTGCGACTTTGGACCTTCCCCCGTACCAGGTTTTCCACAGGTCTGGAGAGGCAAGAAACTGTTTCTTTATGCATTGTGAGTGCAACGTAGGAAGCCCCCTCCTCCTGCCTTCTAATATCACCAGGAATGAATAGGCAGCATGTTTCCCATAATTCAGCAATAACTGGGCTATTATTCTTTAATGCCTCAGTTTATTAATGTAGCCACTGTGTCATTCCTACCATGCCCATGTAATTAAATTGCCCGACAGACATTTGATATGAAGCTCTCCATCTCCACAAAAGCCCAGAATTTCTATGCCCCTTTGTGAGTCCCTAATGAATGAGTGGCACAGATACTTCTGTCATCCACGTTCACTCACTGTCCTCGCTGACTGCTCTCCTGTGTCCTAGAGGCTCGCTGCTGCACATACACTGGGAACCCTTCAAAAGTGGAGGGTCACGTTTCCAACAACAACAAGCACTGGGCACGCTATCACCTTCCTCTCTCTTTGTCTGGCTAAAGCAGGGGCTGACTGAATTAAATTCCAAAACCACGTCTGCCTGGGCAGATCAACAGTACATTCTTAAACCTTAGCTACTGGATGCTAATCCTTCCTGAAGTCAGGAGTAGAAAGGGAAAATAAACTGGAAAAAAAAATTAAAGCAATCATTGTGTCCATCCAAACAGAGGTCATCCTGTGAGTTTCTGAAAAGGAAAGAAAATCATTTTCACTTAAAAACCAAGTGTTCAACTTCTAAAGTTTGCAAGTGGAGCTCCTGTTTGTGAGGGTCATAATGAAGCCTCATCCACATGCTCTCCCAGCCCAGCTTGTGAAACAGTACCTGGGATTATTAATAAAACAATGGACTTTTTTTCTAAATCACTCAGCTGTTCATTTCAAGCTACTAGTTTCAAGATACAACTTGCTCTAAACGTTGTAGAACTTGGACACGAACTCTTTAAAATGATCAAAATAGATTGCACAGTGAGAATTCTTTTATTTCTAGAAATGACACGTTAGAGACTCAAGGTGTTTCCAAAGGTTTTCAAAAATCTTATCTTTTACATTTAACAGAATGTAATACAACTGGCCTAGTGTATATTTGTTATGCGGGTAGAGTGCAGATTTGAATGCAAACCATGACACCGGATTTTTAAATATTTAAATTACATGTTTTACACATGGCAGGAATATGAGGAAATGGAACTGTACAGGAATAAAACTTGAGCTCTAATCTCAAAAATAATTACTTTGCTTTTACAAGAAAAAAGCATCACATCAAAGCATATAATGCCCAGATCTATGACACTGAAAACGTTTCCAACCAACCAACCAACAAACCAACCACACAACCTTTTAGGTCAGATGCTTGAGAGAAGAAATCATATCTCACTGGAATCTAGATAATTTAAATCTGGATAAAATCTAAATAATAATTACTCCATTACAATGACTGCCCTTTAACACTGAAATTTGTGTTACCTACATATGATTAATATAATTTTGACTTATGTGATATCTCAAGTGTGCAGGTACACAGAAAAAAACACTCGGTTTAATTCCTGAAAATATTTGAGATGAAAAAATATTTGGAGTTATTAGTAACGATTCTGCTAGTCTCAAAAGAAGGCAATAAAGGTCTAAGAGAGCATATAAAA
Organism: Enhydra lutris kenyoni; assembly: GCF_002288905.1. Lineage (NCBI taxonomy): Eukaryota > Metazoa > Chordata > Mammalia > Carnivora > Mustelidae > Enhydra > Enhydra lutris. The sequence goes on along the minus strand of NW_019154136.1, from coordinate 6,492,223 downwards.
CAGAGGGAACAAATAGAAAATAAATAGCTAGATAGCAGACCCAACCTTAACAATGCCAATAGTTGTATTAAATATAAAGGGACCAAGCACTCCAGTTAAAAGGCAGAGTGTCAAGAAGGGTTAAAAAACAAAGAATTAACTAAATGCTGTGTAAAAGAGATCAACTTTAAATATAAAAACACAGGGCGCCTGGGTGGCTCAGTGGGTTAAAGCCTCTGCCTTTGGCTCAGGTCATGATTCCTGGGTCCTGGGATCGAGCCCCGCATTGGGCTCTCTGCTCAGCAGGGAGCCTGCTTCCCCCCTCTCTCTGCCTGCCTCTCTGCCTACTTTTGATCTCTCTCTGTCAAATAAATAAATAAAATCTTTTAAAAATATATATGTAAACACAAGTAGGCTAAATGCAAAAAGATAGAAAAGATACATCGTGCAAATACTCAACATAAAAAGTTGGCAGGGCTGTATTAATGTCAGGTACGACAGCCAATGAGTGTCACCAGAGACAAATAGGAACACTTCATGATGACAAGAGGGCAGGTTATCAGGATGACATATCAATAATAAACGTGTATGTACTTAATCACAGAGCTTTAAGCAAATGAAGAAAACCTGCCAGGACTAAAGAAGAAAAAGACTGGGGTGCCTAAGTGGCTCAGTCGTTAAGTGTCTGCCTTTGGCTCAGGTCACGATCCTAGGGTCTTGGGATCGAGCCCCACATCAGGCTCCTTGCTCCACAGGAAGCCTGCTTCTCCCTTTCCCCCTGCTTGTGTTCCTTCTCTTTCTCTCTCTCTGTCAAATAAATAAATAAACAAATCTAAAAAAAAAAAAACAAGAAGAAAAAGACTAATTCATGCTTATAGTTGCAGATGTGTTTACCTCCTTCTAAGTGACAGACAAAACAATGAAAGAAAAAAAAATCAGGTCTTTTAAAGAGCCTCAAATATTTGAAAAGTAAACAACATACTGCTACATAATCCACGTTAAAAGAAGCAATTGCAAGAAAAATTAGAAAATCATTTGAACTGAAAGAAAAAGAAAGCTCAATATATCAAAATTTGTGAGATGCAACCAAAACACTGCTTAGAGGGAAATTTGTAGAGTTAAATGTTTATAAAAAAGAAAAGTTCAAAATCAACATTCTAAGTATACACCCCAGGTAGCTAGAACAAAAAAGAGCAAATTACACCCAAAGGTAATAGAAGGAAGGAAAAATAAAGAGCAAAACACTAAACAATGAGATCGAAAGCAAATAAATAGTAGGCACTTAACAAAGCCAAAAGTGGATTCTTTGAATTGATTAATAAAATCAACAAACTCTTGGCAGTAAGTACCATGCAAGGAAGAAGAGAGAAAATATGAATCACCTATATCAGGATATAACACATTTTGCAGGTATTAGAGAAATAAGCTACTACTACAGTTTTATACCAATGACTTCAACAAGTTAGTTAGAAGGCACATATTTGTAGAAAAACATTACCAAAATGGACATGAGGTAAAATGGAAAATCTTATTAATCTTAAGTCTCTTAAGGAAATTGAATCGAAATGAAAATTCTTCCCCAAAAGAAAACACCAGACCCAGGGGATTTTACCCTACATTGAAAGAAGAAAAAACACTGCCAATTTTGTGCAAATCTTTCAGAAGACAGAGGAAGGGGAAATGTTTGCCCAAGTCATGTTATGAATCTGGCATAAATCTGATAACAAAATCTGATGAAGCAGATACAGTCTAAGCAAAGAAGATCACAAATCAGGATCCCTCACAAAGATAGACATGGAAGTGTTAAACTAAATGTTAGCAGATCAAGTCCAGCAACATGTAAGAAGCGGAATATATACTGACCAGGAATACAGGGTTAGCTTAACATTCAAAACTCATCAGCCAATATAATTTGCCACATGAAGAGTGAAAAGGAGTCAAGCCAGACAATCACTTCATTAAAGGCAGTAAAGGCATTTTATAAAATTCAACATCCATTCAATGCTATCATACTCCTTATTAATTTTTTTAAAGATTTTACTTATTTATTTGACAGACAGAGATCACAAGTAGACAGAGAGGCAGGCAGGGGGGGGGGGGGAGCAGGCTCCCCGCTGAGCAGAGAGCCCGATGCGGGGCTCAATCCCAGGACCTGATCCTGACCTGAGCCAAAGACAGAGACTTAACCTGCCGAGCCACCCAGGCACCCCCCCACTCTCTATAAATTGGGAATTGAAAGCAATTTTATCAACCTCATGAAGAGCATCTATGGAAAACTACATCATACTTTATGGTGAGAGTGTGAACACTTTCCCCGAGATCAGCAACAAGGCAAGGGTGTCTGCCCTAACCAGTGATAGTCAACATCATATTGGATAGTACAGCAAGGGCAATAAAATGAAAAAGGTAAATAAGGGCTATAACGATTTAAAAGGAAGTAAACCTCTCCTTTTGCAAAAATTTCATGACAGTTTATGTGAAAAATGCTTAGCCATCTACAAAACGGCTACCCAGACTAACAATGACATTCAACAGTGTTACAGAATGCAAGATTAATATAAAATCAATTGTCTTTAAAAAAAATCAACTGTCTTTTTATATAATTACAGTAGGATAAAATACCGGGGGAGCGATTTAACTAATGATCTGTAAGCCTAGACTGAAAACTATAAACTAATGTTGAGAAAAATTTGAAAAGGCAGAAGCAAATGCAGAGATGGACCGTGATTATGGCTTGGATCCAATACTGTCCACATATTACTATCTGTTCTCTATGAATAAGGCTGGAGAATTTTTGTTGCCTTTCATGTAGGGGTGCGTATGGGGTTGAAGTTCTGCTTAAACTTATTCTTCAAACTTCAAAACATTCTGACTTTTAAAGATAAGGAATTCTTGCCCATAAGTCTCTACATTATGATTCTGGAGAAAGGGACATCGCCAGGGTTTTTCACCTTACAATGCCTTCCTAACCTCTACCATGGAGTAAATATTATAAATTAATTAAAATCAGTTGTTAGGGGTAGCTGTGATACCTTTCATCTAAAATCGTTGTGTGTGCGCTAATGACTATTCTCACACTGAGTCTGAAATCAGAGGGTCTTTTGAGGGGCTGCGGGAGGGGACAGGGCTTATTTTGAAAGCAACACTCCACAAGGACTCTACTGTTGAGTGTTTCTTTGGAACAAGCAGAGAGATATTTTGAACATGATGTTTGAAAGCTGTTTTTTTTCATTTTAAATTCAAGACTCCAACTCCAAACCCCTCCCGCGAAAGGGAACTGAAGACGGCTGTTCACACGTGTTCGGGTTTGATGAGGGTGATGGCGTGTGGTTCTCAAGGCCACCAAGCTGTCTTCAGCCCCCGGACATGAGGACAGAAGAGACACCGGCCTGTGGGCTGAGTCCATTCGTGAGCACAATGCCAAGCTTCCGAATTCTGAGCTTCGCTTCTGCCACGGGGGCCGTCCTTTCCCTGCTATCAAAGGCTTCTTTGAGCGGGGGCTCCTTTCCTTTTACACTTACTGGTGAGAGCTACTTAAGGTTTCTTTTTTTTATGAAAGTGCTTAGACTTCGTTTAAACTTCAACCTAAACAAAGACGCGGCCCAGTATCTTTGAATAAAATCAGAAACCCCAAATTCCTCATTCTTTCATCCCTAACCATGGTCCATGATGTCATCCTAACAGTCTTCTTCTATAACCAAGGACTTATATAGACCCGCAGGCTTTAGAGGATTTGTGTGCATATGTGCGTGGCAGGTTCACGTTCAGATACAGTTTAAATGTGTAAAGTATATTTGGAAGGAAATACATGTATAGAGTTATTGTATTGACACTGTGTGTGTGCGTGTGTGCGTGCGTGTGCGTGTGTGTGTGTGTGTGTTCACTCTCAGACAAATATACAGGCGTGTTCTTATTTCGAAATAGTCTGCACTTCCCCTCCAGATTTGGGAAATAAAGAGTCTTAGAATATTGCTTTTCATTCTCAACAAAGAACTTGGAAAGAGCTTAAGAAAACCTTATTTTGATCCCTTCAAAAATATGCTTAGGAACAAACATAAGCTCCAAGGATAAGAGTGATTTGACAGATTTTCTCAGAATTCTTGCTGAACTGGTTTCAAACGCCGCAGACACACACACACCCCAGGGCCCTCGGGAAGGAGGCCCCATCCGCCATCCCGGGCTAGAAAAGCCTGTACTTTGTCTCAGTAAGTCCGCCCTCTGGACGGGTCCTGCCGCCCACCTGAGCAGGTCTGGTGCGTAGATTGGGGCCAACCCCGTCCGAATGTGTCACTGAGGCCAGGGGCAAAGCCGGAAGGACAAATACCGCAGGAAGTGCCTGCCACGGTCTCACAGATGCCACCTCCGTGGTGTGGCACCAATCGCCATGTGTGACAGGGCCGGGAAAGGCGGGAAGAGAAGACAGAAGTGGGAGAGAGTGGGGGCGAGGGACAAAGGAAGAAGAGGGGCAGGACGGGAAGGAAAAAGGGAGGAGAAGAGGAGTCGCAGAGGGGAAGGAGGGGGCGTGCGACAGATGGAGAAAAGGCTGCTAGGATGGGAGGGGAGGGATGCACCAGCGCAGAAACAGACGGGAACGACCTAGTGAGAGACAGAACTCACACAGGGGTAGGGATGGAGAGAAAGGGCACCCTTAAAGGAAGGGTGAGATGGGAAAGTCAAGGGGAGAAGAGGTGCGGTTGACAGAGATGAAGGGAGGGAGAGAAGAGGAGCAGGGCTGGGAGCTGTGCGTGCCGACGGACAGCGAAGGCGGCTAAGCCAGGGCAACCCCCCGGGAGTGGTCGGACGCCCCTGTGCTCTCTCTCTGGGGCTGCTGCTCTCTGGAAATGCCCATCTCAGAAGGGCTTGGGGGTGCCTCTCGTCTCCAAAGGCCAGGCAGTCCTGATCTTGCGCAGGCATAGATGTCAGGGGCCCGGCCTCAATGTTGTAGTGATTTATAAGCGGCATTACCGTCTCCTTCCCTGGTTAGGGCTCAGAACAAAAATAGAGTCTACGCATGACAGGAATGCCACAGTGGAGCCGGGGAGGGCTGGAGTCTGGAAGCAGAAGTTGTAACCCTAAAGTAGGACCGCCCCTAGCAGTTCTCACTGTCTTTCACAAGGTCAATGTCATCTCCATGGGTAACAGAGGGAGGCCCTGCCCAGGAAGAACAAGACCCAGGCAGAAAAGCAAATGAGAATGGCTCTGGTATCAGGGCTCTCTGTCTGGAACCTTCTTTCTGCAGGAAGTCTGTGGGGCTATCAGCCAGAATTAGCAGGTTTAGCAAATACACATACAGACGTCTAGTTTAATATGAATTTCAGATAAACCATAAATAATGTTTCAGTAGAAGTAATAATAATTTTTTTAGGGTAAGTATATCCCATGCAGAAAGAGGGAGAAAGAGACAGAACACTCTGGAAAGGGGGGTAAGGTGGGAAGGGGCAAGAGAGACACAGAGTGGCAGAGACAGACAGAGGCGGTATTTGGGGGTGTACTGATATTACAGATATGTTTTTCTGAGATACGAATTGAACTGGGCATCTTGCATTTGATCTGGAAACCCTCATTTCAGGTCTACTTTTCTCCCCATGAGTTATTTTCTCAACTTCTTTTCACTAATTCCACTGTCTCGTCTGCCCTTTTAAAAAATCTCTTTTAGTTAATTACAGATATTAGGATATACCCCCGATAGTGTAGCGATTCTCTGCTGAATGCAGAATATTTCCTAAACTTTCACCCCACTGTGCCAGGTTTCTTTGTTTTTTCTTTTGTTTTCTCTGTTTTGCTTTATTGCAATGCTTTGTTCGGACAAAAAGTATTATGTCTGTGTCTTCAGACGAGATTGGGCGCATTCAGCATAGACTGCCCACCTCTTCGAATAGCAGAGAGCCTGGGATGTGTTGGGAAGGGTGTCCATTGGTTGGCTATATTGAGGAGTGAAGGTCAAGAGAACAGAAATAAGATTGAGGACAGGCAGTTGAAGAGATGGAATTTCACAGTTACACATCCTGTTCCTGTGTGTGGGTCGCACGGATCGCCTGTCCAGAAGCTCTGTTACCCCCTTCCTGCAGCAGTGGTGAGTGGGACATGACATCCCATTCCACTCTGACTTTTCTGGGCCCATGTGCATTCTGAAGAGCCTTCCCTCCAATTCCAATGAAAAACTCTCTCACGGAGCCTCGTTGGTTTTGTGAACTACGTCCTGCTTGCCTTCGGAAGGAATGAGCATGGGAAATGGGCAGGAGCAAAACTGACTGAGCTAAGCCTTCCCACCAAATATTCTCAGAGAACATCAGGACACTGCATGAACTGGAAAGATTCAAGCACATCTTGGTTAAGTGCCCGTGGGCTGAGTGGAATGTGGAGTTACAAGCAGAGGGATACAGCTGCGGCGATGCTTCTGGAAGAGCGAGAATGTAGAAAGAACATTAGAAACAATAACTGGACCAAAGAGTACTCTTGCCAGAGAGAAATAGCAAACCTATTCAAACCGAATGGGGCGTTATATAATGCGGTGCTCAGTGCCCACCACTGCAACCCGCACCCCCACACCCGCCCCTCCTCCCCAAAATGCACACTCTCTTTTTCTGAGCATATAGCCACGGCGTCTTAGAACTCAGGAAAGAATTAGCGGGAGCTGGACCTTAGAGGAGAGGCTGCATCTGTTTGGAATACCTTCATGCCTCACGTGTGGGCAGTGACCTCCTGTCAGAGAGGGCCGCGAACTGCAACCCAAGAAGATGTACTGATCTAGAAAATGTTTCCACAAGTGCCTGAATACTTTTTTTTTTAATGCTTGCATACTTGAAAATGAATCTCCTGTGCCTTTCTTTGGTGCAGAAGTTAAAGATATTCTAGAAGCATACTACTGTCACTTCACCTCCCCCCTTATTTTTAGAACTGGAATGCCATACAGCATGTGAGGGAAAGATAAATGGAGAGAATCCAATATGGGGACAGATATTAAATTATATTCGTGTGGTACTTTACACAGGACTTGGGGATGGGGACGTGTTCATGTGGGATGTCCCCAACAGTGCTAGGAGGCAGGAATTACCGCTGACGTTGTAGCGATAAAACCCAGCCCGTGACCAGTGTCGGAGCTCCTCATTTTCAAGTTCCATGCTTTGTCACTCCACCAGAGGTGACTTTCCCAGTGCCATATGATTGGTACAAAGGAAACTGACCTCGAGGGGCTTTGTGCCCATAGAACTCACAGCGGTTCACGGAAAGGTGAAAGAAGCATCAAACAGGTTCATTACTGAGACCTGGAATCAGATCCCACCACTGACCAGCCGCATATCCATGCACAAGTCTCTGTCCTTTCTCAGCCTTAGTCTTTCTGACAGTAGGATGCCTCTGATAATCTTTTCTTCATCGAACAGTGAAGGATTTCATTGTGAAAAAACTCACAATGGTTTCGATTCTTGTCATTGGGAGGATTAAATTCCTACACGTGAAGTTCTTAGCATCGAATACGCCTCCGCCTCCTCTTCTTGTCAGCATCATGTCCTTCCGTGGTGAGGGGCACGTCAACCTACGATGTGGCTTATGGACTTTGGTGGGCTTGCTCGAAGAGAATCAGGCATTTTGAAAGAGGAGACTAAGAATTTCACTAAAAAGTAACTTATCTTCAAGTCTGGTGAAAGCAACTCATCAAAATATTCCTAACCATTTTTCACAAGTGGGCAGAAGTATCAGAAATCAGTCACGTGGAACCAAGCATGGTAGCATAGTAGCTTGGCTTGGAGGAAATGCGCCCAAAAGGGAAAACATTCATTGTGATCTCGCAAGGAGGTATGTGTGCTTTGTCAACGTTATTTTAGCTTAAATGCTTCCAAATTTCTAAAACCCAGAAGATAACCTTGCACTTTTAAAGCTAGGATTTTGCTGCGAGGGTATTAGAAGATGAAGCCTTTCACGACACTGTTGTTTAATTTGGAGAGAAAAGATAGACTTTGGAAATAGATTAAGACTACCAGTTTCAACACAAAGAGGGTCCAAGTATGGAGGAATTCTGGAAATGTTTTGAAATAGTGAGAGACCTACATGCTTAGGATCTGTGTGCAGACAGGATGTACAGATCGAGACAATAGCCTTGGGCTCTTGGCTGACTCCTGAATTAATGGAAGTGATAACAAGGTCGGGCAAAGACATGCTTTCTTATTTTTTTCTAATACATTCTTTTCTTCTTAGGTGGAAAAATGGTTTCAGTCTTTGAAAATAATCTTTGTTCCTTTTATAGCTACTAAGAATCCAGAGAAAGGTAGTTCTTCCAAGCCTGTCCGCTGGGGGAAGGACACAATTGTTCATAATTTGCTGAGCTTACAGCAGGAACACCATGAAATAAAAACAAATAAAAGATTGATTCCATTGTTGGGGGTGGGGAGACACTGTACTACAGGAGCAACTTATCAAATAAAATCATGTCTTAAGAAGAAAGGGAGTTGGGGCACCTGGGTGGCTCAGTCGGTTAAGCGCCTGCCTTCAGCTCAGGCCATGATCCTGGGGTCCTGGGATGGAGGCCCACATGGGGCTCCCTGCTCAGCAGGGAGTCTGTTTCTCTCTCTCTCTCTCTCTGTCCCTTCCCCTGCTCATGCTCTCCCTCTCTCTCAAATAAATAAAAATCTTTAAAAAATGAAGTCATAAAAGTTATAAAGTTACAAAAACTACAAAGAGAAAGTTCTAAAAACTGATGAGATTACCACATTCTACCTCCCCTTTCCCAGAATTGCATTTTAATAGGGATCAAAGATTAATGCTACAGTAATCCTTCTACCTGACATTCAAGATTGTGGCCAGAAAGTAGGAAGATGTATAAAGGAGTTTGAGGAGGTGAGGACCAACAAGAAGGGTCTTCATGAAAACATGCTACATTAAAACAAAAAAATTCTCTATGTATTTAAACCATTGACCTGCCGAAGGCGTGAGGCGCTTACTGCAGAAATTAAAATTTGGCCCTTCTAACAATCAACAGAACAAACTCTACTTTTCTTAAAGAGCAAAGAAAGGGAATTTGCTACAATACCTTATTATGACTTTTCTTTGTTAGTACCTTAAAAACACTTCAAATGGTGAAAGACAAATTGCTTGTGGCTTAAATATCCAGAGGCCAGGATACTTTACCCCTGACTTCTTGATTTCTTCAAATAATTACAAATTATTCTCAGTAGAAAAATTAGACGCGTTTTCTTCACAAGTCTATGAGATTTGCATGTCCCCATCCACACATCAGTTGCCCTGTGGCATTTCAGATCTCCAGTCATTGGAACAATTGGTTGACTTTGGCAGTCTCTATGGTTAATGTGTTAACTTCAGCCTATCAAATGAACTAAAACAGAGTGCGTTGGAATACCTGGTCTACGGATAAGCCTACTGGGGGCAGTCAAACAAATGGGGTAAACTTGACTTTTCTGGTCCTTTCAGATGATGTGCAAGGGGAAAGGTTACACACGGGTTTAGCACATCCAAGCCCCAAAGGTCTACTCCAAAAGCCTCGCTTTAAACAACAGAACTGTCTTTGCATTTCGCTAAATTCTGTTACTTGGAATTAAAAGCTTATTAGAAGCAAGTCTTCCCTGCAAACTGACATATTCGATTACAGTCATCTGTTCTAGAGAACAGACTGCGTCTAGACAGAATACCACTGTGGCTTAGAAGGAACAGGATGCGTTTACAGTGGCTGCCTCTGGGGCCGGGTGACCGTTTTCACGATCTGCGCTGGGAACATCGTCTGATAAACGATTCCTCAGCTTCCCTGCCACACGTGCGCAGGTACGGATGACCCGCATGACTACAGAACAAACACCCACATGAGACGGAACTATGGAGAGGCGGTGGTGATGGAAGGGGCACACAGAAGCCAAGGACAAATATAAAACAGCAGCACTAAAAATGCAAAATAAAAGCAAACAAATAAAACCAGATTCATATAAATTAAAGCCAAGATTCCAAGCTTTGTGAGCAAAAGAAATCTAGTCTTTGTTCCGTGTTCCAGGATCCTAACAACTGTGTTTCGGGCGGGGGCGGGGATGGGGGGCTGCGGGATTATTTATTCATATGTACAAGGAATGAGAACAAGCACTTGGCTCGCTTATAAGAAATTAAGCATCTGTCTCGGGAAAGCTTCCCCTCAAACAGAGCCATACCGAGTGCACACCATATGAAAAGGAAGAGGCCGGCGGAACTAGCCGTCATTGCTGGAAACTTGTAAGAAAGCAGTCTTCGTGTTTTGAAATGTTTAGCCTTAAATGCATGTCTAGCACTTAAGCGAGTTACAACGCAGTAGACATGTTTGATCTTAGAAAGAATCTCAGTTTAAATCAATTTCCCCAAAGATGAGCTTATGCACGCTATGACTCACACGGGCTCTGCAAAGCCACGGCCAACACACGGGAAAAGGGTTCTGCTCCCCCACCCCTGGCCCACGCAATCGGTCATCATTTTGAGAGCCTGAAAATGCAATCATTGTCAGTTTTCTGGTCTCCGTGGCTCAGAAAGCTGAGAAGGCAGGGGTTCATTTCTTACTAAATTTGCCCCCTAGGTTGGAGAAGGAAGACGCAAACATGATGTATGGTGGTTGCTAAGGAACATGCAAGTGAACACAGGCCACCACTTAATAACGGCGAGAGGGGTGCTGAGCGGCGATAACATCAGCCACCACAGCTCTGCCTCTCAGCCCAGCAGGGGCCATTGCTGCGGGGAAAAATGAAAAGGAAGGCAGCCTTGTTAGGGAAAATGTAAGAAGATCTGGAAAGGGAAATGAAAGCCTGAGGCCCTCCTCCTACTGAGATGGTACTGCAGGCGCCCTGTGGGAAAAGGTGTGCTTTGGGTTATTTTCTACTAGTAACGAAGGTGGATGGGATGAGGATTGAGTCACGCTGCTACTCGCTCACCTGCTAGCCCATAGCTCTTCTTTGAAAGAAGACCTGGGTCCTGTGAGTTCATTTATCAGGGCTCAATGAGGCGACCCCCATTCCTGACTTGATCAGCCCCATCAAAAGGAGACAGGGACTTTGGCCTTGAGCCAACCAGCTAATTAGCTCTCAATAGCCATAGAGTAGACATATTTTGCAACTGCATGATCAGCACAGCCTGCAAGTCCAGAGCGTAGCCTCTGGGGTCTGGTTCTCCTGCGTCCAAATTCTGATCCTTCTGCCTGGAGACCTTGGGCAAGTTACATAAACCCCTTAAAGCCTCGGAGTCTTCGTGGTGTTGAGTAGGAGCATAATACTGAAACCCTGACGTATGCTTGTTTCCAGCCCAGCACCACTTCTGTCTTTTCTCCTGGTAATAGACCTCCCCCCACCTTGTTTTTTTGGGAGAATCCGCAGCCAATGAAGGCTCTTGTGGGGGTTATAAAGAAGAACACCAACACCACCCAAACCGACCTCCACCTCGGCTGCAGTGATTGGTCCAACCATTTGGGCAATGACTCAAACACCGGCTGACTAAAATCCTGCCATTGGGAATTTAAGCACTCGATCAGGGTATGGGTTCACATATGTTCAGGACAAGACCCCTTCTTTCCAGCAGTGAAGCTGGCGGGGACTCTTGGCGATCACATTTCCATCACTTGGATAAAGCTGGTCTACCGAGCAAGAGAATGACATTGACCAGCAAAGACATGCAGAGAGGAGACAAAGAAATTCCCCAGATCCTTTGAATGCCTGGCTCTGGTTCCCCAGTTCCCCGAGACCACCCTGGTCATCCCACCTTCTGAAACTCTAGGTGAAGGCTAGGTGAGAAAATACATGTAAAGCCTTTAGCACGGTGCCTGATGCAGAGGATTTCATAAATATTTACATTATTCTCTTGAGTGGGGATGAACCATTCCTCCTCTCTCACATTTGGGTGAAGAAGTTCATTGGAACAGCTGCTTTTCACCCCACTTGTTAAGTGAGTCCCATTGAAAGTGGACCGTCCAAGATAGAGACAAAGGGACAGGACGTGATCACAGAGCAAGGATCTGGTGTTGTGGCCCCACTAACGGAGACCCCCCCCACACACCGTACCGCCCTACTCACGACACAAGTTGTTGACCCCGTGCAGATGTTCCGGCCTGCGTATGCACTGACACTTAGTGGCAAAGAATCCCCGGTTTTCACTAAGTTAAATGCAAACAGCGGACTGTACAGGGCTGGACAGAAGCACTAGAAAGACCAGGTCCTGGCCCTGATTCTGCCACTTGAAGATTTAAGGCAAAGCATTGCTTTGGCAAAGGGTGGAAATTGAGTTACCCTATGCATTTATAGCACTACTGAGAAGATCTTCTCTTTTGACAAGTGTAAACTCTAGCGAGCTTGAGAATGTAGGAGAGGATGATTACTATTTTCCTAGAGGTCAAGAGGAGAATTGGCATTGTGATGAAGACCACTTCCACACATTAAAAAAAAAAAAAATCTCTATGCCCAACGTGGGGCTCGAACTTACAACCTTGAGATGAAGAGTCATGTGCTCTACCGACTGAGCCAACCAAGCTCCCCCATAGAGATTACTTAAAAAAAAAAAATAAAAAGGGGTGGGGGAGAGTCGAAGCAAAGAGTTAGTTCATCATCTAATGTACCGAGCACCTTCTGTGTGTTCACACTGAGGTTAGAGCAGAAAAACACAACCGTAATCCTGGTGTTCACAGTCTGTCACTGAAACAGACCCAGAGACAAGGACCAAGAGAGCAGTGAAAGGCCAGAGGAAGAGGCAATGATTTATGTCTGGGAGGAGGCCACGGAAGGAGACACAAGAGAGATCATATTTGTTCCGAGCTTTGATGTTCACCAGGTAGAGAAGAGCTGGGAAGTGTTCCTGTCATGGAGTCAGGGTGGCAGGACGGCGCATGTGTGCTTGGGAGGCGCTAAAGACGCAAGGAGGACGGTGGCTAGAACTCCAGATATATTGGTGTAGCCCCCTTAATCTCTTCTGACAGGATCTAGATGTAGCTGAGGGTCATCATGTCCCTAGAGATGTTAGGAGGAGTGACCTGACACCCACGGCCATGCCCACCATCAACTTTTAGGATCGTACATATACAGAGCCCAGATTTCTGGGAATGGCTAGCAGGTTACCACTTCCGAGTTTCTTCAGCTTCCTGGATCCAGCCCATCTGACCATTGCTGCTCTGATTTTTGCATGAAATTCTGCCCATTCGGTTTCCATTCCAACAAAATCACTCACACGCTCAAACTCACATTCCTGAGTTTAGGACGCTTTTCTGAAGGTATTGGTTGGTAAAACTCCACAACCTTCTACCATCTTCCTAGCCACACACACTCTCTACCATTACAGAGTTCTTTGGGAATCCAAATGATTCTTCCTATATGAGGCAGAGCAATTCTCTTCTTCCATTTAGGGACAAAACCGATTCTTCCACCGGTCTCATGCCCAGGGGTTTAGAAACAGATTCTTCTTGCTCAAACCAGTATTTTGGATTTCACTGTCTACCGTATGTAGCCTATTATGTTTTTTAAAAGATTTTATTTATTTGACAGAGATCACAAGTAGGCAGAGAGGCAGGCAGAGAGAGAGGAGGAAGCAGGCTCCCTGCCGAGCAGAGAGCCCGATGCGGGGCTCGATCCCAGGACCCCGGGATCATGACCTGAGCTGAAGACAGGGGTTTTAACCCACTGAGCCACCCAGGCGCCCCCACAGGTAGCCTATTAAAAATACTTCTCTAAGAAGTCTGATGCCAGCCAGAAAGGTAATAGTAAGTTTTCTGTTACTCTACAGACAAGTCATCAATTAGGAAAAGAAACTAACGTGAGCTGCTGGGGTAGGGGGAGTGACAGAAAGAGGGGAGAAGGGGCTTGGATCACACTGTCAGTGCCACTGATTACCCAGCCGGCAGATGGAGGGGAGCCATGGGAGGGTCTGGATCTTGTGCGTTAGGTGTCCAATCTGGGTGTTAGCGGGTCAGCCTATAGATAGGGCAGAGGGTGGATGTGAGAGGGGAGAGACTCAAGGAAGGACGTGGGTATTCTGAACTGAAGCCATCACAGCAGGTGAGGACGGAGGCAATGAACATGAACATACTCGTGAGAGGTGATACGGTGGCAGCCGGGGTATGGGTTCTGGGAGACAGAGGACTCAGAAACATCCACAGCATGTCAACAGAGAGCAAGTCTTTGGCTTTCACAACGTTGTGACCTCACGTCACCGATGTGGAAGTTTTCCTAATTAAGGCAAGGGATGTGGGTAATAAGAAAATAAAATGACGGTTGATGGGTTTTGAAATCCATTTTAAAAAAAGATTTTATTTTTATTTATTTATTTGAGAGAGAGAGAATGACAGAGAGCATGAGAGGGGAGACATCAGAGGAAGAAGCAAGCTCTCCACTGAGCGGGAAGCCCGATGCGGGACTCAGTCCTAGGACTCCAGGATCATGACCCGAGCCAAAGACAGTCACTCAACCAACTGAATCACCCAGGCGCCCCTGAAATCCATTTTGAACATTATTTCACATGCTCTTATTTCTTCAGAAGCCTATCTGGTTTGACTGATACAGTCACCAACATTTTCTTGGGTCTCTAGAGATCTCAATGCATCTTAAAAAAAAAATTCTTGGGGCGCCTGGGTGGCTCAGTGGGTTGAAGCCTCTGCCTTCGGCTCAGGTCATGATCTCAGGGTCCGGGGATTGAGCCCCGCGTCGGGCTCTCTGCTCGGCAGGGAGCCTGCTTCCCTTCCTCTCTCTCTGCCTGCCTCTCTGTCTACTTGTGATCTCTGTCTGTCAAATAAATAAAATAAAAAAATTCTTTTTAAGTTAATTTGTTTTAGTAAACTCTATGCCCAATGTGGGGCTCAAACTCATGACCCCCAAGATCAAGACTCACACCCTCTTCCAACTGATCCAGCTGGGCACCTCTCAATGTATCTTTGTTTTGGCTTATGAATTTATTGCTGACAGACCTTACCATTTACCTAATCAACGATCATTTTTGTGTGCGTGTGTTTTTAAAATTTTTTCCTCTAGGCCTTAAACTCATTTCTTCATGGAAGTCTCCCTATCTCATTAACTTCCTGGTCGTGTGTATCTGGAAGTTACCCATTCAGTGTTTCTTTTGAACCCCAAATTTGTGAGAGTTATTTGATCAGAAGACATGTGTATGCATTTAAGACCAGCACACACCTTCTAAGTATTCTTCACATACGACCTATGCTCCTTTAAAACCCAAAGCTGTAAACATTAGGCCTGATCCTGCAGAGCAAAGAGGGGGACATTTTTTCAGGGGTGTCAATTCTTAAAGCTTCTGGGATCCATGCAGTGAGCTGGAGACAGCAATGGTTCATGCGATTCTAGTGGCCCAAAGCGTTAGGAACATCTCAGTGCCCAGGGACTAATACATTTCTGGTGACACCTGGCTCCAGCTTCTCCCAGCAGGTTGGCCTCAGTCCTGTTGTTCCCCTGGCTCCCGCGCGTCCGGAAGGCTGTCACTATGCAAAGACACAGAGCCCATAGCGGCAGAGACAACTGCTTTGCCCTGGCCTCAGTGTCCTGGGTCTAGGTTCAGTTTATAGTCCCCCCCGCCCCCC
The DNA here is from genome assembly GCF_002288905.1 of Enhydra lutris kenyoni. Classification (NCBI taxonomy): domain Eukaryota; kingdom Metazoa; phylum Chordata; class Mammalia; order Carnivora; family Mustelidae; genus Enhydra; species Enhydra lutris. The sequence continues at coordinate 6,476,724 of NW_019154136.1, read as the reverse complement.
ACCGCCGTGGGACAGAAAACAATCACACGTGAAAATACACCTTTGATTTATTAGGTGTGTTTTGCAAAGTCTGGAATTAAACAACAAGCAAGTCAAGATGGCGCAAGTCGATATTGCTGGCATTGAAGATTTATTTACTGTCCCGAAAAACTCAAAAGGAGGTCAGAGTTCTAAAGAAAGGCATAGTTATAAGGTATTGATGCCTTTATACCGAGACAACTCTTCTCTTAATTTGTATGAATTGATTGTAATGTTGGGTAGTTATCACCTGAGTAATTTATTGCTATGAATTAACCCATCCCTCAAAGCCAGTGGGAACTATAATCACTGTAATAAAGTGGATGAATGGAAAACAAAGTAGGGTTCGGGGAGATGTAAAACCAGTTTCGAGGTGATCAATACATGTGTTTGTGGTCATGTAAAATATATGTGATGTTGCCCCAAAGAAGAACGGCCTCATCCACAGCGTGCAGTAGATGGCGGCTTGTAAGTTCCGTAGGGTCTGACCTCTGGTACTTCCAGCCTCATGAATTAAACGTGCCAGAGAAACGTGCGGCGCGGCATATCAGTACTGCGGGACTGGGCTTGGGAGGCACACTCAGGTGCTGACAGAAGGCAAGACAGTCTTTTCTGCTGCTGTTTCCAGGGTCCCTTCTTCCTACATCTCCTCTGTGGTCAGCTCTGGGGTCATGCATATTTCACTTTTCTGCAGAGCAGATTATTTCCGGAAGCTTCTAAGGCTATCCTTGTGCACAGCCACACTATATAATGTGGAGGGTTTTGTATCTCTTCACTGCCCAAAATGCCTCTGTTAACAGTCCACAATTTCCCCATCTCTCTTTCCCCTTTCTCTGAATTTCCATCCCAGGGGTCCATCCTCAATGTCTGACTAGAACAGAAAGAGCTTTGTCTCTATAAGACACTAATAAATCATGGACGTTATGTGGAAGAGGAAGGCACAACGGGTCCGAGCAGAGACACTGTCATCAGAAACGAATGGCCTGCAGAGGAGACCAGGGCTTCGCTACTCAAAGTGCGGTCCACAGACCAGCAGCGTTGGCATCTGGGAGCTCGGAGAAAAGGCAGAATCTCAGGCCCCCCACCCCAGACCTGTTGAGTCACAGTCTGAGTTTTAACAGGATTATTGGTGTGCATATTATGGTTTGCACCAACCCTGAAGAAAGAAGGGCAATGTTGTCAGGAGCAAGGATGGCCAAGTCAAGATGACGGAAGAGACGATCGAAGATAAGCTGGCTGTTTTGCCCAGGACTTTTCTGAAGCTGTGTTTTACTCTCTACTTACAAGTACGTATTTCTAGATCATACCCCAGAGATTCTGATTCCACTGCTCCGAGGAGGGGGCCCAAGCATCTCCATGTTTAGCAAGCACATGTACGCTCTTCCTGTAGCTGCTTGTTACCGGGATCTCCTTGAGCTCCCACTGTCCGGGTGGGCTTCCACCTCCCACTGGGTCTGAGCTGCCATCGTAAATTCACGGCCGTCAATGTCAGGATCTGGTTGCTGAGTAACCCCGTATACATTCTCAAATCCACGGCCATTGTCAGGCTTACTGCCCACAAACACTCGAAATTATAGACCTATATTACGTTTGGCATTTCCTCAGAAGTGCCAAAAAAAGGAGTATAGCGTGGGGACCAAGACTGTCAATTCCCCAGCCAAAGGGCCGACATCAAATCCCACCAGCCTTTTGGAGACTAGGAGATCTGGGGCTGGTAATTCAGAGTCTATGTGCCTCAGGTCGGCCCACAGGAGGCAGGATAATCCCAATACTTATGTCAAACAGCTAAGAAAATCCCAGGCCACGCATCTAGTAGACGGCATTGTCAGTCTGCTCCCCAGATAGCCCCTTCACCCAGAAGCCTGCAAGAGAGCACCTGGAGGGCAACTGCCCACACCCCATCCTCCTCGGCCTCTCGGCTGCCCAGATTTCTTCCTTCTCTACAGGGAAACTGGCACCCAAGGTGGGGACAGCGTTCTTGCTAACCTCACCTTTCAGAGTTCAGAGTCGACCACGGTTTTCTCCACTTTCTTTTCAAAAGGAAATCCCGCAAAGACTTCACTCTAACAGGCCCAATCAAAATTCATCTGAACTTCCAATGGTCTTGGCCTTCCCCTGCTCCCCAAGTCCCTTTTCGTCTGGTGGTCTCCGACCTAGACCCAGCAGGGATGGATCTTTCTCCCCTGTAGGTCACGTCCCCTTCCACAGATACCTGCTGGATCTGGCCCCCGTTGCCCCTCTTTGCTCAAATGGCTTTCACAGTATTAAGGGGAAATGGGAATGGGACATGGAGTGGGGGAGGGGAGGGTGGAAACAGAAATCTTAAAAGACAGAACAAATGAGTGCTGAGCCCCCCAGCTTCTACACGTAACATCCACGGGAGTCTCGAAATTGTAGAGTGGTGGCAGTGGTCTGCTAACTGGTAGGCTCTGTGCTGGGTTGGCTGAAAAAACTGTCTTCCCCAGTAAGCAAATTATTGATTATAAACTGTTATGATTCCTTTGGAGCCATTGTGGCCAACTGTATTATTCCATCTGCCTTAAATGTCTGCTGTGTTCCCATGCCAAAACCCTTATGAAATTTCCACTGGAAAAAAAAATGAGTAGCAAATTCGGGTCTCAGTGCTCATATATAATTTCAGATTTCATTAATGGTTATTAAATATATGCCCCGAGGAAGGATAAAGTTCCTCGTATGAATGGAAAGAGAATTGAATTTATAAATAAGGTGATTCTGTTTTCAAGGACTATTCATTAGACATATCCAGGACACACTTAAAAAAAAAAAGAAAAAAACCTTTTCTTTTGAAATGAAAGGCATTTAAAATCTCATAGGATAAAAATGCAGTGTTGGGAAAACACAGCTATGTTCAAAAAATTCTAAAAACCCCTAAGTCTAAAACATTTTTCCTGACCTGGAATTTGAAAATGAATTTTGGGGAAAATTTTTAGAAGTCACAAAAAGGGGCACCTGGGGGGCTTATTTGGTTAAGCATCTAACTCTTGATCTCAGCTCAGGTCTTGCTATCAGGGTCGTGAGTTCAAGCCCCACACTGGGCTCCACGCTGGGCGTGGAGCTTACTTGATGAAAACTTGTAAAAATATTTTCATAATGTGGTCAAAAGATAGCCACATTTAGAAAATATGGATGTATCTATTGGCAAGTAGAAAACTGGTTGTCAAAAAGAATGTGGAAAATTTTTTTCTTAATCTCCTTTTCAGAACCAAAATTATAAAAGGACTGAAAGAGGCTATTTACATAATTTTGATTAAGAAAGCCCTTTGATGTTTTAGCCTACAGAGCCCATAACCTGGACAATATATTCTTAGTAGGAGTTGTCAAAAGCCCAAATAAGAAATTCAGATCTTTTTCAGGCCTGTTGCAAATCTCCCCCAAAGCTGTACAAATAGTATAGGTTTAGCTCAATGAGAATAAGTAGACGGAGCATATTTTAAAAAGAGTGAGGTTGCCGAAAGAAGAGAGCAGATTCTTCCTTTTTTTTTCCTTAAATATCACGATTACGAGCAAAATATTTGCATGAGTGCCGAATTCCTGAGGAGAGATATCGCTGAACTCAAGACATTTTTGTACCAAGTGAGTATTCTGACATCTATTTACACTGACTCGTCTTAGAAGAAGAGATGAGATAATTGTGTCATCTGCTGGCCGGCCGCTGTGACATGAGCCACCGTTAGAGGGGACATACACAGAACGTTTTCAGGGGACTGAGTTCCGATTTCAGCTTTTCTCACTAAGAAATGAACTTCGTGATATTTTTTAGCAAAAAAAAAAAAAAAAAAGAGGCGTATATAAATAACCTTCACCCAAGTAAACTGTGAAAGCACTGAGGACAGGCTTTCTATCTGAATTTTATCTCAGAAGACCCCTGAAAATGGAATTTTACCTCTTAAAACAAATCATTCACAAACAGAGAGGGCTGAGAAGACTAAAAGCTCTCTCCTGCTCTATCTTGTATTCATTTCCTGAGTGAGGTGCGTTGCGTGACGGAACAGATGTGATTAGCTTGACCTGTGGGAGCGGGAGGCCAGTGTCTACTGACCCTACAATCACCACGATCAGTCTCAGATCTAGGGAACATCTCCCTGGGAAAGTTCACATCACCGCAAATGAAAAATCTTATTATTCAGTGGCAGAACATATCAAACATCATTTTTCTTTTTATTGTTTTCTAGGTATCCCAATTCAAAGCACTTGGCCCAAAACATATGAAAATGTTGAATTGAACATTACCCTAAAAATATTTTTTTCTTATAACTTTCATTCTCGGGTATGTGATTTGTTTTCAAACCAGGCACTTTGTCATACCAAAAGTACAAGGCCAGAGAACTTGCAGGAAAAGTTTGAAGAAGCCACCTTAAAGCGACATTTACGTAAGGGGGAAAAGCATGAAAACGCTTGTGTGAATCCAGTTCAGCTGGTTAGATGGTGGACCGTGGCTGAAGTTTGTACCTTGACGATTTAAGCAGGGACGCTCGAGAGAAATATGCAAAAATCAATGTGAATCCAAATGTGTCTTCCATTAGCCTACGGGGCAGTTATGCTGTATTCATGGAGCAGACTGGAGAAAACAAAAATCTGCTCCCCTCCCTGAGACACTCATGAAAAGTAGACAAAATGAAGAACACTGAGTCATTTTCACTGTCCAGAGTACAGATTCTTTGCAAGAGTTGCTAATGGGAGGTACAGCCAGCCTGGCAAGGAGCGCGGAAAGATGAATTTTTTAAATCCAACAAAGTAAACATCAAACGATGCTTTCAAGGAGCAAGGGGGAGTTACCTGTCATTTCACAGCCAGCAGGAGAAAAAGAACAGATTTATCCATTTCTTAGCAAAGACATTTGGTAAAAGGCAGACTATAGCCTGGCTGAACCAGAATCTCTCCAACCCCCAAGCCGGGGGGCCTTATCGACGGCATAAAAGCTCAGGTGGCAGCTGTGGAATTTGAGATGAACTAATAAAATAAGCCAGCGGAGCTCAGCGGGAAAGAATGTCAGCAATTTACCAGTGGACGCCTAGGAGTGCCCCGAGAGCGCATCTCGTTGGGGTTCTCACAGAAACGGAGATCCAGAAATTTCAGGATGGCAGAGACTGGTCCACCGAAGGAGAGAAATCCAAGGAGAAAACTGGGTAGTGGGGGCGCCTGGGTGACTCAGTTGTTAAGCATCTGCCTTCGGGGTCCAGGAATCCAGTCCCGCACTAGGCTCCCTGCTCACCAGGAAGCCTGCTTCTCCCTCTCCCACTCCCGCCTGCTTGTGTTCCCTCTCTCACTCTCTCTCTGTCTCTGTCAAATAAATAAATAAATAAATAAATAAATAAATAAATAAATACAGCTTTAAAAAAAAAAGGAGAGAGAAAAAGAAAACTGGGCTGTGACATGGCTTGTTGGATTCTCGGTTGCAAAATGCTTTTCCATGCTTGCATCCCACACACCAAGACTCACTACCAGGAAGCGGAAAAAGAAGATCCACTTGGTAAATAACAGCGAATGAGTAGAATTTTACACTCTATGATGTGAATCTGTCCTTGATGTTCTTGGTGACAGGATACCACCTTAGGAACTGAACAAAGATATCAAGGCGATGACCTCGTTTCGGTCTTTATGCACCCATACAGGCTCAGAGGGAGAAGCAAAATTGAAAGCATTTAGCTAACAACCACTCACAACACAGAAGGTTCCTGTAGTCCATGTAAATTAAGCTCCTTTGGAAGGAAAAGAAATCCCATGCCACTGACTTACGCAAGTGTTTTCAAACAAGTTTCGCAGATTATTTGATGGTCAAGTGTGATATAATAATTTATAAGCGAGCAGTGAAATTAAAAATCAGGACATTGTGTGTTTGGAGCAGAGTAGAGAAATTTCATCAGGAGCTTTTAATTCTGGGAGGAACATTCTGAAGATTATTAAGATTGATCGTATCTAATTAAAATGCTAAATCATACAGTGAACAAAGAAAGACAAGTACAAACATATAGGGTCTGTGGACTCTTACGGAGGGCCTTCGGGAGTCCCCTGTCCAAGTCCCTCCCTTCACAGATGAGGAGCCTGAGATCCCGGACATTCCTACCATGTGAAGTCACACACACATGAGCTTGGGTCAGGGCTGCGTGTCTGGTCATTTATGCATGTATCAGAAGGGGGAGATTGACATACACTCGAATACACAGAGAAAGAAAGAATGTGAAAACAACGCAGCTCACAGTGGGGCAACACATGGTCCTCCAGGGAGAAAACACACGTTGCATGGAAGAGGAATTCATCACACGTGAAGTCGAGCCTTCCTGTTGTGAGCTGAAAGCTTGGGTGGCAGACTCGGACTTTCGGATGGAGGAAAAATGATGAGCGGGCCCAGTTCACTTGTAAAGCATACCAGCAACTTCCCATGGGAGCAGACCTAAATCACAGCATTAGGTTATCTCTGTATTGTCCTCAGAAACTGGAGCTCTCATCCTGTTTAAAAAACCACTTCCTGGGTGCTTGGGTGGTTCCGTTGGTTAAGCAACTGCCTTCGGCTCAGGTCTTGATCCTGGAGTCCTAGGATCGAGTCCCACATCGGGCTCCCTGCTCGGCAGAGAGTCTGGTTCTCCTTCTTTTTTTTTAATTTGACACAGAGAGAGAGATCACAAGTAGGCGGAGAGGCAGGCAGAGAGAGAGAGAGAGGAGGAAGCAGGCTCCCCACTGAGCAGAGAGCCCGATGCGGGGCTCGATCCCAGGACGCTGGGATCACGACCTGAGCCGAAGGCAGAGGCTTTAACCCACTGAGCCACCCAGGCGCCCCCTGGTTCTCCTTCTGACCCTCCCCTCCTCATGCTCTCTCTCAGATGAATAAATAAAATCTTTTAAAAAAAGATTTTATTTATTTATTTGAGCGAGAGAGCATAAGTAGGCAGAGAGGCAGGCAGAGACGGAAGGGGAAGCAGGCTCCCTGCTGAGCAGAGAGCCTGATGCGGGGCTCGATCCCAGGACCCTGAGATCATGACCTGAGCCGAAGGCAGAGGCTTAACCCACTGAGCCACCCAGATGCCCCGAATAAATAAAATCTTTAAAGAAAAAATTAAAAAACCACTTCCTGAAACTACTATCCCTCCCCACCCCCACCCCATCTGCCCCAGTGAAAAATCCCTCTTTGCAACGAACCCCTGGAGAATTCGGTTTCACTCTTCTTCTTTTTTTTTTTTTTAAATTAACGTATACTGTATTATTTGGTTCAGTGGTACAGGTCATTCGGTTTCACTCCTGACACTCCTGTTGCCTCCTGTGTGCACCCAGACATCCTAGCACGGGGGTCCTCAAATTTGCACATGCTTGGGTCTGCGTGGCCTGGAAGGCTCAAGACAGGTTCCTGGGTTCCACCTCCAGGGTTTCCGACTCCGTAAGCCTGGCTGGGGCCCAACAACGTGCATTTCTGCACGCAGACCACACTCGGACCCAGTACCCTGCACTAGCACAGTTGAAGTTGACTGAAATAGGATTACGGAACTGAGGGATGAAAGCAAGGCTCTTTTATGGGACCACACAAAATAGCAGCGACAAAGCCGGAGGTCTCCAGCACTGCCATCAGGAAAATATTGACAAGCATCCATTACACACATTTTCCAAAGAGGGGTTTCAATGGTCTCTGTATGCAAGATCAATGGGATGGAACATAAGGAAAAAAACCTCTCTCGGTAATAAAAGCTCAGTGTAATTACCGTAATTGTTGAGGTTCATGTATGCACTTCTAAGAGAAGTGTGGGGAGTTTTTCTAACTCAGTTTTGAGGGTTAAGTTAACTATTTTTGAAACTGCTTCATTAGAGAAGAACGTTTTAATGATGGCAACTTGACATCTGAGCCCCTCCTCCTCAAAGAAAAGTATTGCATAGTTCTTGTTCTTAATATTGGATTTCACTTTTCTGCAGAAAATGAAAATCCATCAAAATGAGAAAATACATGTTCTGCTCAAGCCCACTCTGCAAAGCAACGCACTTATTTGGAAAGCAGTCTTCTCGTTTTGACTGACTCAGTGTGTACAAAAAAGAAAAAATAATAATTTTGACATAGATTTGAAGGCAACTCGACATTTTATTTATGAATCTTGGTAATGGTTTTAAACCATACAAATGTGTATCACCTGCTTTCATAATTCACTCTATAGTTCTCATTAAAGGCCAGTTTATCAAGACAAGATTCAAATCTTCTTCTAAATTCATTTATTTATTCTTGTTATTAACCTTCCTCTGAATCTGTAGTCCATTGACCAAAAGTTTGGTCAGGTCTCCAAATGGCTCCAGGTCTTCTCGAAACCAATCTTTAAAAGTACATTTTATGGGGGTGCCTGGGTGGCTCAGTGGGTTAAACCTCTGTCTTCGGCTCAGGTCATGATTGCAAGGGTCCTGGAATCGAGCCCTCCATCGGGCTCCCTGCTCAGCAGAGAGCCTGCTTCTCCCTCTCCCTCTGCCTGCGTCTCTACTTGTGCTCTCTCTCTATCTCTCTGTCAAATAAAGAAATAAAATCTTTAAAAAAATAAAAGTACTTTTTACTATGACACTCTCCTCCAAATGTAATTGAAATAGATTTAACATTTTGTTTCTCGAGCTTGAAGACAAGCTGCAAAAATTTAAAGAATGCAAAGGACAAATTCTATGTATATAACAAGCAGATGAAGGGAACTCTTTAAAATCTGTACACGCTTCATTAATTCTGCACTGGCAGGCAAATTATTACAGATGTTCCCCACACGTAAACTTTCCCGGTTTGCATCTTTTATTCGGTAAAATGCCATTCCTTTCTCAGGCTTCAAGGGGGCCTTGCTCACAGGTATCTATGTTATTCTAATTGTGCACTGACGAAGGTGGCTGAAATCATGCCGTTTCTCTAGTAATTCGAGCTTGGAGGTAGGTGAGCAGACGTTCGCCCAGGGCCAGCCTCTGAAACATTTCTTCCAAAGTGCTCTGGCTGTTTTGTACCATGGTTGAATATTGGAAGGAGATCGAGAGGGGAGGCTGGACTCTAGGCTTGGAGTGAGGGGCTCTAATGATTTTCAGGACTTCCTCCTGCAGTAAGAAGGGCTTGGAAACCCAGACACACCAAATCTGGTTTCTGAGGTGGATGTCCGATAAGGAAAACTTCTGGGGGATCTCTGTCCCCCACCTTCCTCCCGGGACAGGCGATCTGAGTCACTTTCTTCTGTATCTGGTGAAACCACCTTGTTTTCCCTCCTCCCCTGGGAGTGCCAAGGGAAGGGTCCCCACTCCAGAGAGCGCCCCAAGCTCACATTCCTCGGCCTCCCTAATCCGCCCTGGTCTTCCCTGGTCACCGAGTTGCCTTGCCGGCCTGCCACCCTATTCTCTGCACGCATTTCAAGCACACATATTTCCACCTTTAGTCCTCTCTTCAGGACCAACTCAGCCCTCCATTCTCTAGCATCAGAAATGTCGATGTGGCTGGTAAACCAGAAGCTTAAAGGCAGACATAAAAATTATTCTAAGTGAATTCCATTGGCATGTGTATTAGGGGAGAGGAGGCCCAGCGGGAACCCCGGCCTGGATTTGTCACTCGATCCCGGAAGACCCGCCTGTTCCCTCCTACCACGTTCTCCCACGTGGCTGCCCCTGCCTCCCATGCAGGCCTGCCCTTCGAGGACTCACTGGGCTCTCACCATTGTGGGAAGCACTCTTCCAAACCAATCTGCTTTCTGAGTTTCATGCTTTGCATCAGGTCAACCAGCAGCCACACCTTTGGCAGACCAATGCTCAGTGCACAACAGTGATGGGCGTCCTGGCTAGTCAAGGACAGGGGAAGGCTTTCTTGGGGGCAGATAAAAGCATAATGAACTGTCTCTTAGAAACCTATGAGCTCACTAGTCCCACTGGAAATGCCACTTAGTCTTCTCTTTTTGTTTTTCTGCTGGCTTACCAGGTGAAGGCCTCCCTCCCCAAAGGTAGGAGAAGGAGGTAACATCGCCTTTATTCTTCACTCCAAAACTGTAAAGTGACTTTTATTCTCTTCACTATGCCTCAGACAGCAAAGAACATGAAAAAACAATTTACATTTCCTTTTACTGGGCCTCATCACATCTCCAACATTGCATGTGCTTCTATGGCTGTATTATTTGGGGGGATGCTAATATGCAGTTTCCTTTGTCTTGTCAAAAAACCAAACAAAACAATAAAGGAAAACCGCACTCATCTTGAAAAAAAAAAAAAAACTGCATTGACCAAAGCTTCTGTTGGTCACTGGGAAAAGTCCATAATCGTCTTGCCTGATTGTCCAGCATGAGCAGAATCTGCAGAATATTCACACCAATCAATTCCTCCTGCCTTGAAAACGATTGTCTAAGCCTCACTATCACTTTTATTTTCTTTTTCTTTTTTTTTTTTAAAGATTTTATTTATTTATTTGACAGACAGAGATCACAAGTAGGCAGAGAGGCAGGCAGAGAGCGAGGAAGGGAAGCAGGCTCCCCGCTGAACAGAGAGCCCGATGCGGGACTCGATCCCAGGACCCTGAGATCATGACCTGAGCCGAAGGCAGCGGCTTAACCCACTGAGCCACCCAGGCGCCCTCACTTTTATTTTCTATTAATGATGGTGTAAGCACCTGAGAACAGCAGGATGTTACCACATAGCTGCGAGCAACCGCTCTCTCTCTTCCTCAGAACAACTGATGGTAAGGAAATAATTCCTTTTACCAAAATGTAGACGAGGACTTTTTTTTTTTTTAAGATTCATTTATTTATTTTTTAGAGAGAGACAGAGCAACTGAGCACAGGGGGAGGGGCAGAGGGGGAGGGAGAGGATCTCCAGCAGACTGGGCAGAGCCCATAGCTAGAGGTGGGGCTCGATCCCACAACCTGAGACCACAAGCAGAGCCGAAATCGAGAGTCTGACACTCAACCGACTGAGCCACTCAGGCGCCCCCAAAATGTAGACCAGTACTTTTAAGTGAATTGTTACAAGAGTCGAATTATGTGAAACCTGCATTCAGTTCCTTTATTGCTAACACACACACACACACACACACACACACACTCTTGTGCCCTTCTGAATCTTGTCTAGATGAAGAAGATGCTGCTTTCTTTAACTGGCAAAGACTTCCTAATTTAATCAAGATAATGTACTCCACCACGCACCAACAGGGCCTTGTCCTCTCACCAAGGACACCAAAGCACTGGCTACTCTCAGGGCAGAGTTTAAAATAAAACAGGACTCTGGCAGTTGAAAAGGGTCCAAGGAACTCTGGGAGGCTGTGTGTCCAGGATCTTCCATGTGGACCTCAGGTGCTGCTCTCATGAACTCTTGGTAGAGAACATCAGCTGGCTGCCTCTTCGGTTACAGGGTAATTACGATGGAAAATAAGTATAATTCTGGACCTGCCTTTCAGATAATTCAAACTCCTAGCATTTGGAATAAAGTCTTTTTAATTTTAATCAATCTATGAGTGGGATATTAGCTGCATGTCTCCAGCCCTTTGCCATAGTATACTGTGGGCAGGGTGTGCCTCTCTGCCTCTTGACTTGGCCACATGACTTGTTCTGGCCCATGGAATGAGGCAGGAGTGATGGCGTGTCAGTCTCAAGCCCAGGATTCGAGAGTCCTTGTGTGTTTCCACTTGCTCTCTTGAACTCGGCTTCTGCCATTGGAATGATATGCCTTGGCTTGCCTGCTGGTCCCTGAGAAGGACGAGAGGTGCTTGCCGCGGAGCCCTCCCCAAGCCAAGACCAGATAAGCCAAATCATTATTGTTTTAGAACAAACTGTAATTGTTCTAAGCCACAGTGTATGGTGTGGTTTGTTACATGGCATGAACTGACTGATGCATCATTAAACTGCTATCAGGCAGGTTTGGTTTATAGAACTGACTGGTAGGGGTCTGTTTGGTTAACTTATTTTTTTGTGATATAACCATACAATAATGCTTTTCAATATCATTTTAAGAGCTTCCTAATAGAAAGAGATTGGCTTTTGCTTCAGATGGCTATAAATTCATGTAGAGGGAAAGTTCCCTAGCCTTCCAGAGCCTCAATTTACGCATCTGTAAAACAAAAGTTACCACACTTACCTTGAAGGGTATGAATTAATGGATAAAGTATGTCATTTACCCAGCATAGGGTAGAACAATAAATGTGAGCATTATTTTTATTTAATACAATGTGCAAGCGAAAGTCTATTTATACTTGAGTCATTATTTGTATTTCATTTTTTTTCTTCTTCCTTTAATTCTTTGCTCATTTTCCTCTGGTTTCACTTATATAACTCCTATCTTTTCCTTGCCTTAGGTCTTTTGAAAAATCCAACTATAAAGTCTGCCATTCCTTTTGCCCAGTGCCCCGAGGGGATGATTTACCAAAAGTGGCAAGTCCCACTCAGCTATTTACATTTCTCTGGACACTAGTTTCATGTTTAGGACAAATTTTCCACCATAAAGTTCCTTTGAAAGAAAATCAGGCACAGCACATCATTAAATGTCTTTCTTTCAAAGTGACTGTTCTTTGCTCTCCCCTGTCCTCTATAGACTTGCTTGATTAAGTAGTGGCTGTAATGGGGATGTTTTCTAATTCGACCCATGACATTGCATATGATGCAATGTCAAAAACACAAGGCTTGCCTTCTTTTCTGTTGCAGCTACAGAACTGATCATCATTTGGAAGGGACGGTCAAATGATTTTACCAGGTTGATCAACCTTTCTTTGAAAAGGGCCAGATAGTATGTATTTTCGTATTTCCAGCCTTGGGGGCCATATGGTCTCTGTTGTGACCAATGTACTCTGCAACAGTAGCGCAAAGGTGACCATATACAGCATGTAAACAGATAGGTGTGGTCGTGTTCCAATGACACTTTGTGTATGAAAAGAGGTGGGCCAGAATTTGCAGACAGCCCCTATAAACAATAAACTATAAGGCCAGAGTCACAGTGATATTAATGCAAAATTAGCCACCCTGAAGCTCAAATACATTCTTTAATCTAAAATCCACACTATATGTAAGTATCTTTTGGGCTTGCTTTTAAATATTAGAACGTTTTTTAAGGTTCTATGTAGGATGATCATAAGGTTGGGTTTTATTCATTTAGTTGTTTATTGTTTATTTATTCTATCCTCATGGCCCAAAGTTTCCCAACATATGCGGGACAGAATTTCTAAGGACAAATCCTGCCAGCAGGCTGATTTAATTCAATTTCTAGCTAATTATTCTGTTTAGGACATTTATTCTGTTATTTCCACATATATCAACATTGGGTCTGTGTAGCACAAATGTAGTACTATTTTCCAACTATTTGCATGTTGCTCAATCCTGTTTTGATGGTGACCATATTGGATAATATATTTTTTGGGTTTGTTTTCCAAATAGGTGTCAACAGGAATATTACAGGAAATACATATTTGCCCCAAGGACTTTGGTGTAGAATCTCTCCTTGGCTTTGGAAAGCTCCTCTTTACCTGGTTCCCTTATCACCATTATTTATTTCGCTCCTCCTCATGTTAACAGGATCTCACCCAAATCCCCAAATCACCATGGCTCACCCTTGGGAAGACTGGCTAACCAACACATTCAGCCCGGAAGAAACATGTTAGAGGAGCCACACACGGCCACAGAGTTTGCATGAATGCAGCCGCCCTGACCTGCTAAGAAGGCATTCATGTGTAAGCTAAGTTCGCTGTGCAGAAGCTGGTGAAGGGTTCCTGGAGATCTCCACAATAACATGGAGCCTGCTGTGGAGCAGACTAGATGACGGTGAAGTTCTTTCAGCTTTCCATCGTCAAAAACGTTCCATTTACCAAGTTGGGTTTCTGCAGTCTCACGGTGTGACATTTATTTGATCGGGCAATTTACTCTGTCCTTCATTTCAAAGTGTGGCATTCTGAGATAAAGCTAGACTGTGCAATACATCCGTCTCATGAGGCGAGATGCATGGTCCTCTCGTCCTCAAGAATAAGTGATTTAACTTGGAGCATGTGACAGATCAAGCCCCAGGCTTCCCTTTCATCTCTCAGCCTATCTGTATTCCAAAGTTTTTAAGACTGTATTTTCTTCCGCTGCCCAGATTTTGATTATTTTTGGTTTCAAGCCCTTATAACCAAAAATGTTGTCAATGGGGACTTAAAAAAAAAAACTCCAGTTAGTCATTGTTAATGTAAAGAAAGATAGAGTCAGGAAATTCATGTGAAACTGGAGTCTTGGTTAGGACTACGAGAATGTGTAGAAATAGTGGTGTTTTTAAAAGCATACTTCCTGATGCCATATGAAAATTAAGAGCACAATTTATGTAACAATTATTAATACAGAGCTAAAAGCTGACACAGAGCTCTTTTATCTAGGAAGCATACTGTCTAATGTCATGGAGGCTGAAAGATTAAGACAAAAACAGGTCAAAAACCGAAGAACGGGCTCCGTTCCTCAAAGAGGAGCATCCTGCCTTAGGGTCCGAGTAGGGCACAGATGCTCAAATTCCCAAGGGGAGACAGGAGGTTGGGGGGCAGACCCAAAGGCACTGAGGGGTTGTAAGACAAAGAACAACACAATCATGCCACAGATGCTTCTATCGTTCTGCCTCTGTTTTCAGTGGATACTTGGTTGCCCTGAGCTAGTGGTTCTCAAAGTGTGTACAGCAGGGTAGAGGGATGATTTTGCTCACCAGAGGACATCTGGTGACGTCTAGAGACATTTTTAGTTGTCACAACTTGGGGGGGGCATGGTCCTGGCATCTAGTGGAGAGAGGATGTGTCAAAGGCTGCTGCACTTCCCAAATACACAGGGCAGCCCCCCAGAATGATCTGGTCCCCAGTGTCAGTAGTGCTGAGGCCGAGAATCCTGCCTGGCCTGAGAGGGGGTTTGGGAGGAGTGTCTGGGGTAAACTGTAGAGCACTGGCTCTCCAGGGTCATAAGTTCGGAGGTTCCAGCTGATGTGAGCATGTGGGAAACTTCCATGTAGAAAGAGAACCAAACAAAGGATTGAGACTTACCCAAGATACAATGGAATGGCTTCCAGTTATCTTTAGAGCCAGATGAGAAGAATTAAAATATCTTTAGAGTTTTTGCCAGAAAGACAATACAAAGAAAGCCGACTTCTTTCAACCCAAATCAGATTAAAGAACTGAGTAAAGAAATGGATTTAGAGTCACATGTTCGCATGGTGATTCTAAAAAACGGATATCCTTTGAGGCTCAGAGCACACAACCCAGATGACAGCAGCCTCCAAGTCCCACATCCGGGGTCAAATCTCTATCCCATAAGCCACCATGTTAGCATGCCCGGTCAACCCAATGGCAACTCAATTGAGTTAATAAATGAATGTTATAGGGTTAATTCTTTTGTTTTAAATTTAGGAAAATACTTAGTAAATGCAGGGACAATCTGGGCATGCAGCTGAAAACACTTTCAATGTTTAAGAGTATTTTGGCATATTAGCAAATGGACATAATCGCCGTCAGTAAATATTTGTCAAATGACTAAATGTATTAGCCTTTTCACTCCAATTTTAAATGAGAGATTGATTTGAGACTTGTGATTATAAATTGAAAAGTATAACAGAATTTAAGTGGTAAATAACATTGACTCCTTAGGTGAACTTCACTCTCTAAATAAGTATGGATATTCTAAATATTTAACAAACTTAATACTGAAAAGTTTTAGTGGCAATAAGTTGAAATATTTAAAGTTGAAATAGTAATAAACTTAAATATACACATTTGTTGAATAAATGAATGCACGTATTAGATTTATAAAAGTCATTTAAGTTTTTAAAAAGGCTTTGCCTGTTATGGTTGTAAGTTTGCCAGTTAGATAGATACTTGAATGATTAATCCCCAAACAGAATATATTAACTTTATAAATGTAGATTAAAATATATAAAGAATTCTAGCTAATTAAGTTTAGAAATGAGAGCAATTGTTTGAGTTCAGATTGCTCAACTTAAATTGATTCAACACTAATCAAAACCCTCTGTGAAACTATTTGTTCTTATTATATCCCCCCCAAAGTTACTAGAATTATAAGCAGAAAAATAAGATTTGTATGTTGTGCTTAAAAGCTTGAGGAATATTTTGATTTTTGTAATTTCAATAAGGTAATGTAAATTTAAAGCCTACATAACTATAAATAGCCCTTTCTGCACAGAAAGGAAGGAAGGAAGAAAGAAAGAAAAAAGGAAAGAAATAGAAAAAAGCAAAAGAAAATGCCAGCCTTGGGGCGCCTGGGTGGCTCAGTGGGCTAAAGCCTCTGCCTTTGGCTCGGGTCATGATCCCAGAGTCCTGGGATCGAGCCCCACATCGGGCTCTCTGCTCGGCGGGGAGCCTGCTTCCTCCTCTCTCTCTCTCTCTCTCTGCCTGCCTCTCTGCCTACTTGTGATCTCTGTCAAATAAATAAATAAAAATCTTTAAAAAAAAAAAAGAAAAAAAAAAAGAAAATGCCAGCCTTAAACATTTAAAAAAAATCAGTAATAATAACCAAACTTGTCATTTAGCGATCAAGAAATGCTGTTCCCACTGAGCGGAGGGGATGTGTTAGAAAGGCACATCACTTTCCAGGTGTCAAAGCTGCAGGATGTCTGGAGCCAACTCTGTGTGCCCCATTTTCCTCCAGGAAACCAGAAAGGATTTGTGGCCCCGGGCAGATAAGACAATGGTGCTGCCTATAGTCCTTCCTGGGACTATTAAATGGAATATAAGAATGTTAGTTCTGGAAAGAACCTTGGAGATCACAGGCCTCACTCCCCCCCCAGGGGTGAAATGGCCAGGAAGAGTCCTCTGCACTGGGGCTGAACTTTCGTCCTGGGCAACAACCTTCGAGGACTTTCCAACAAGGTTACTCGCCCTTTCTCTCCACTCTGTTCATTTGTTAAAGTTCATTCTGCAAGATTTGCCAATTTTTACCTAGTAATGGCTATGGACTTCAATGAGTTCCTTTGCTGGGTTAGCAGATAAGCAATGGGGTGCCATGAGACACAGTACATGGGGACAATTTCTGAACCGCCTGACAGTGATACATGTGTGGGGGTGGGGCTGGGCGGTGCGTGTGTTTGCATGCAGGAGGGGAAAGTGAAGGCCGGCATCTACTTTTCCCTCTAATTTTCTATCATTTTCAAAAAGTTGAAGATGATACCAAGCCTGTGCTTGATAATATCATGACATGCCTTTGCTAAAAGAGGGGTATTATTTTATTTTCCCTTTTATCTTGCTTTGATTGTAGAAAATGTATCCAAATGACCTATGATGACACTTCACAATAGCTAGAATTGGTATTTAGACTGACCTTATGACAGGCTAATAAGCTGAAAATAAAAGCAAAATCCCTGTTTATCCTACTTTCTTTGAAAAAACAAAAACAAAAACAAAAAACCACAACAGAAAACAAAACCAGGACGCTCTCCTTAGCACGAAACCAAATAGCGCCATCTTCTGGCCGATAGCTAATAGGCGTTACCTAATCAGGGCCACCAAACAAAGGTAATTGATAGGAGAAAAGGGAGAAGGAGCCGGCTCCCTCCTCACTCGCCCTGGGACTCCCTGTCACATGCCCTCTGAAACACAAAGGTGACAAGGCCTCCTTCTAAGATAAAACATTCGCGTTTCTCCGGGAACCCATTTCTCCTCTTTTAAAGAAGCCCATAAGAACTGATAATACCTTGGATTCAGCTTGGCCGTCAACAAATACATTTCTTAGCAAAGAAATAAATAAAGATAACAAAGATTATCTTTAACTCCCTCATTTTCTTCTTCTACTCCTGTTCTTTTCAATAAAGAGATTAGCTACAAGCTCGTCAACCAATACAAGCAAATAGCTGGAGACTTTGAATCTTTAGCCCAAGCTCCGCCAGGAGGAACAGAAGGAAGCAAAGATAGTTGAATCACAACTACTTTTCCCATGAAGCATGCTGTTTGCTTCTATGGACTGGCTTCAGGTTTCAATTCATTAATGGCATCAGGGCAAACCGATTTTTGTGTAGACTCCTAGCTGAGATGACACAGCTGGACTTTTGACTGTCTTGCCATTTCCATAGATGAGCTGGCATGAGAAATATTTGTATTTTGATCAGATACAAATACACATGAAACTGTCTTTTGAGGAGTTTCCTTTCCTGTGTAACAAAGTGGAATGAGGGAAAACACTGCACTGACTAATCAGATTCGCCACTCCGAAGACGCTCAAATGTCATCACTATGGCAACATGGCTGCACGGTCCACCCCGGTCTCCTTCCTTGGATTGGAAATTGTGCACATTGCCCTTGCTAACGAATTAACGTGGCAGACACCCTGAAAAGAGTGAGTTTGGGCTGTAAGGAAGGGTCTAAAGACAGTTTCCATTCGGGAAACGCTCTATCCTATTTTTAGTTTTCTTTCTCCAAATTTAATTAGCCTCCGAGGACCTTCTTTTTGCACAAAGGATTTGCTCACTTGCTGGCTCCCTCTGTGCTTTCCAAGGGATTCCATGTTGTTGAGCCCTTTGTTCTGGGGAAAGACAGTGAATGCTTCTGCTTTGGCCCCGACTGGGAAAATCACAGGTGATATAATGCAAAAGGTGAGTCTAGCGTAAATGCATCAGGGGGTTCATTTCAACATACTAAGAAGGTAGGCGAAAGCTTCTCTATTCATTAGAAGATCACTTACTGAAAATCCGCATAAGGCTCTGACTGAACTCTTCTGAGGCCAGTGTTAACATCAGCAAGCGATTAGTTTCAGAACTCAGGAGAAATGTCCTTTTCAATCAGTTATGAGCCCGATATTGGTGTTCTTTATGAGAGAAGATTATTTTGAACAGTTAGTCCAAATCCTTTGTTTTACCATAATTAACCATTTCTTTTGATCTATTCTTCAAATTGTCGAAAATGGCTCAAAACTATCTTCTTCATGATTTTCACACTTTATAAACTGAAATTAGGATCTCACCTAGCTTTCACACAAGGAGGTCAATTTGCCAAAAGCTCATTTTTCTGGAAGCCAAATACACCAAATTTACTTATTGTAGGTTTAATTACTTTAATAGTTTTGAGTGGAATGTTGGATTTTAGTGACTGATACCTATTTTGGGACAGTTAAATAAACTAAGGGTAGCATAAGAATTTGAAAAATGCCAAAAACTTGGCAAAAGAGAAAAATGTAAGATTCCCATATGGAAAATTATTTTTAATTTAAAAATTGGCATTTTATGTAACAGGACTGTTTCAACTACTTCTGATTTCAGTTTGGATGCTTTTATTTATTTTTTTAAAGATTTTATTTATTGATGACAGAGAGAGATAGCGAGAGAGGAAACACAAGCACAGGGGAGCTGGAGAGGGAGAAGCAGGCTCCCCACTGAGCAGGGAGGTATGGGGCTTGATCCCAGGATGCTGGGATCAGGACCTGAGCTGAAGGTAGAGGCTTAACGACTGAGCCACCCAGGCGCCTCAGTCTGGATGCTTTTAAATGACACTTCCTGTTTTTTTTCTAATTTAAACCATTTATCTAATTTTGTAATGGACTATCAGTCTTTTTCTACAATCGCTAGCAATTCACAACATTTAAAAATTTAACAGAAATTAAATTAAAGTAAATTGAACTTTAAATAAGTACAAATAAAATTTTAAATACAAATTAGAAAACAGACCAGGAAAATCGACATTTAAAATTAAGAATTAGGTTAAAATTTAACTCAAAGTAAGCATTAAAATTTAAATCCATTCATCCAAACATTCATAAATTGACAAAACAATTCCATCTTATGGTTTGATTATATCTATAGCAATGTATCTATATATATTTTAAATAGTTGAGATGTACTGAAAGGCTTGAGAGGTAAAATCACATAAAGGAGCAGAAAGGGAATATGGTAGCCCAGAGGGACATATGGAGACTTCACTGACTGGTTGTTCAGTTTCAGAAATACATTAACTGTAAGTGTATAATTGTACATGAAGGTTGACAAAAATAAATTGGTCAAAACAACTAAAATTACTGAAAGATGACTGTAAAAGCAAAGTACATTAAAAAGTATTTAATTTAAACTGAAAAGCAGTGAGTTCTGACATTTTGACTATCAATAATGAAATAATCCATTTCTAAATATATTCCATATGCTTTATCAATTATTAAACTGATTGTATAGAAAAGGTGCATATAACCCCCCATCAAATACTAAGGTGGAAGAGTTCAGTTAAAGCTCTCCTTGGAATGTTCTAATGCCATTTTTTAAATAAATCAGAAAATATGCGTATTAGCCTTGGGTAAACTGACTGAGAGCCACCGTGTGTGCGTGTGCGCGCGCACGTGTATGCGTGTGTGTTTCAAACCTAGCTATTTTAGACTTCTCCTCTCTTAATCATTGTGTGCTGATCAGGGCAGAGAAAAGTAGGTCTAATGATTTGTTCACTTTAGATGCTAATGAAGCCTCCGAATACGTGATCTGGTCCCTGAGTCATGCTATGCCAAGCATTAGAGCTTTTAGTCAACTGATACCGCCGAGAATTATTTTGCCAGAACTCAGGTAAATCAAAATCCCCCTGATTCTGCTGTTGGGCAGTTGACCTTTTTGGAACTTAAATACTAGATTTTTCTTTCCTGGCTACGTTTTGTCTTGTTTTACACACTGTATTGTATTGTTTGTTGTGTATTAGTTAAATCTGCTCAGCTTTATTGGAAACCTCTTGTCAAATCAAGGATGCCGCTTCTTCCCCCACTGTCCCCCATAATTCCTTGCTCCATTCTGGCACAAGGAAGGCTATGTAACAAATCCCTCACTGAGGAATGGTATATATTTGCTGAACATACCTGTCCTGTCCCCAGTGCAAATACCTCCAACATCTTCCAAGACTCTGTTTAACCAACCCTTTAAAATTAATATTTTCATTTCTCCTGTCCTCACTTACATGAATTGCTGAAATGCAACAAACCGCACTTACAAATGGCATTTTAGTAAAAACTTAATTACTCAACAGATCACGCCAAATTAATTAAAATTGAGATGAAAACAATCTGATAAAATCATTAATCTTCCTGGAAGTGTTTAATTAAAACATAAAGTATATCTTCATTAACATGACTTCATTAACTAACAATATCTTAGTTACAGTGATATCTACATAATCAACTCTAAGTTTTAGGCAGCTCTCTAAAATAACAGAAAGAAAGTTAAAATTACTTATATTGTAGTGGGGATTTGGATATATTTCAATAGTGCATATATCCAACATTCTGAGAACTCACCATAACTCAAAATAATGATCAAACAATAAAGAGAAGAAAGCCTCAACTTCAGAACCTCAACAATAAAGAGGACAAATGGTCTCTTATTCAAGAAATGGAAAGGGGTTTTTTGCATGTATATAGAAAAAAATTATTATAAGGAATTGGGCCATGTGATTATGAGGCTGGCAAACCCAGCTGATTGCGCGAGGTGCACCATATGATGGAGATCACTCTGTTTTAGTCAAAGTCCACCGATAAGAAATGGAAAGCTTTGGGGCGCCTGGGTGGCTCAGTCTTTAAGCGTCTGCCTTCAGCTCAGGTCATGATCCAAGGGTAGTGGGATCGAGCCCCGCATCAGGCTCCCTGCTCAGTGGGGAGCCTGCCTCTCCCTCTCCCACTCCCCCTGCTTGTGTTCCCTCTCTCGCTGTCTCTCATCTTAGCAAAATCTTTCTTGAAGATAACTGTGTCCTCAATTCTAAAACACGATAAACTTACCAAACATTTTAGTAATAAGCAGAATCTAGTGATGTTTTTTAAAAATCCCAAATCTAGGATGATTTATTTCAGAAATATGAAGATAATTCGATAAATAGAAATCTACTAATGTAGCATTCTACACTTTAATAAGAAAGATCATATGAACATTCCAGATATAACAAAAGATATTTGATAAAAATGAATGCATACTACCTTAAACAAATAAGAATAGAAATAGTGCCCCTTAATGTGTCATTGTAGACTCATCTTAACACTGAAATCCAATAGGAACATTCTAGCACATTGCTGGTTCAGTAGGACTTTCTGTGATGACAGAAATGTTCTCTATTTGTGCTGTCCCATTTATTTATTTTTAAAGATTTTATTTATTTATTTGACACAGAGGGACACAGCGAGAGAGGGAACACAGCAGGGGGAGTGGGAGAGGGAGAAACAGGCTTCACGCAGAGCAGGGAGCCCGATGCAGGTCTCGATCCCAGGATCCCAGGATCATGACCTGAGCCAAAGGCAGGCACTTAATGACTGAGCCTCCCAGGTGCCCCAAAAGGAGTTACCTTTAAAAAAATGGTCTTAATTAGGATTGCGTAAACAGAAGAGAAAAAATAAGTAACTTTATGAAAGTCAACTGGCGTGAATGCCCAAAAGCAACAATGACATTCTGAAAACAGTGAAAAAGTATTGCCATTACAGTTGCAACCAGAAATAAGTAAAAAAATCTCTAGCTATTAGATTACATGAATACAATACAATAGGGCTTATCTAGCAAATGACAGCATAAGTCGATCAAAGAATATCAGACACAGACCTTGGGGGGCTTTTCTTCCAGCTTCTCAGACTAGTCCTGATCTTTCATGCCACAGAAGAAGAAAAGCTAACATCAAGCTATGTAAGCCCCATGCTAGACGTTTTTGCTCTCAGCTCACCGTAGCAGAAGGACTGGATGAATGAGTCATTGTCCGCCCCATTTTTACAAGTAAGCGAACTGAGGCACAAGGGAAATACTAATCAAAACCACAGTGAGACACCACCTCACACCAGTTGGAATGGCTAAAATTAACAAGTCAGGAAACGACAGATGCTGGCGAGGATACGGAGAAAGGGGAACCCTCCTACGCTGTTGGTGGGAACACAAGCTGGTGCAACCACTCTGGAAAACAGCATGGAGGTTCCTCAAAAAGTTGAAAATAGAGCTACCCTATGACCCAGCAATCACACTACTGGGTATTTACCCTAAAGATACAAATGTAGTGATCCGAAGGGGCACGTGCACCCGAACGTTTAGAGCAGCAATGTCCACAATAGCCAAACTATGGAAAGATCCTAGATGTCCATTCACAGATGAATGGATAAAGAAGATGTGGTATATATAGACAATGGAATACTATGCAGCCATCAAAAGAAATGAAATCTTGCCATTTGCAACGACGTGGATGGAACTAGAAGGTATTATGCTGAGCGAAATAAGTCAATCAGAGAAAGAATTATCATATGATCTCTCTGATGTGAGGAATTTGAGAAACAAGACAGAGGATCATAGCGGAAGGGAGGGAAAAATGAAACAAGGTGAAACTAGAGAGGGAGACAAACCATAAGAGACTCTAAATCTCAGGAAACAAACTGAGGGTTGCTGGAGGGGAGGTGGGTGGGAGACACTGCATGGTGTCTGGTTGATGGACACTGGCGAGGGTATGTGCTATGATGAGCGCTGTGAAATGTCTAAGACTGATGAATCACAGACCGGTACCCCTGAAACAAATAATACATTATATGTTAATAAATAAATAAATAAATAAATAAAAATATAAAACCAGAAAAACAAGAATACGGTTCACGTATTCTTGTCACCAGTCACGAGTGAATGATTTGTTTTGAGCTCTCACACAGAGAAGCCTCACACAGAAGTACAGCATCAATGAAGCCTCCACATCAGACAGAGACACACTACAAGCTTCTTACGACCTGTCAAGGGATTGTACTGCATGGGACCTTTCGGGCTAGCTTTGGCCTCCCTGAAGACTGGCAATTCTGTGGATTCCATGTGTGGGTTAATGGGACCCAAGAATGCCAGCCAGTGTATTCAGGTTGATTCAAAACCACGTGACCCTAGGGAGAAAGTTAATTCTTCTGCTAATTTAATCAGTGATTGCTTCAAAGGTTCTTCAACCTCGGATTCCTACACAAACAGCTCCTGATAGGTAGGTAATGGAGGAAGCTTGTTCTCTTTTGAATAGTCATGAGCTAGAGGGGTCAGATGGAGAGAAGAGATTGAATTCTTAAGGCAAATGTCCAGATTATATAAAGGCATTAAGGTTTGCCCTCTATTCCTTTCTCCATCAACATGAAGGATTCCCAAGAGCCTTAACTCATAAGACAAAGCAAAACAGTATTTTTCCCTAGGAAGACTCCTAACAATAAATTGTACTCATATAGCAGTTTGTGCTGTTTTTAGGATGTTTCCTACTTTCCTGTTTGGCCTTGATCCTATTGTGAAGTAGGGGCAGGCCAATTTTCAAAATGAGGACATGGAGATTCTCAAAGGTGAAGTGATTAACATCAAGCCATTCCAAACAAGTTAGTTACAGAGTCCAGACAGAGCTTAGGAGGCTTGGTGCCCTATCCCAGTATGAATGACAGCCAGAATATCCAGTTTAAGCATTCTCATCCGAATTCACATTTTATTTAACTTTATTTGAATTAAGTTCTTGCAACAGTAATGAAAAAAGAGCATCCAGTTCAATTCCATGCAATTACTGAGCACCTAAAATTGTACTGTAGATGCTGTTTTTGTGCCCAGGTTACAGGAACTGAGACACAGCTCCTAGGTTTAAGCGTATTGTCCAGCCTGAGAGACAAGGAAACAGAAAACAACCAACCAACCAAACAATGCAACAACAAACAATTAAATGGGTTAGGTTTTCCCAGGTAGAGAAGGTGGCAATGGGCCCACCAGTTCACTTCTTTTCTTTTCTTTTTAAAGATTTTATTCATTTATTTGACAGAGCGAGACAGCTAGAGAGGGAACACAAGCAGGGGGAGTGGGAGAGGGAGAAGCAGGCTCCCTACTGAGCAGGGAGCCTGATGCGGGTCTCGATCCCAGGACCCCGGGATCAGGACCTGAGCTGAAGGCAGACGCTTAATGAATGAGCCACCCAGGCACCCCTCTTCACTTATTTTCAATTGTTTATTCAATAAATATATATTAAGCAGCTACTGCATGCCAAGCACTGTGCTGTCATATGTTAGGGACGCAAAGTTGAAAAAGTACACTGATTCCTTCTTCCCAGAATCTTTAGGAAATAAATACATAGGTGTGATAGCCAAAGGCCAGGCAATGAGGTGACTTCTAGGGCAAAGAGACGCGCATAAAAGAAACAATGGGATCACAAAGAAAGGAGCTGAAAGTCAACCTGTAGAGGAGTGTGCAGAAGAGAAGAGATTGTAATTAACGGAGCTGCAAGGAGGGCTTTTTGGGTGGCGGGGGAAGAGCAAGGAAGTCTAGAAAGGAAGGAGGAAGAGGGAGAGTTTGGAATCTGATTAGAAATGTTACATAACACCTTGTCTTACCCTTATGAAACTTGCCATCACCTAGCCAGAACCACAGCCATATGACCAGAGAGCTACAATACACTGGAATGTGCCTCTGTGTTTCTGAACATGGAGCGTTCTGCTAGCACATTCTCTAGCAACTCTTGTGTGAGCAGGAGAGGAAGCGTTGCAGAGTGGAGGGCTGAGCTGGCCCTTGGAGCATGGACATAAGCCTCTCACGTAGAGAAGGGAGAAAGAACGGGAACGTACAAAGGAAGTCACAAAAACATAAAAATGCATGACAATTGGGATTGAAGCATAGAGAGATCTGGAGTTTGGAAACAGGATCTGAAATTCCTTGGAGCAGAAGAACAGGTTAGAAGTCAGGAAAGCAAATTTGGATGGTATTTAAGAAGTCCGGGGTGGAAAAGCAGAGGTTCCAAACAGAGATAGTAATGATTAGGATGCAAAGATTGTATATTTATGAGGAGGGTTCAGATGTAGAACATATGGGACCTAAGAAGTTTCAATGTAAGGGATGAGAAAGAGGAACAGAAGATGGCCTGGAAGTGTCCAGCTTCACTGGCTGAGTGGCTCGATGAAGGTTCACTGAGATAAGAGAAACACAGAGGAATGGTTTGGGGGTGTGGTAGGCAGAATAATGTCCCCAAGGATGTCCATGTCCTCATCTCTAGAAACTAAAAATATTACCTTAAGGCAGAGGGGGTTTTGTAGATGGGATTAAGTTTAGGATCTTGAGGTAGGGAGATCATTCTGGATTCTGGAGATTATTCAGGTGGACTGAACATAATCACAAAGGTTTTGTAAGAGACAGGAGGGTCAGAGACAGAAAAGGAGATGTGACAACAGAAGCACAGGTGACAGAGGTTTGAAGATGCTTTGTGGCTGGCTTTGAAGATAGTGGAAGGGGTCATGAGCTTGGAATCCAGGTGAACAATAGAAGCTGGAAAAGGAAGGAAACAGATTCTTCTCTAAAGTCACCAGAAGAAAGGCAGTAAGGCTGAACCATGTTGGACTTCTTGCACTGCTTTAGGCCACTAAGTTTGGGGTAATCTTATATGTTATAAGCTTATGTTATGGTGTCAATAGAAAACTAATAGAGGGGACAAACAGGGAAATAAAGAATTCACTTTTATGTGTGTAGGATTTGAGTCCCTGTTGTGCACCCACTTGGAATTCAGACCAGAGCTGGGGTAAATATGTTGCATTGGGAGTCTGAAGTATAATACATAGGTGATGGTCATGCCAAGGGGTTAAGAAGGGTTATTACTAGGAGTAAGAACCAGAAAGTGGCTAGTGTTACACCTTAGAAAACAGCGACTTTGGAGGATTTCACAAAGGAAAAGGGACCAGCAAAAGAAATGAGAAGGAGGTGGGAGGAAAACTTGGAGAGGGCTGTGTCATAAAAACCTTGTGAGATGACTAGAAAGGGAATTGTCAGTCAAGTTCAAGTTTTCTTTGAGGCCAAGTGGGAAAAGCTCAGAGAAGAGGGCATTGACTTGACATTATGTAGGTTTTTGATGCTGTCAGCAAAAGTAACTCCAGTAACCTGTGGAATGTGAACCAGATCCAGTGAGAGAGTGAATGGGAGGTGGGGAAATCAAGACCAAGACAGTCCATGATTTCTAGAAGCTTCTCTTGAAGGTTGGGTGAGCAACAGGGAGAGAATTGGGTTGGTTGAGGGAGAAGTGTTTGAGTACATGTTTGTTTGTTAATTTTTGAACCTGTGGGCTATCTGAACATGTTGTAGGCTGAGGGGTAATGATATTAAAGTAAGGGACTATGGATAAAGGCTGGACTGGGAGCCCAACTTTGTTTATGGGTTTAGTGTGAACACATAACATGAGAGGAGCTACTAATAGCCTTTCAAGTGTCCATTAGCTGACAAAATTAGATGTCTTCCCAATCCTGTGGTTTTCATGACTTATCTCATTAATTTCCATCATCACCAGAGCTTTGATGGTGGGTGTGGAGGGGTGGAGAACTGAAAGTAAGGACTATATTTGTGTAAGTTGCAGGGAGCATCAGGAAGAATTAAAAAACTTAATCTAGGCACTTGGTCCTAAATAGAGAGATAAATCTTTTAATCTCTTTTGGGAGTTAGACTAAACTAATTGCTGAAACATTAATTTCAGCCAGTAGCACATTTTTAAATACAGTTTGGGAGGAGAGAAGTAATGAATCCAACCAGACTTAGAGAAACATGGATGAAGGAGGTGACAATGAATTCCCGAGTTCCACTGGGTTGAGTGTTCACATTGTAAGCTGAGGACTGGTTATTGAAATTGCCTAGATAAGTAAGAAAATGAAAGAAGGAAAATGTGTTTTTGCTTGAGTTAATCAAAACAACTTTTTAATATCAAAACTCCTTTAGTTTGTGAACATAAGAATTTTCAGTCACATGGGAAATAACACATTTTCCACTTTTTGAAAAGTTGTAAGAAGTAAGGGCTATATTTGAAAATGAAATTTCCTTGCCCAGCATCATAGAAATTTGTCCCAAACACCTAGGATAGTGATACCCTTGGTGTATACCCTGAGATGTGCAGGTATGTTGAAAACAGTATTCTCAAGATGGCCACACTACTGTTTGTAGGTTTAAAGGTGATAGATGTGTTATGGATATTGAACAAGAAAGAAAACCATCAAATTCCTTTTAGTGACCTGAGGAGATATCCCAGAGCCTTCCTAGTGCATTAAATGACATGAATTTGTTGTTGCTAAAATCCCCAAATATTCCATAACTCCTGTTATATTCAAAGATAACTTTACCACTTGCTTTTGTGGGTTTAAAACACTACCTATTAATTACTTCCATTACTAGATCTCCATGTCAAGATGTTATTTAGGATGATCTTTTGGATAATTAGTAATATATTCCAGTAAGTTGGATCAGTGTTGTCCATTGTTTTTGGAGATGTGATTTTGTATTTATAAAACAACAACAATACATTCTTCTAAGTTTCAAGAGATTAAGTTGTTGTATAAAGTTCTCAAGGTGTTTCAAGAACTCCGGACCAGTCCTAAATCTGCAAGGTGTATAGTACTTTTCCTCGGTCTTTGTATTACTAGAACATTATTTATCTGCCGTTTTTTTTCTTTTTTCTTATTCCTTATGTTGTACTTTCCATCTGTTACTTATTTATTTTACAACTGAAAGTTTGTACCTCTTAATACCCTTGATCTAGTTTGCCTATCCCCCCACGTACCTCCTCTCTGGCAACCACCATTTTGTTCTCTGTATAGAGAAGTCTGTTTGGGGGGCTCTTGGGTGGCTCAGTCAGATAAGTATCTGACTCTTGATTCTGGCTCAGATCATGAGATTGAGCCCTGTGTTGGGCAATGCGCTGCATGGGGAGCCTGCTTAAGATTCTCTCTCTCCCTCTCCCACTGCCCCTCCCCCCACTCATGCACGTGCACATGCTCTCTCTCTCTCTCTCTCAAAAAGAAAAGGCTGTTCGGTCTTTTGTTCCCACTCAAAGAAAAGGCCATACTCAGGAGTAAGCAAATTATGAAAGGAAAAAAATTTCACAGGTAAATGCAAACATGTAATAAAAGTAGTAGATTAATGACTTATAAAAGCAAGAAGGAGGTTAATGTGCAAAAGCAGTAAAATCAATTTTATCTATAAAACTCAGTCAAGGGATTCACAAAATAAAAGGATATAAAGCATGATTTCATTTACATAAAATGTAGGAAGGGGGGAGTACAAATTTAGTGCTTTTAGAACTTGTTACAGATACCCAAAAAGTAAAAGGAAAGGAATCCAAGCATATCACTAAAGAAAGCCATTAAAAAAAGAGAGAGAAACCCATCAAACCACAAAGGAAGAGAGCAAAAGAAGAAGAAAGGAGTAGAGAAAAACTATAAAAATAACCATAAAACAAGTAATAAAAATGGTAATAAGTACATACCTATTGAGAATTATTTTGAAAGTAAACGGACTAAATGCTCTAATAAAAAAACATAGGGTGACTGAACAAGTAAAAAAGCAAGACTCTGCCCCCACAAAGCAAGACCCATCTATATGCTGCCTACAAGAGACTTCCTTCAGATCTAAAGACAACTGCAGATTGAAAGTGAAGGGATGATGAAACATTTCCCATGCAGATGGAAGTGAAAAGGAAGCTGGGGTAGCAACACTTAAATCAGACAAAATAGACTTTAAAACAAAGACTGTCACAAGAGACAAAGAAGGGTACTACATAATGACAAGGGGAAAAATCTAACAAATACACCTAAATACATAAACATATGGAGCAAATACATAAATAAATAAAGCAACTATTAATCAACAGAAAGGAAGTAATCAAGAGTAATACAATAATAATAGGGGACTTTAACACCCCACTGACATCAATGGATAGATCATCCAGACAAAAAATCAACAAGGAAACAATGTCTTTGAATGACACACTGGACCAGATGGGCCTAACAGATATATTCAGAACATTCCATCCAGAAACAGCAGAATACACATTCTTTTCAACTGCACATGAAACATTCTCCAGAAGAGATCACATATTAGGTCACAAAACAAGTATCAATCAATTTAAAAAGATGGAAATCGTATCATGCATCTTTTCTGAACACAGCATTATGAAACTGGAAATCAAGCATAAGAAAAAATCTGGAAAGAACACAAATACATGGAGGCTAAATAACTAAACTAAACTAAATAGTTATTGCTACTAACCAATAAGTGGATCAACAAAGAAATCAAAGAGGAAATTTAAAAAAATACATGGAGACAAATGAAAATGAAAACACAATGGTCCAAAATCTTTGGCATGAAGCAAAAGCTGTCCTAAGAAGGAAGATTATAGAAATAAAAGCCTACTTTAAGAAGTGAAAAATCTCAAATAAACAACCTGACCTTACACCTGAAGGTGCTAGAAAGACAGCAAAGCCCAAAACCAGGAGATGGAAGGAAATAATAAAGATTATTGGAGAAATTGGGGCGCCTGGGTGGCTCAGTGGGTTAAAGCCTCTGCCTTCGGCTCAGGTCATGGTCCCAGGGTCCTGGGATCGAGCCCCACATCGGGCTCTCTGCTCAGCAGGGAGCCTGCTTCCTCCTCTCTCTCTCTGCCTGCCTCTCTGTCTACTTGTGATCTCTATCTGTCAAATAAATAAATAAAATCTTTTAAAAAAAGATTATTGGAGAAATAAATTAAATAGAGACTAAAGAAACAATAGAATAAATTAATGAAACCAGGAGCTGGTTCTTTGAAAAGATCAACAACATTGATAAACCTCCAGTCAAGACTCATCAGAGAGAGAGAGAGGGAAGACTCAAATGAATAAAATCATTAATGAAAAAGGAGAAATAATAACAAATACCACAAAATACAAAAAATTATAAGGAAGTGTTATGAAAAATTACATGCCACCAAACCGGACAACCTAGAAGAAATGGATAAATTCCTAGAAACCTACAACTTTCCAAAATTGAATCAGGAAGAAGATTTGAACTTGATTTGAATTTTGAATTGATTGATTTGAATTTTTGAAATTTCAAAAAAATTTGAACAAATTACTTGCAATGAAATTGAATCAGTAATCAAAAAACTCCCACCAGATGAAAGTCTTGAACCAGATGACTTCACGGGTGAATTCTACCAAACATTTAAAAGAGTTAATACAATTCTTCTCAAACTATTCCAAAAAACAGAAGAGGAAGGAAAGCTTCCAAATTCATTCTATGAGTCCAGCGTTACCCTGATACCAAAGCCAGATGAAGACACTGCAAAAGAAAGAGAAACACAGGCCAATACCTCTGATGAACACAGATGCAAAAATCCTCAACAAAATATTTGTGAATTGAATCCAACAATACACTAAAAAAATCATTAACTGTGATCAAGTGGCAGTTATTCCAGGAATGCAAGGGTGGTTGAATTATTTGCAAATCAATCACTGTGATACATCACATTAATAAGAGGAAAGATAAAACCATAAGATCATCTCAATAGTTGAAGAAAAGCATCTGATGAAGTACAACATCCATTCATGATGAAAACCCTCAACAAAGTAGGTTTAGAGGGAACATACCTCAATACAATAAAGGCCAGACATGAAAAACCCACAGTTAACATCATACTCAATGGTGGAAAACTGAGAGCTCTTCCTCTAAGATCAGGAACAAGACAAGGATGTCCAGTCTCACCACTTTTATTCAGCATAATACTGGAAGTCCTAGCCACAGCAAACAGAGAACAGAAAGAAATAAAAGGCATCCAAATTGATAAGGAAGAAGTCAAACTTTCACTATTTGTAGACGACATGACACTCTATAAAGAAAACCCAAAAGATTCCACCAAAAACTATTAGAACTGATAAAGGAATTCAATAAAGTTGCAGGATACAAAATTAATAGACAGAAATCTGTTGCATTTCTACACACTAATGATGAAGTAGCAGAAAGAGAAATTAAGAAAACAGTACCATTTACAACTGTACCAAAAATAAAATAAAATAAAATAAAATAAAATAAAATAAAATAAAATACCTAGGAAGAAAGCTAACCAAGGAGGTGAAAGACCTGTATTCTGAAAACTATGAAAACTTGATGAAAGAAATTGCTGATGACACAAACAAATGGAAAACTATTCCATGCTCAAGGATTGGAAGAACCAATATTGTTAAAAGGTCCATACAACCCCAAACAATCTCCAGATTTAATGCAATCCCTATCAAAATACCAACAACATTTTTTTTCACAGAACAAGAACAAATAGTCTTAAAATCTGTATGGAACCACAAAGACCCTTGAATATCCAAAGAAGTCTTGAGAAAGAAGAAGGAACCTGGAGGTATCACAATCCCAGATTTCAAGATATACTACAAAGCAGTAGTAACCAAAACAGTATGCTACTGGCACAAAAATCACACATCACTGGCACATAGGTCAGCAGGACAGAATGGAGAGCCCAGAGACAAACCCCTGCTTGTATGGTCAATTGATCTACAGCAAAACATACATAATGGGGAAAAGATGGTCTTTCCAACAAATGGTGCTGGGAAAACTGGACAGCTACATGCAGAAGAATGAAACTGGGCCATTTTTTAAATACCATACACAAAAATAGACTCAAAATGGATTAAAGACCTAACTGTGAGACCTGAAACCATAAAACTCCAATAAGTATACATAGGCAGTAAGTTTTTTGACAATGGCTATAGAAACATTTTTCTAGATATGTCTCTTGAGGCAAGGGAAACAAAAATTTACACCAAAATAAAAAGCTTTTGCACAGCAAAGGAAATCATCAACAGAACGAAAGACAACCTCCTAAATGGGAGAAGATATTTACAAATGATATATCTGATAAGGGGTTAATATCCAAAATATATAAAGAACTTGTACAACTCAATACCAAGAAACCCCAAATAATCCAATTTTAAAAATGGGCAGAGGACCTGAACATTTTTCCAAAGAAGACATCCAGATGGCCAAAAGACACATGAAAAGATGCTCCACATCACTAATCATCAGGGACATGCAAATCAAAACCACTATATCACCTTACATCTGTCAGAATGGCTAAAAATAAAAAGGATATAACAGGTGTTGGCGAGGATATGAAGAAAAAAGGAACCCTTGTGCACTGTTGGTGGGAATTCAAATTGGTGCAGCAACG
The DNA here is from genome assembly GCF_002288905.1 of Enhydra lutris kenyoni. Classification (NCBI taxonomy): domain Eukaryota; kingdom Metazoa; phylum Chordata; class Mammalia; order Carnivora; family Mustelidae; genus Enhydra; species Enhydra lutris. The sequence goes on along the minus strand of NW_019154136.1, from coordinate 6,443,864 downwards.
GTGGAGAACAGTATGGAGGTTCCTCAAACAATTAATAGAATTGCCATATGATCCAGTAATTTCACTACTGGGTATTTACCCAAAGAAAACAAGAACACTAATTCAAAAAGATATATGCAACCCTCTGTATATTGCAGCATTATTTACAATAGCCAAGCTATGGAAACAATCTAAGTGTCCATTGATAGAGGAATGGATAAAGGTGTGAAGTATGTACCTATCATCTATTTTTTTTTTAGGTTCCATAAATTGGATTTTATGGATTTTTGCTCTTGATTTTTGCTCAGGTCATAATCTCGGGATCATGAGATCAAGCCCTGCACTGGGGCTTGGTGCTCACTAGGGAGTCTTTATCTCCCTCTCTCCTTCCCACCACCCCCGCTCTCTCTCTCTCTCTCTCTCTCTCACTCTCTTGCTCAAAATAAATAAGTCTTAAAAAAATAAGTGAAATTCTGTGGCGTTTCTCTTTCTCTGCCTGACTTATTTCACTTAGTATAATACCTTTTCTACCTTTTCGGTCCACCCATGTTGTTGCAAATGGCAAGATTTCATTCTTTTTCATTATCCGTCCATTTTAAATGTCCAATCTCACATGTAAATAATCTTCATATGAGTCCCTACCCAACAGGGTATTTTTCTGCTGTGTGTGGTAATGACCTATAAAGTACACCTCTGAAACAAGAGTCCACTAATATCCTAAAGGAAAACCACACAGGTGAGTGAAACTTAAATGTGATCTCAGGGATAACAAAAAGGGCTTGTGATTCAGGTGCTCTGGTGTTTCCTATTTTGGTGAATGCCATCGCTGCCCTTCCAGTTGCTCAGGATCAAAACCTCAAAGTCATCATTACCTCTCCCCTCTTCATCACACCCTACATCCAATTAGCTGCCCAGTCCTGCTGATTCTATGACCTCAACATGTTTGGCATCTGACTCCTCCTGTCTGCCGCCCATACTTCCTTCTGCCTGGATTTTGTCATGGCCTTGGAATTGGTCTCCCCAACTTTGGCAGCCTCCTTTCCCCATGACTCTTCTCCATTGCCGCCACATTACCCTTCCTAAGATTTGGCTTATATCTCCTTGCTCAAAAGCTGTGAAGAATCGCTATTATCATCAGCGTGAAATGCAGGATCCTCGAGCCCATACTCAAATTACCGTAGTGCGGACCGTGGGCCAATGTGGTCCGCGAACCTCTTGGTGTGGTTCACTATGGAGATATGTAGAAAAATACGGAGTCTTCATCTGGAAACCTCCCTAGACATTCTTTCTTTTTTTCCTCATATTTGTTCTGAGTATCTTCACTGAAATGTAGTTATACCTCCATCAAATCTACTAATATGGTTTCGGTTTTGTAGATTTAAAAACTATTTGAATATCCTTCTTCTAGTAACTCATTTTTATGGTTGAAAAAATATATATCTGGATACCGCACTTTGGAAATTCATACAGTGATCGTTCGTGGAGCGCTGTTCCACCACAGCCCGAGACCAAGTGTGGCTCCACACTGGCAGCATCCACCTCACCGGGGAGCTTGTTAGAGAAGCAGAATTTCAGGTCCCACCCCAGACCTACTGACTCAGAATCTCTGCGAGTGGGTCTCAGCAATCTGTGTCTTAACAAGCCCTCTAGGTTCTAGGCTAACGTTTGAGATCCACCGATTAGCAATCTTTCCACCACTCCGTCAACCCCCTGTAGCCCATGTTCTAAGCATTTGCAATGTGGCTGGGATGACTGAGAAAAATGTTAACTTTATCGAGTTTCACTTAAATCTAAATAGTCACACACTGAAAACAAAAATGGTATTATATACCAATTAGATCTCAATTAAAAAATAAAATAACTACTCATAAAGAACCATTAGCTGAGAGAAAAATAGCTAAACATCACATGTGGCTAGTGGCTTCCATATTGGACAGTGCTGGTCTGTTCCCTATACCACACCCGTAAGCAGACAGCTCCAGTGTCATCTCTGTGTTGTATTTGAAACTTTCCAGTCCACCTAGGAATATTCATTTTCCAACGCCAGCACTCTCATAGTAATCTATGAAAATGCACTCATTTTCAATGTGTTCACCTCTTCCAAGAAGACCTCCAGGATCTTCCTTATTTAACTTTCCTCCTTATTTTCTTTCTACAGTGCTTCTACTCACTCTCTTATAGAACTTACTAGTCTCTGCTTTGTGCCTAATTACTTAGGGATGAGTTCTCCCTCCCCCAGATGGACAGCTGTTGGTTTAATCATCTATTATTCCATGATAGCACCGATCTGATACTTTGCAAATGGAAGGCATTTATCAACCATGTAATTGAATTAAACCTATGTGAAATGAGAAAGAAAAGTCTTCAATGCCAACAATGCATCCTAGTGTTCTTAGAAGTTGAGACAGATCAAAATGTTAACATACACAATTTAGTTTAGAATAGGAAAAAATGTTAAAGCCGTGGTGAAACATTTGTCACAGGATCAAAATACATTGTTATAAAAATAAACACAGTGCCTGCCTCATCATTTCTTTAGCAGCAGGAAAGCATTTTCCTTTGGCAATCCTTTACCTCCATCAGAATTGTTCCTTAACTAAATTTGAAATTAAAAACAGACTTGTAGCTTTTTTTTTTTTTTTTTTTGGAAATAGCACTCTTACTGGAGAAACATTTTTTTTGGTGATATAAAAGCAGTTTTCCCATCAGTTTCATGAAAGATCTTAGACTTCTGAATGGACTAATATTTTACTAAAAATAAGAAAAATAATATTTATTTTTTTCCATAAAAGGTGAGAAGAAAACACAATCCATTCTGCTTTATTTCAGAGTTCTATACTAGATCCTGTTTTTACAAAGCTATAAAATTAAAATACATGAAATTAACCACACCAAACCAAACATTAAGGTGGTTAATAATTAAGTATATTCTGCCATCAATGTAATAAACCTCATTAGACTTTTATAGGGATTACATACTCACACTGACTCACAAATACAGCACTCCAAAGAACTTACACTTCACAATGCCTTCACACAAAAGTGAATGGGAAACGTATGTTGCTTCCCAACAATGGGCAATGGCAGCATTCATATTAGATTTGAAAACCTGAATGTCAAATACAATTGACAGTTTTCACTGTGCCTTTCATTATGGGAACTCACCAACTAACATTAATGCCAACTCCCCTTACAAGTTGTATTTTCAAAAATTTTAGGTTGTCTGATTGTACCATAGTGGAAAAGCACACTCTAAGTGTCCACACATGACACATTTCATGTTCTTTTCCATCTGTTCTGAGAAGCTTGGAAAGATGTAGTTTTCCAGGCAATACTTTCTAATTTATTGTGGGCACTTAATTTAGATGAAAAATGGGCTCATGGTCCAAGAGAAGGTAATATATTTATGTCAATAATGCACCATTTACTAGAACCTAAGGGCAAAAATATTTTTTAGACATATGGATAACCGAATAAAAAAGATGGCACACATATATAATTCTAGTTATATAAAAAAATGAAGTAAATAGATGTGAAAACAGGAAAAGAACCTGAACACCACAGAGTTAAAACTGGATTCCTTTGGATGAGTAATGGTGGTGAGAGTTATGTGAAATATATTTTTCATAAGTCTACTTTATGTATTTTTGTTAGTTTGAATCTTTTATAACAAGACTGTTTCCATGTACTGCTTGTGAAACCAAAAGGAAGAATTATTTTAAGAAAATTTAAAAAAATCTAAAGAAAGGCAAAAGAAATATTTTTTCTGACAAAAGATTTTTTCCTAAAAAGCAGTACAAAAGCAAGTTTTTAATGTATTTTTTTAGATTTTATTTATTTATTTGACACAGAGAGAGAGAGAGAGAGCGCACGCAAGAGAGTGCACAAGCATGGGGAGCAACAGGCAGAGGGAGAGGGAGAAGAAGGCTCCCCACTGAGCAGGAATGTGGGGCTCCATCCCAGGACCCCGGGATCATGACCTGAGCTGAAGGCCGAGGCTTCACCGACTGAGCCCCCTGGGTGCCCCACAAAAGCAAGTTTTTTTGTTTGCTGTTTTAAAGATTTTATTTATTTGACAGAGAGAGACACAGCGAGAGAGGGAACACAAGCAGGGGGAGTGGGAGGGGGAGAAGCAGGCCTTCTGCTGAGCAGGGAGCCTGATGCAGGCCTTGATCCCAGGACCATGGGATCATGACCTGAGTTGATGGCAGACACTTAACAACTGAGCCATCCAGGTGCCCCCAAAAGCAAGTTTTTTCAGTTAATTATTTTTATTAACATATAATGTATTATTTGCCCCAGGAGCAAAAGCAAGTTTTTAATGAAAATTTTTTTTGGAAAACATAATAACAAATTAAACAGGGCTCGCTAATGACCTCTGACTAACTCTCATTAATGATACTGAATATTTTTATAGTACTTTATAGTTTAGAAATGACACTTTGCATTCATTATCACATTTGTGAATTTAACAGTGAGACAGATTTCACCATCATCATTTTGCTGATGAGGAAACGGAAACTCAAGCTCATTAAAGCATTTGGCCAATTGCAGTGGCAGGGCTAGAATTTGATCCAAATTCTGATTGAAAAGCCGAGGTGTCAACCACTACATTCCCTCAACTCAGAAACAGCTCAGAGAAACTGATGAACCGATTCTGACCAAAGAAGTTAAACAACACAATCTAGACAATGAAGGATTTTGTGAAGTTTAAAGGGTTTATCTGAAGCAATTATGGATGAACTTGTCACATTTTATACTGCTTGGGAGGTCTCTAAAAACTTCCCCTCACACTCTTTCTAGTGATTTTTTTTTAGTGATCTTTTTTTAATGAGAAGCAGCAGCTGTGGGTGAGAATGACTTATCTTTGAATCCCAATCCCATGCCCACAGTTGTATCACATTTAAGGTCCACCCATTGTTCATTCACTTGTTCGGCAAATATGTATCAAACTCCCAATATGTTGCTTATCATACGCATAGGAAAAGGATGAGGCATCTTCCCTGCTTTCAGGGAAACTTGAATCCAGGGGAAAATAGGTGTAAAATCATAACCCCATGTGGAAGAAAGAAGAGTAATACCAGAGTATGTGCTAAGTTGAAATGGTCCTCAACCAGGGACCACCTTAGGGGGATGTTCAACGGTATCTGGAGACATGTTGGTTCTCACACCTTGGGGTGGGGGTAGCATGCAGTGAGTGAGTAGAGGCCTGAGATGTTGCTAGACATCCTATAATGCACATGACAGCCTCCACAGCAAAGATTATCTGGTCCAAAATGCTAATAGTGCCCAGGTTTAGAAATCCTTTGCTAAGACATATCACTCTCTCCAGATTTTAAATGAGGAAATTTATCCTGGCTAAACTAGAGGAATTTACAATTCCCTGATAATGAGTAGATTAACAATGTAAGTAATCTCCTCTTCATGGAATGCATGAATCTTATTTTTAGCTGTCTGGGGGTTAAAACAAAAATACAACTTTTCTATAAGTGGGTTAAGAATACGTAATTTGGAAGGGTGCGGGATTCTTCATTTTTATGGGAATGAATTCCCATTCTTCTGCCCCACCCTTGGCCAAGCTCCCATCATGTCTCCCTCTCCGGATTGCTACACACCAAGATTAGGTTCGCTCCAGTTCAGCATTCTTAACAAATTCCCACTGCACTTGAAAGTTAATTCAACCTTGCTTCAGAACCTACGACATGCCCATGACCTAGACCCTGCCACCTCATACCCTTACCTGTTTACTCTACTTTAGCTATAATAATCCCTAAATTCTTTTCCCATCTCAGAGGCTTCACACATTCTGTTTCCTCTAACTGGAAACCTCCTCCCCCTGCCACTATATCCTTACATTCAATATCATGACCTAAATATCATGTCCTAGAAAAGGCCATGCCTACCTTCCCATTTCCTTTCATTCCCTGCTTCCTTATCCATACCCCATCCTTCCATGCCTCGCTCTGTCCCCCGACCCTTGTGTGACTGTATGACTTAAGCACCCTGGCTAACTGGCTCTGGGTGGGATTCAGCCAATGAGAAGCATCAGTATGAGATCTGAGGGCTGGAGGAGATAGTCATCCCGGCATTTCCACCCCCTTTCCTACCTGGGTTCCATTCTGGGATGAACTTCCTCCCACGAGCATCAGAGCCCCAGCTCTCATTAAGCCCCGGTGCCACATCCTGTCCCTTTGTCCCTCCAGCTGATGCTAGTTTGGGGTTAAGCTGGCATGTCTCCTGTCTTCCCTTAACTCTGCCCCCACCTCTGGAAGCCACACCTTCATTAACAAATTTTTATTTGAACCATCTAAAGTGAATTTTGTTTCTGGCCAGCACTTTGGCATTCACACTCCTTAGTCTAAATCAGTATAGATTCTTTGTCTGATTCTTCATATAGATTCTTCCACAGCCTTCAATCACGTTTACTCCAAGCCCTTCTTGCATTTTATAAATGTGTGTATGTGTGTTTGTATTTTGGTTCTTTGTGTAATATCTGTTGCCTGATGTGGCAACAGTTCTGGTCTCCAGGGACCATGGCTGTTTGGTTAGTTACAGCTGAATGGATGGATTAAAGGGCAGACAATGTCACTGTTGAGAAAAGACACCTACATTTTTCATGAAATAAATCATTTAAAAACTATGGTAATATAAGGAATTTATGGATAAGTAAAATGACACATGCGAAGGAAACTGCTCAAAGCTTTATCTGCCTGCACGCATACATCCAAACTGACATTTATTCAGACCTTCCCAGTTCCACAGTCTTCATCAGACACCGGGAGCAGAGGCATGAAAAGGAAACTGTCTCTTTTATCAAAGGCTCATAGAGCAGTGGGGAAGATAGAAATGCAAAGATAATGGGGCATATGAGCCAGGGGCACAAGGGGGTCAAGAAAGAGATTGCTATCAAAGTGGGAAGATTGACAAAGGAGGCATCTGGAAACTTAAAAAAAAATACAACAAGAGCATGTTTCAGTTTTGTTAAAAAAAACAAAAACAAAAACAATGGCGACCATGACCGTAAATTCTTTGTTGTTTCTCAAATTCAGAGAGGGAACAAGGAAGGCAACATTCATGCCAAAATGTGTTGCTTTGGGGTCATGTCTCCGTCTGAAGAAGACTCCAGGTGGTATTGGCAGGTAAAGAGGCAATAACATGAAAATTGCCTGGGTTTTCCCATAAGACTCCAGACATGTGAGTCCTGATCATCGTAGAAGCCCAAGGAGAGCAATCATGGAAGCCTCCAGCTAGAGTTCCCGGGAAAGCTGCCTCTGCTGAGTTCAGGAAGGTTTAGGTCATTTACCCGTTGTCAAGTTTGATACGCACATATGTGCCACTGGGTGGTACGAATGAGCCTCTGTGATTACATTATGACATTTATAATCCTCAAGGTAACAGTTATGTTCACCAACATTCTTCCTGTCTGGAAATATTAAGAAATACTCTAACATCTTTTTTCATTGAAATAATATTTTTTAAACCTTCCTGTGTAGAGGAAAATAGTGATTTCAACAAAGGCTTTTATCATCTTCATAGTTTTGTCAATGAGTTGCCCCAGTCCAGAGAGGTCACAATGAGTCACAAATCATTCTGATTGGAATCGAATCAGCACCAAGGGCCTGTCCTCAGTCAGACATGAGCGTGGAGGGTGGCAAACTTTTGCTATAAAGGCCAGATAGTAAATATTTTAGGGGTTGTGAGCCATATGGTCTCTCTTGCAACAAGTCAACATTGCCATCATAATGCGAAAGCAGCCACAGACAATATGTAAATGAACAGGCATAGTCAGGTTTTGATCAAACTTTGATTACAAAAATAGATGGCCAGCCAGATTTCGCTTGTGGGCTATAGTACGCCAGCCCTGCACCAGACTATAAAGAAGGAAAGGAAGAGAATGAACTGGGAACAAGGGAAACAGCTCTAAAACAAGTGGGGGGGAAAAAATCAAATCATTGATAGCAGCCCTGCACTGGTACCAAAAGAATATTTTAGTTGTACGATATACTAAGGTAGTGACAGTAAATCAACAAACTGTGAGTAACTGAGCACATATTCTTCCTTGTGATAAAATAAAAGTCACTGGTAGAATTTCCTAGCAACTATGACTACTATGTTAAAAAAAATCCCATTTTGGGGGGCACCTGGGTGGCTCAGTCGGTTAAGTGTCCGACTCTTCATTTCGGCTCAGGTCATAATCACAGGGTTGTGAGATCGAGCCCCATCCCGCAGTGTAGAGCCTGCTTGATATTCTCTCCCTTCCGTTCCCTCCCCCCCCCCACCCTGCTTGCACATGTGCACTCTCTCCCCCAAAAATTCTATTTTGGAAACTATAAATAAATACATAGCTCTGAAATAGGAGCTAACTGTGACATAGATGAACTTTGAAAACATTAGGTTGAGTGAAAGAAGCCAGACACAAAAGGGCACATATTTTATGACTGCACTTGTATGAAATGTCCAGAAGAAGCAAATCCATAGAGACAGAAAGCAGATTAGTGGGGGTGTGGGGGGGGGTTGCTGGGGAGGAAATGGGGAACAACTGCTAATGGGCGCATGGTTTCTTCTGGGGGTCACGAAAATGTTCTGAATCAGTCGTGCAACCTCTGTAAATGTACCCAAACCCACTGAATTGTACACTTTAAAGGGGCGACTTTTATGGCACATGAATTGTATCTCAATTTTAAAAAGGGAGTAGGACAGTCTTGTACAGCATTTCCATCTTTCTAGAAGGTAACTTGAGGCAATAGACATTAATGTATTCAGAGTCCTACAAATGCGGGAAGCAAAGGAGAAACAGGAACTAAGAAGATGCGGAGACCGAAGGGCAGCAGGAAGCAGGGAAGCAAGAAAGTAGCGACATCAATGATTTTGGCAACTGGGACGGCTCTGTTTACGTGGATTCGAACACATTCTGAGAACAATTCAGAGCTCATACTTGACCTCCCCTGGCAGATGCCCACAGAGAGCTGATCTGTTCATAGGAGTTACCATATCTGTCTGGACATAAAATGATTATCTCGGCACTGGGCGAGGAGCTTTTCAGCAGATTCAACTGCTCATCCCAAATTGCTCATCAGATGAGCAACTGATTGTCAAGGGCCATGCTCTTTCCCCCATCCGGATCTTAGGAATCGCCGCTGACGGTGCCCAGCCCCACTCACACCTCACGCACTGGCTCTCTGCTCCCCAGCCGCGCTCTCTCTCCCTGAGAGGGGGCGCATGCAACGATGCCCCTCAAACGGGCTCCTGCTGCAGCCACCTGCTCCCCATTGCTCTCCCTGTGCCACCTCCTGCTCACCAGAGGGATCCACTTAAAACTGCCATCACTCCTACACCCACGCCCCACCCCCCTGAAAAATCAAGCCCCTCTCCCTCCGCCTGGAGTGCCCTTCACATGGCTGGCTCCGCACTTAGGCCACCCCCCCCACCTCCCACCAGACTGGTCTTGTGTCCCATCCAGGAATAGCAACGGCTCACTCTATGTTAACCCTCTGCAAAGCCCTTACCATCCGATATTTTCTCTTACCCGCCCTCCCTTCCAACCTCCATCCCTCCCTCTCTCTTCTCTCCTTTGTCCTTCCTTCCTCCTTTCTGCTTTCTTCCCTCTCTTCCTTCTTCTCCCCTGCCCCCCACTCTAGAACATAAACCCTAGGAGAACATCAACTCCTGTGCTGTTCACTGAAGGGTCACCTGCCCCCGGCCCGTTCTAGGCACTCAAATGTTTTCTGAAAAGAATGAATGAACGCAGATGAAAACTGGCGAAGGTTGTCCGCGGAGCTAAATGATTAAAGATATTAACCCCACAGCACCCGGTCCTGGGTCTGCAGAGGGTTGACCAATGAATGGGACTTCTGCTGACCCCAGACTGACCATTTGCTACGGCCCCACCCCCAAGGTTCTGTGTCCAAGACAAGCTGCTGCCTGGAGAGAGTTTTTATGACCTACTCATAAAGCCCTTAATCATGTGGTTTACGGGGCAAGTGTTAATGTAGCCATAATTATCTTGGTGCGAACTCACTGTCATAGAAATGTAGCAAACATAGACATAGGCTTTTAAGAGAAACCAGCTGCTCTCGACATAGGATCACCCGACATGGAGAAACCAGTCGGCAGGCTCACAGCTAAGGAACTTGAACCAGAGTGACTGAAGGTGACACACCCTGTAACTCGCAGAGTAAAGTGACAGTTGGCACCAGCACCTTAGGGTAACCATCTCACTCCCCAGAGAGCAACGCACAGGGAGGGGGTCAAGTCCATAAGTAAGATGTGGAATCCCACCTTCCCCAAGACGGTGATGGCTGTTCAGTTCTGTTTAATTAACCCAAGCACAGAATGAGCATAAACTGCAGTCTCTGGTGATTTCCTTTGTTTCCTCTTCTGGAAGCTGATCAAGAAACAAGAAGGGACATGACTTCATTATAAATTCGCTACTTACCTCGGCTTTTTCTCTTTTTTAATCTTTGAAATAACAGTTGATCCATTAAGAGACTCGAAGGTGAAAAATGTCAAGCCTTTGACCTTTCCTTAGTTCTCACACACATACTGAGCCAAGGAAAACATCCTCACCCACCTCCTCCATCTCCCCACAATGTGTGCCTTCCATGGACGCGGCGAGAAGTCTGGAGTCAAGTTCTCAGCCTAGGCACTGCTGACCATTTTGCGGCGGACAGCTGCCTGTGGTAGGGGCTGTCGGGCTAGGCTGGCTACTGCGGGATGCCAAGAGGCACCCCTGGTCTCCACCCGCCAGATGCCAGGAGCGCCCATCCCTCAGCCGTAACCACCAAAGATGTCTCCAGATACCTCCCAAATGTTTCCTGGGGGGCAAAACCACTCCCGGTTGAAAGCCACCCTTCAAGATGCTATACATAAAAAACGAGAAGTTAAAAAGATCGGCAAACACTCCCTAATGATTTTCCTCTTTCAACAGAGACCAGCACATTTTATTTCCTGGACATTATACACTTATAAATCCAGAACATGCAGAGATTGCCCCGGTAGCATTTGCTCCCGCCTTTGAGTAAGACAACCGGCATCACAGAGTAATCAACACGCTACACAGAGAGCGAGCCATTTTGCTCAGCATCTTACTGGAATGCTGTAATGGTCTGGGCCGCTCTTATCGGAAGACTCCCTGAAACCTGGGGCAGAATTTTATGCCTTCCTCAAGGATCCTATGCCAAGATTACACTTTTTAAAAACAACGAGGGCCCGTAAATGTCTCTGAAACTCGGCAGTATTTGTAGTTGGTGGAAGGATCTTAAAACTGGTTTCAAACCAGGCATTTAAAGATCATAATATTTGGACCAAGAGCTCTTTAAGGAGAAAGAGGAGAGATGGTTTTAGTTTGAGACCAATGAAAAAAGAAGTCGTTTATCTCTGCCTTTTGCTAAAATAACTAACCTCTCTTAATGACGATGTATTTAGATTAACAACAGAAGAGCAGGACTAGTCCTGGTATCGGCCTTACAAGATTTTACAGTTCTGAAAAGGCCATTAATCAGCAAACAATCTATAAAGACAACCTAAAGAAAATTTGTTCCAACTGCCTCATTCTCTCGTCTTGGTTATAATCCAAGAGCAAATCCTCCAAGTCTAAATCGCGCTACCCATAAAACTCCTTATCTGCCTCGACTCGGTAAGGGCCATCAACCAAATCCCTCCGTACTGTTTTTCCTATGGAGGAAGGAGGCTGCAAGTTTGTTCACCAAGAAGCAGTAAGCGCGAAGGAAGACTAAGCAAGAAATCAAACATAAATCTTCACCAGCCTTCTCCTGTAAAGCTGACAGGGATTGAGAGAAAGCTCTTCCTCAGGAATTTTCATAAACTTTCTTATTTGCCCAGGAATAACGTCTTCTAATTGGAAAAGTGCATTTGCGAGGCTGTTGACAGTCACACATGGATTCTTTCCCTTTGCCCAGGAAGCTGCCCGATGTAACACTCCGGATGCCATTGTCATGGTATCGTGTGGTTTTGTTTGCTTTTATGATTTTCTGGTACGATATTTTACGGGTTTTGACTTAGCACCAGATGTACGTTTGGCACGAAGGGTATAATTTCTTTAAAAGGCTGTTTCCAGAGAGATGAAAAGTTGATTAGTATTATTTTTAATCTTTTTTTTTTTCCTGATGGGTTAGGGACTTGCTTTGAGCAAGCCCACATTTTTGTTTCACTGAAGAGAAGAATATTTGACATAGCCCGTGTCAATCTAACTTGTGGTTTTGCTCTAAGCCCTCTATGCGTAGCTTGCATCTTGTGATCTATTTAATACCTTGCCTTTCTTATTAACAAAACCCAAACTAGGCCATGTTCAGGGTGATCAGCTGGAAAGAATGTGGCTCATCAGAGAGGGCAGGTGTGTCCCCAGCATTCTTCTCTAAGAACAGTGGCTCACCACAAATGCAGAGAGTGAGGTGTTTGGGAAGCCTGGGTCCTTTGTCTAACTTTGGATTCAGGGGGTTTGTGAGCTCTAATTAGTGGCCATTTAAACACCCTTCCTTTCTAAAGGTGTCCTACCAACTAATTCAACAGCAGCCTGGGGGGCAGACTGGCATTTTGGACTCTGTTTCAGAGAAGGAGTCTACATGCTTCCAACTTACCTTTGCGTAATTTCCAAGATAACTGATCCCCAATAGTGAGCATCTTGTAGTTGTAAGTCAAGGAAATGGATGATTTGAACAGTACTTGAATAAAGAGTGCTCTTGTTTTCCCTTTCATCCCCGTCCAGGGAAGACACATCTGTCAGTACATCCTCTTTGCAAAACTTCGGTTGCGTATTTTAAGGGGATCTACCGCAAATTAACCCATTCGGACACAGTGAATGTCTTGTGGGCCAGGCATTCCCTGTATTGCGTCTTCTATTTTCAGATGTAAAATGCTATTTAAAAGGTAACTATTGAAGAAGTAGGAGGACAACTGGAGTCATGTTGAGAACGGGGCCCTAGGAAATCAGGCCTGCTCTCACGGTGCAACTCAGGAGAGTTTCACAATCCATATGGGGTCTTCGGCGCCAACATCGGTTCCCTTGAGGAAAACCTAAATGGACCATCAGCCCCAGAACACAAACCCTGCAGTGAGTGCTACTATCTGCATTATTTTATTCAGTCTTCTGCTCACCTTACGAGGTAGGTGTCATTTCTCCTGTTTTACTCAGAGGCTAAATAATTTTCCAGAGTCATGAGGCCGGCAAGGGGCTGAGGTGAGCCTGGAAGCCGGCTCTGTCCAAGCACCACGGCCTGGAAGAGTAAGTCAGCAGCGTGAGGCGGAGAGCTGTTGGCTCCCCTTGTGAGAAGATGGCGAAGATGGGGAAAGGAACCGCTGCTACCCCGCTGCCCCATTGGGCGAGGCTTGCTAGGACACTAAAGCATTAAGTACCCGTTGACATTCATACTCGGTACTAAGTATTATTCCCATGTTACTCCCTCTCTAAGACCGAGAACTGTGCACAGATCCACGGCTGAAGCACTGCTACTCCTTGAAAATCTCGCCAGTGTAGTCCGGTCCCTCCTGCTTTCTTCTCCAGCATTTGCCCATCAGCTGGGCCTTATTCCGACAGCTCTTGAAATCGACAGAGCAGGCATGGAGAGGGGGCTGGCCTTGGAAGGCCCCTTTGAGGACAGTGTCAGAGCTGCCAACTGGAACACAGCTACCGAACCATTGGTGCGGACGCCTAGACTACACGGAGCACGGCAGAGTGTTACATTGTCAATGGACCTTGCAGATGGGGCCTTGTAAGCCATGGCCATGACCTGCAGAATTCCTTACATTCTCCTTTTCGAGCCATCACTCTCGGTGGCTCTCCTCTCTGTAACGTGTCCCGTGGGACCCCCCTCTCTGCTCCTCTCCGCTCCTCACTAGGTTCACATCCTTTCTTTGTCATCTTGCGTCAAAGCATGTCCTGACCGGTCTGTCTGGTCCACAGGACTTGGAGCCCCTCAAAAGCAGATGGGCTGCTCGTTATTTTGGATTGCCTAAGGGCCTGGAAACCATGCCTGGCACGCCTTGATGCTCCCCTCCCCTATTTTGGTTTATAGCCTCTGAAAGTTCTCATCTGAATTCTTTACATTTCATCGATTCAAGTTTCTACCTAACTTTACAGCAGCGATTTACCGCTTTGGTTCCTCACTCCACTTGGCTTCTATTCTTGATGTATTAGTCCCTTAGATTTCTAGTGCAAGCCAGGACAGTGAAGAAGAAACACCGCAGACTTGGATGTCACTAGCTCGCTGTGTGTGCTGAGCTCATCAGGGTCCTCATTGGTGTTTCTGAGGACAGCGCTGTGTGTGAGAAGGGACAAAAGGGCAGACAAGGAAGGGAAAGCAAAGAAAAAATGCAAGAAAGTTCAGTCTGGTATGGTAGTTGCAGGAATTTTAGAGACCTAGGTGTTTTATAAGCACCGGGCAGTAAGTGGTCCTTTATTTGATGGCAGCCTGGCATTTTTGTGTTTCTGAGTCTGACTGTGAATACTCTGGGGCCAGACAGAAGACACACCACATATTGGAATAAGAGAAGATGTGTCTTTGATTTTTTTTTTTTTTTGGTCACCACAATGATATTTGTGGGTGGATTTTCTTACTGGTTTTTTTTTTCGATCTCATTGGAGTTTTTATGTATAAAGTGAATTCATACTATATTCAGTTCTTACTGGTGTTAGTGTCAATGTACAAAATGTGTGATATTAGCAAGTGGCACTGAGTTGAGGTCATCGGATCAAGCCTTTCACCCATCAGGCTATCATTACTAATATTACTGTGATGTGGCTACTTTACCTTGGTTCCTGCTCTTTACTTTTTATTTTTTTTGAAGATTTCATTTATTTATTTGACAGAGAGAGACACAGTGAGAGAGGGAACACAAGCAAGGGGAATGGGAGAGGGAGAAGCAGGCTTCCCACTGAGCAAGGAGCCCGATGTGGGGCTCGATCCCAGGACCCTGGGATCATGACCTGAGCCGAAGGCAGATGCTTAATGACAGCCACCCAGCACCCCAGTTCCTGCTCTTTGATACAAATTTTATTCATCTTTTACATCTTACATTACATTACATTACATTTTACATCATCTTTGATACAAATTTTATTCCTCACTTACATTTGCTCAATTCCCTCAAGCAAATGTAAGTGAGGAATAATGGGCAAGGAGATTTAACATCTTCTAAACACATCACAGGCCCTCAAAAAATTGTTTTAAAGGTAATTGTATTGAGTTTGGGCAAAATGATCAATTACCGACCAGCACACCGGGTACAACAATGGACGACAAACACTGTAGAATTCATAGAAACCTTAGGTTTCTAATTGTGCAGGTAAGCCATGGCATGAAGGTAGCAGAAAAAGAAAATCTTATCATAATATAAGGCCACAAGTGAATCCCTTGGGTTATTTTATAAAAATATCATGATTGGAAACCACCATTACTGAAAAGCACTCAATACTGAGTTAAGTGATACGTGGTTCCGGTGAGATGTTATAAAAGTCATGGAAGTAGAACTTGCAGGAAGTTTAGGATGGGGTTGAGATACTAAACACTGATTGGAGTCTCATTTATATTTGGGAGGGGGGCAAAAAGATAGTAACATGCAATGGACACTTATACCCACCACATGGAGACCAGCAGGCACTTCTCCTACATCCTCACAACCATTCGACAGAGCCAATATTTTTATCCCTGTATTTCACAAAGGAAGAATTGAGACCCAATGAAGTCAAGAAACTCTACGGAGGTCCAGATTTATTGGAAGTGGCTGATCTGGGATTTAAACTCCTTTTTGGCTCTAGAGGGTTTTTTTGATGACCCAGGCACAAGAGGTACCTGAGGATGCTGTCATTCAAACGACCATCGTGCTGTGGTAGGTAAGTCTAAGATGGCCCCCAATGGTCCCCACCTTCCAGTATTCATGAACTGGTATTCACGTCCCCTGAAGTAACTTGCTTCCAACAGACTAAGGCAATGTTGTGGGGAACGCCATTTCCATGACTGGTCAAAAAGAGCCCACGATCTCCATCTTGTTAGCAGATTCTCTCTCGAGCTGGCTTGGATGAAGCAAGCTGGAGTGTTAGAGAGGTCCACGTGGCAAGGAGCTGAGGGAGGCCTCTGAGTAACAGCCAGGAAGGAAATAAAATCCTCATACCAACAGCTCTCACCGAACTGAATCCTGCCGACAATCACATGACTGAGCTTGGACGTATATTCTTCCCCAGTTGAGCCTTCAGATGAGACACCCACCTCAGTGGACACCTTGATCACAGCCTGTATGGTCCTGAGCAGAGGACCCAGCTAAGCTGTGCCTGGATTCCTGACCCACGAAACCTGTGAGATAATAAATGTGTATTGTTTTAAGTCTCTTAAGTTCTGGGGTAATTTGTTAGGCAGCAGTAGAGCAGAAATGCAAGGGCCTCACAGAATGGCCTAGTAACACCAATTGACTTGCCACATGTGGCCACCAGTTTGTGACCCATGGAAGACAAAGATGCTGGTTTTCAAAGTGACAGACACTTCAACTCCTCCACTACGTCGCAGCCAGAAAAGAGGCTAAAAACAATACAGTAAATGCATTGCCCCCCCCCACACCCATCCTGGGCCCAATACCTTTGCTTAACTTCTGTGTCAAAAACAGAAAGGCTGGCTCAGTTGCTTAAGCATCTGCCTTTGGCTTGAGTCACAATCTCGGCATCGTGGGATCAAGCCTCATTTGGGCTCCCTGCTCAGTAGGGAGCCTGCTTCTCCCTCCTGCTCTGCCTCCCCGCTGCTTGTACTCTCTCTTTCATGCACTCTCTCAAATAAAATCTTTAAAAAATCAAACCAAAAAAAAACCAGAAAAGATGTAACCATTAGGCAAAGAAACAGCCAACAAACACATAGATGTAATAAATTCATACACAGGAACAAAGAACGAGTACATACTGAGTGATAGGAGTTTTAGAAATCATTTGACTTAGCCAGGCTGGAGTTGGAGAGAATTCCAACCAAAATTGAGATTTAAATGGAGAGAATGGCTGAGTCATCCCCTCAGGAATTATTTTGGTATCCTGGTTGGTTAGGCTAGCTCTGCGCGGCTTGGCTTCATCATCAGGGAATAGTCCTTTGGATTAGAAAATTTCCATTTTTTACAGAGCTTTTATTTAAAATACGTAGAGAGTCAACACACATTCAAGAAATGTCTGGCCCAATTACATCTGGTAATATGAGAAATTATGTTATTTCCCCTGGCTTTAAAAATTAGTCAAAGCTCATTTGGAATTTCAAAAAAATTCCTCCTATTTGTTCGATGTTTTTCTCTTCGTTTACAGATTGGCCTTTATGTTCCATATCAGTTCCTCTGTATGGATATCAGAAATGACAATATGTGCCTGATGATTTCCATACGAATGGAAAACCACAGCTCCAAACTTTATTAACAAAATGCAGAAATTTCTAACTTTCTGTTCTGAGGTCAACACTTACTCATTATACTAAACTATGCACTATCAGCACTATTTCTTAGTACTTAGGACATGGCCTTTGGGGTTTAGTCCTGAGTTTGAATTCTAGCTGAATTCACTTCCTAAACAGGCAGCTTCAACATCCTTGACCCTCAGTTTTAAAAACTGTAAGGGGGGATAGATATAAAGTCCTTGAGATAAAGATTTCCATATAAATTAAATGATATAATGTAAGTGAAATGTTTATATTGTGCTTGGCACATAGTAAGTAGCAGTTACCATATTTGAAAGATTTTGTCTTTGGTTTTCTGCAATTGGAATATGAAATGGCTAGGTGTACGCTTTTTGGTATTTATCCTGCTTCGGGTTTTAAGAACTTCCTGGGTTTATGGTTTGGGTTCTGTCATTAATTTTGGAAAATTCTTGGCCATTACTACTTCAATTATTTTTTTCTGCTCCTTTGTCTTTCTTCTTCTTCTGGTATTCCCAGTTGTAATTATGTTACAGTCCTTGGATATTCTGTTGCTTTTTTGTTTTCATTCTTTTTTTCTCTTTGCATTTCGGTTTGGGATGTTTCACTGGCATATCTTTCAGCTCACTGATTCTTTCTTTGGCCACGAATAGTCTCCTAATGAGCCCACAAAGGCATTCTTCATTTCTGTTACTGTATTTTTGATTTCTAGTATTTCCTTTGATTTTTTTTCTTAGCGTCTCCATTTCTCCACTTATGTTACTCGTCTGGTCTCACATGCTGTCCATTTCTTCCATTAGGACTATTAGCATGTTAATTATAGTTATCTTACATTCCTAGTTTGATAGTTCCAAATTCTCTACCATATCTGAGTATGGTTATGATGCAGGAAATTCTTTTCCTATTTAGATCTGGAAGAAAAATGTTTTATTAGAATACTCACTTTTAAGAAATCAATTCTGGGAAATTCTTTTTTTAAAAAATTTTTATTTATTTTTTAAAATTTCTTTTCAGTGTTCCAGAATTCATTGTTTATACACCACACCCAGTGCTCCATGCAATACATGCCCTCCACAATACCCACCATCAGGCTCACCCAACCTCCCGCCCCCCTCCCCTCCAAAACTCTCAGTCCATTTCTCAGAGTCCACAGTCTTTCATGGTTCATCTCCCACTCCAATTTCCCCCAACTCACTTCTCCTCTTCATCTCCCCATATCCTCTGTGTTATTCCTTAAATAAGCAAAACCATATAATAATTGACTCTCTCTGCTTGCCTTAATTCACTCAGCATAATCTCTTCCAGTCCCGTCCATGTTGATACAAAAGTTGGATATTTAACCTTTCTGATGGAGGCATAATACTCCATAGTATATATGGACCATATCTTCTTTATCCATTTGTCGTTGAAGGGCATCTTGGTTCTTTTCACAGTTTGGTGACTGTGGCCATTGCTGCTATGAACATTGGAGTACAGATGGCCCTTCTTTTCACTTCATCTGTATCTTTGGGGTAAATACCCAGTAGTGCAATTGCAGGGTCATAGGGTAGCTCTATGTTTAATTTCTTAAGGAATCTCCACACTGTTTTCCTAAGTGGCTGCACCAACTTGCATTCCCACCAACAGTGTAAGAGGGTTCCCCTTTTCCCACATCCTCTCCAACACATGTTGCTTACTGTCTTGTTAATTTTGGCCTTTCTAACTGGTGTAAGGTGGTATGTAAATGTGGTTTTGATTTGAATCTCCCTGATGGCTAGTGATGATGAACATTTTTTCATGTGTCTGTTAGCCATTTGTATGTCTTCTTTGGAGAAGTGTCTGTTCATGTCTTCTGCCCATTTTTTGACATGACTATCTGTTTTGTGTGTGTTGAGTTTGAGGAGTTCTTTATAGATCTTGGATATCAGGCCTTTGTCCCTACTGTCATTTGCGAATATCTTGTCCCATTCCATGGGTTGCCTCTTTGTTTTGTTGACTGTTTCCTGTGCTGTGCAGAAGCTTTTGATCTTGATGAAGTCCCAAAAGTTCATTTTTGCTTTTGTTTCCTTTACCTTTGGAGACATATCTTGAAAGAAGTTGTTGTGACCAATGTCAAAGAGGTTATTGCCCATGTTCTCCTCTAGGATTCTGATGGATTCCTACCTCATGTTGAGGTCTTTTATCCATTTCGAGTTTATCTTTGTGTACGGTGTAAGATGATGGTCAAGTTTCATTCTTCTACACATAGCTGTCCAATTTTCCCTGCACCATTTATTGAAGAGATTGCCTTTTTTCCACTGTATATTTTTTCCTGTTTTGTCGAAGATTTTTGACCACAAGGTTGAGGGTCCATATCTGGGCTCTCTACTCTGTTTCCCTGGTCTATGTGTCTGTTTTTGTGCCAATACCATGCTGTCTTGGTGATCACAGCCTTGTAGTAAAGGTTGAAATCAGGGAACGTGATGCCCCCAGTTTTGTTTTTCTTTTTCAGCATTTCCTTAGCAATTCAGGGTCTCTTCTGGTTCCGTACAAATTTTAGGATTGTTTGTTCCAGCTCCTTGAAAAATGCCGGTTGAATTTCAAAAAATTGAAGCAGAAGGAAAACTTTCAGACTCTTTTTATGAAGCCAGCATTACCCTGATCCCCAAACCAGGAAAAGACCCCACCAAAAAGGATAATTTCAGACCAATACCCCTGATGAATATGGATGCCAAGATTCCTAATAAGATCCTAGCTAATAGGATCTAGCAGTACATTAAAAGGGTTATCCACCATGACCAGGTGGGATTTATCCATGGGATGCAGGGGTGATTCAACATTCGCAAATCAATCAATGTGATAGAACAAATCAATAAAAGAAGAGAGAAAAACCACATGGTCCTCTTAATTGATGCAGAAAAAGCATTTGATAAGATACAGCATTCATTCCTGATTAAAACGATTCAAAGTATAGGGATAGAGGGAACACTCCTCAAATTCATAAAAGCTATCTATGAAAAACCCACAGAGAATATCATCCTCAATGGGGAAAGGCTGACAGCCTTCCTGTTGAGATCAGGAACACGACAAGGATGCCCACTCTCGCCTTTCTTGTTCAACACAGTATTAGAAGTCCTAGCAACAGCAATCAGACAACAAAAAGAAATAAAAGGTATTCAAATTGGCAATAAAGAAGTCAAACTCCCTTCCTTCGCAGATGACATGATACTTTATATGGAAAACCCAAAAGACTCCACCCCCAAACTACTAGAACTCATACAGCAATTCAGTAATGTGGCAGGATACAAAATCAAAGTACAGAAATCAGTTGCTTTCTTATACACTAACGATGAAAATACAGGAAGGGACATTAGAGAATTGATTCCATTTGCTATAGCACCAAGAACCACAAGATACCTGGGAATAAACCTAACCAAAGAGGTAAAGGATCTGTACTCAAGGAACTACAGACACTCATGAAAGAAACTGAAGAAGACACAGAAATATGGAAGACCATTCCATGTTCTTGGATCGGAAGAATAAACATTGTCAAAATGTCTATACTGCCAGAGAAATCTATACTTCCAATGCTATTCCAATCAAAATTCTAGGAACTCCTTAAGAAAGACAGAGACCTCCCCACCAAAAGAGACAGTGACAAATGATATATTAGTTTTCTATTGCTGCATAATAATTAAAACAAATTTAGTGAATTAAAAAAAAAACCCACTTGATTAGCTCACAGTGTTCTGCAGGTTTGTAATCTGGGCAGGCTCTATTGGGTTCTATGCTTGGGGGTCTTACGAGGCTGAAGTTAAAGTATTTTCTAGCCAGGGCTCTTTTCTGTAGGCTCTGGGAAAGAATTTACTTCTAAGATCCCTCAGATTGCTGGCCGATTTTTGTTCCTTGTGGTTATAGAACCAAGGTCCCTGTTTCCGTGCTGGTTGTCAGTGGAGGGTTGCTATGCTCCCATAGGCTGCTCTTCCATCCTTGGGCATATGGCTCCTTTCATCTTCAAAGCCAGAAATGGTGCATCAAATCTTTCTTGTGCTTCAAGTCTCTCTGCCTTTCCCCTCTATCACCAGCCCAAAAATATTGTTTGCTTTTAAGGACTCATGGGACCAGATCATGCCTACCCAGATAATCTCCCTATCTTAAGGTCAAGTGTGCCATATAACATAACATAATCATGGGAGTGCTATCTCAGAACACTCACAGCTTCCAGGGTTTAGGGAAGGATGTATATATAATCCTGCCTTCCACAAATGGGTATCTAGGGGACTTTCAGGATGGGAGGAAGTCAAGAGAATTCAGCACACTACAAATTATTCTAAAAACGAGGCCAATTCATTCTGCAAAAAAGAAAGGGCAATAGGTTTTACATTTTTCAATAGCTGCATATAGAAGTAATGGTACACATATATTCACTCCACGGAAAAGATCAGGTACCTATTATGTACCAGAGTGTACATCAGATATTGGAAAGGTAAAGATGAGTAAGAC
This sequence comes from Enhydra lutris kenyoni, assembly GCF_002288905.1. NCBI lineage: Eukaryota > Metazoa > Chordata > Mammalia > Carnivora > Mustelidae > Enhydra > Enhydra lutris. The sequence goes on along the minus strand of NW_019154136.1, from coordinate 6,422,037 downwards.
CCACTCCTGTTCGCACAGAGCTCACAACTTGGTGTTCAGAGAGCAGAAGATGACATGAAAACCTCTAAGATGGTCTGATGGTCTTCTCTAGGATGGTCCTTTGTTGCTTCTCTCTATGATGAGATTAGATATGATAACCATCAAATCTTTTTCCTGTGATGTCCATCTCTGTAAGACCTTCTATGATGCCCCTTTTTACGTCCTTCTTTGTGATGAACCTGTTTATGATGCAATCAGTCTATGATGCCTCTCTCTGTCCTGTCCCTCCCTATAATGTCCCTCTCTATGGTGGTCCTCTTCATTATGCCTGTCTCTATGAAGCCATCAGCTAACATGCCTGTTTTTAAGAACTCTACTCTGAGAAGCCACACTTTTTCTTTTTTAAAGATTTTATTTATTTGAGGGAGAGCATGAGAGAGAGAGAGAGAGAGAGAGAGAGCAAGCAAGCATGAATGGGGGCAGAGGCAGAGGGAGAAGCAGGCTCCCTGCTGAGCAGGGAGCATGACACAGGGCTTAATCCCGGGACTCCATCCAGGACCCTGGGATCATGACCTGAGTCGAAGGCAGACGCTTAACCAACTGAGCTACCCAGGCACCCCAGAAGCCACTCTTTTTAAAAAATTATTTTTATTGTGGTAAAATATTCATAACATAAAACTTACCCTTTAAATCATTTTAAAGTGTATCATTTAGTGGCGCTAAGTACATTCACATCATTGTATAACCGTCACCACTATCTATTTCTGGAAGTTTTTCATTCTCCCAAATTGAAATCCTGTATCCATTAAACAGTAACTCTCCATTTCCCCCTTCCTCCCTGTCCCCCAAGGTGCTGGTAATCTATTCTCCTTTCTATTTTTTTTGTTTTATTCTAAAAATTTATTATGCTTCTCTTAGCTTTCTCTGCTCCCCAGCTTTATTGAGGTACAGTTGACAAATAAAATTGTACATATTTAAAGTATAAAACACAATGATTTTTTATATGTATACATTGTGAAATGATTATCATGCTCAAGTGAACTGACACACTCATCACCTCATATCGTGACCTTTTGTGTGTGTGTGTGTGGTGAGAATATTTAAGATTCACTCTCTCAGCAAATTTTAAGTATATAATACAATATTATTAACTATAGTAACCATACTGTAATTTAGATCCTCAGAACTTAGTATCTTATAACCAAAAGTATGTACTCTTTGACCAACATCTCTCCATTTCCCCCACCCCAGGCCCTGGCAACCATTGTTCTACTCTCTTTCTGTTGAGTTCGACTGTTAGATTCCACATACAAGTGATACCATGAGGTATTTTCTTTCTCTGTCTGGCTTATTTCACTTAGAATAATATCCTCCAGGTTCATCCATCTTGTGAATTGTAGGATTTCCTTTTTTTAATGGCTGAAAAATATTCCATTTTCCTTATCTATCCATCTGTCTGTCTATCTCTCTCAATAGCTCTATATCTATATAGATATAGTCACATTTTCTTTATCCACACATTAATAGGCACTTAGGCTGCATCCATATCTTGGCTATTGTGAATAATGCAGCAATGAACAAGGGAGTGCAGATATCTCCTCGAGATACTGTTTTCATTTCCTTTGGATATATATCCAGAAGTGGAATTACTGGATCATATGGTACTTGTATTTTTAATTCTTTGAGAAAAAAATTACCAGATTATTTTCCATAATGGCTGTACCAATTTACATTCCCACCAACAGCAAACAGAGATTCTCTTTTTTCCACACCCTCGCCAATATTGGTTATCTCTTATCTTTTTGATAACAGCCATTCTCACAGGTGTGAGGTGATAATTCACTGTGGTTTTGATTTGCATTTCCCTGATAATTAGTGAGGCTGAGCACCTTTACATATATGCATCTGTATGTCTTCTTTGGAAAAATGTCTATTCAGGTCTTTTGACCAGTTTTTAATCATGTTATTTATTATTTTGCCATTTAGTTGTATGAGTACCTTATGTATTTTAGAAATCAACCTCTTATTAGATACATGGTTTGCAAACATTTTCTCTCATTCTCTAGGATTCCTTTTCATTTTGTTGATTGTTTCCTTTCCTGTGCAGAAGCTTTTCATGGGCTGTCATCCTACCTGTTGACTTTTGCTTTTGTTTCCTCTCCTTTTGGTGTGATACCCAAAAAAGTCATTACTGAGACTAATGTCTGGGAACTTTTTTCCCCCTATGTTTTCTTTTAGGAGTTTTATGGTTTTAGATTTTACATTTAAGTCTTTAATCAATTTAGAGTTAATTTTTGTGGGTGGTATAAGAGTAAATTTTGTGGGTGGTGTAAGATAGGGGTCCAGTTTCATTCTTTTGCAGGTGGATATACAGTTTTCCCAACACCATTTATTAAAGAGACCGTCCTTCCTTGTCAAAGATTAGTTGACTGGATAGACATGTGTTTATTTTTGGACACTCTAGCCTGTTCTGTTGGTCTGTGTCTCTTTTTATGGTGAAACCATACTGTTTTGGGGACTATAGTTTTGTAATATAGTTTGTAATCAGGAAGTAAGATGCTGTCAGCTTTATTTTCTTTGTCAATTTCCATTGATCTTTCCTGTTGTTTTTCTAGTTTCTATTTATTTCTGCCCTGATCTTTGTTATTTCTTTCCTTCTCCTAACTTTGCTTATCCTTTTCTAGTTCCTTGAGGTGTCAAGTTAGGTTTTCAATTTTAGATTTTTCTTTTTTCTTAATCTCAGCATTTATTGCTGTAAACTGTTTTTGCTGCATCTCATAAGTTTTGATATATTGTGTTTTCATTTCAGTTTTTTATGTCTCTCTTGATTTCTTCTTTGACCCACTGGTTGTTCGGGAGGATGTTATTTAATTTCTACATTATTTGTGAATTTTCCAGCTTTCCTCCTGTTACTGAATTTTAGTTTCATGGCTTCATGATCAGAAAAGATACTTGATGTGATCTCAATCTTTTAAAAGTTGTTAACAAGTGTTTTGTGACTTAGCATATGGTTTATCTTGGAGAATGTCTTCACGCACTTGAAAAAGAATGTGTATTCCATTGTCATTACATGGAATGTTCTATATATTTCTTTTAGGCACATTTGGTCTAAAGTGCAGATCCAAAATATGCCCATTATTTTCTCTGTGATCACTAAGATACCTTGGTGATGACCCATCCATTGTTGCAAGTGGAGTACTAGGCATCCTCTCAGACAACTGGGAAAGCTGGTGGGGGGGGGCACTCTCATACTCTCACTGCCCCCTACGGCTGAGGTGGTTGGCTGGCACTGTTCTGTGTTGCCCTGGGGGAGACTAGAGAAGATGAGAAGCTTGTCCAAGGAAACATGCTGATAGGTGGAGGAGCTCGAATTCAAACCCAGGAAGGGCTTCGTTACAGTATCAGAGTTTGGAACTATGGTGGATTAGACTAGGATTGATCTGTGATGAAGTTTCCAATGAACAGTAGTGAAGAAAATGTAGACAATTTTGTTTCTTAATAAAGCTAGATGTATTTCATATAAAAAAGGGAACTTTAGTCTAAAATTATATTCTGTTTGTATTTTTGATGCCAAAATATCCATTTTTAGATAACTTATAAAGTTTTTTGTTTTGTTTTTGGTATATTATCAGTGGCAAAACCTGCCATTTAAAAAATATTGGTCCCAGGGTGCCTGGGTGCCTCAGTCGGTTAAGCATCTGCCTTTGGCTCAAGAACCTGAGGGTTCTCGGATCAAGCCCCGCAGTGGGCTCCCTGCTCAGCGAGGAGCCTGCTTCTCCCTCTCCCTCTGCTGCTCCCCACCCCGCCCTGCTTATGCTCTGTCACTCTCGCTTGCTCTCAAACAAAGAAATAAAAATCTTAAAAAAAATTACTGGTCTCTAAAACTTGAAGATCTGGGAAGCAGTGCATTAGAAATGTCAGAAGGAAGCAATAGAAAAGATTGCAGAAATCAAATACAGTAAGGGCAAAAGTACTAAGTGGATTAGCCAAGGAGATCCCTGGTGACATTATTTGGGGACAGTTCTGACAGAGTGATGGGGGTGGGAGGCAGGCTATCCCAGGGACAGAGAATTCTCATTCATCTCTAGGTAGCAAAACTTGAGTAGCCACATGGAAAAAATGTACATTGGCTCATTACATACAAGAACTAATATATGTAATAGTTGCATTCTGCTGGTTATTAGGTTGCCGTGTCCTTAAGACACATGGGGATGAGGGGAGATATAAAGGGACTAGTAATTTAAGCCATAGCTCTGAAGCAAAAAAAGATCAACAAACTCCAAAATACACATTTGACTCCATCAAAAAAAATCAATCATTCATCAGCTTTTTTTTTGCCCCCCCCCCACCCCGGAAAGACAGCCCAGACACAAAACAGAGGAAGCAGTAGCCGCTTGCCATGCCAAGGTCCTGTGAGGTGAGAAGCTAGATTACCAGCAGCGTCTCACACACCTCCTCTAGGGGCATCTATGCGGTCGGAAGTCCTGATCGGGGATGCACGTGTCCGTCAGCACGGCAGGCCAGCTCTGCCTGGCCTGGAGTGGGGAGGGCATCTGAGACCAGATTTTATGTCCTTTGCAGACTGTGTGAGGCACAGAACACAGGACTCCCAGCCACCAGCCTGGTCTGCCCTAGGAGAAGCTGTGTGGGAAGCACGCCCGGGTCCCTGCTGAACCAATGCAGTGAGTTAATCACAAGCCAGCGCTCTTTGAGCTGAACGCTCGCCTGTGATGACCCGGCCAGCTGCTCCCCTGCACGTTTCCCTTCAGACTGTGCGATTTCACCGAGAAGGTTGTCTCCATAGCCTGAAGGCTTGAAAACATTTTAAAACCTGAATTGGCCTATTCCCGGAGACTAGAGCTGAGCCTACTGGGATAACATCAATCTGCAGGGTTCCCCCAGCACATAAGACATATTTCATCCTATAATTGAAAACTAGATTTGATTTATATTCCATTGTGTCAGAGCCTATACTCGGCTCTCTCAGTGGAGAGGTCTGGGCAAGAGGGAGATGATCTAGTTTTGAAAAAAGGTACTCCGTAGACACTGGTGTAGAATGCTGCAGAAACGGAATCAGAGTGATGTCTGACAAAGGATCCCGATGCCCCTTTGTAGATTCTGGGGTTCGACAGAGGGATGTGAGGCACGAGGGAGCCCAGACACACAACAAAGCAACCAGTGGGCTTCCGTACCAGAAGTAGCATTTGCTGAGTCCTGTTACATGCCAGACACTGACATATGGGCTCGCTGAATCCTCTCGACACCCCGGAGCCTGGGTATGATGATCTTTCTTTTAAAAAAGAGTAAAGAACCTCTAGAAAGATGGGTCACGTAGCTGGCAAATGACTGAACGGTGATTTGAACTTGAACCCAAGTCTGTCTCACTCTGAGACCACATTCTTTCCTGTGCACAAGAAACCCTGCTCTTTCGAAACAGATGCCTGTTGTCCTATGGGCTGAGTTTATAAAGTGTAATGTTTCTGCCAGAGAGGCAGAGGAGGCATGCCAAATAACCTGAGATTCCACGCGACTCACTCAGGCAGTGACACTTAGGACATTTTCCTATAGAGTTTATGTCGTGAACTGTTAGCGCTATTTTCCTCATTTTTCTCAGGGAATGCCTGGAAACCGTATGTTTCATATGGTTCTTGAAACCATATGAAACCATGAAAACCTTTGTCAGACATCACCATATGCTCTTGTCAGGACTACCTTAGGAAACTCAGGTGACAACGGGAAGCTGTCACAGACTAGCAAATCGTGGGCAGTGATCCCTCTAGCGTAGAGGTGGACATGCTTTTTCTGTAAAGGGTCGGAGAGTCAATGTTTCAGGCTGCATGGGTCAGACACTCTCTGTCCCCAACTACCCAAGTGTGCGGCTGTAGCCCAAAATCCACCACAGACAATACACGAATGAATGAGTGTGGCTGTGCACCAATAAAGCTATTCATGGAGACAATTTTGAATTTCACATAGTTTTCACTTGTCACGACATATTCTTTTTCTTTTGAATCTTTTTCAAACTAAAAAATGTACAATCCATCCTTAGCTCATGGGTTGTACAAAGGCAGGTGGCAGCGTGGATTGGGCCTACGGGCTCCAGTTTACCAGTCCTTGCTGTGGATGGTCAATCCCTTACTGCTTCGTGTACATTTGATTGGCTTAATTTCACAAAGTTCACAAAAGTAGAAGAGAAAATCTGTCAATGAATAGTTAGTAAAAACTACTGAGTACAACTTGACATTTTAAATCTTAACACCACCAGTTTTCGGTGACTTGGGGGTGACTCACACAAAACAGTCCTATATTACTTTTTTTAAAAAAAGCTTTTGTAAAATTGGAATTTCTATTGTGATTATTGTAGATTCACAGGCAGTTTTAAGAAACAGCACAAAGAACTCCCTTGTGCCCTTTGCCTAATAGCCTTCTATGGTAACAATTTGTAAAACTATAGTACAATATCGCAACCAGAATATTGACATTGATATAATCTCCTGATTTTATTCAGATTTCCCCAGTTGTGTGTACTGGGGTGTGTGTGTGTGTGTGTGTGTGTGTGTGTGTGTGTGTATTTAGGTCTATATGAACTTATCATATATTCAGATTTGTCTATATACCATGAGGATCAAGATAGAAAATAATTCCATTACCACAAGGATTCCTTGTGTTACTGTTAGAACCACATTCACCTCCCTCCCTTTCCCCCATCCCTACCCCCTGGCAACCACTAACCTGTTTTTCACTTCTAAAGTTTTGTTATTTTAAGAATGTCATGTAAATGGAGCAATTTGGTAGATTGGTTTTTTTTTTTTTTTGACTCTGAATTCCCCAGATTCCTTCAGGTTGTTGAATGTATCAATAGTTCATTTGTTCACTCCTTTCACTGTTGTGTGGTTCTCCATGGTGTAGGTATACCATAGCTTCCTTAACCTTCTACTTGTTGATGGGAATTTGGGTTCTTTCTAGGCTCAGGCTAATGTGAATAGAGCTTCAGTGAATGTTTACATACAGGTTTTTATATGACTGTTTCAATTATCCGGGATAAATGTCCAAGAGTACAATTTCTGGGCTATGGGGATTTCACATTTGCTACTTTTAAAAAATTACCATTCCACCTATTTCAAAATAAGTTTTTTAACATTATCCCCAGAAACACCTGATAACAAATGATGTCACGGAAAAGGCCCTTTAAAAATTCCCTGCCATCAACAAAACCAAAAGACAACTGACAGAATGGGAGAAGATATTTGCAAATGACACTACAGATAAAGGGCTGGTATCCAAAATCTATAAAGAGCTTATCAAACTCAACACCCAAAGAACAAATAATTCAATCAAAAAATGGGCAGAAGACATGAACAGACATTTCTGCAAAGAAGACATCCAGATGGCCAACAGACCCATGAAAAAGTGCTCCACATCACTCGGCATCGGGGAAATACAAATCAAAACCACAATGAGATACCACCTCACACCAGTCAGAATGGCTAAAATTACAAGTCAGGAAATGACAGATGCTGGCGAGGAAGTGGAGAAAGGGGAACCCTGCTCCACTGTTGGTGGGAATGCAAGCTGGTGCAGCCACTCTGGAAAACAGCATGGAGGTTCCTCAAAAGGTTGAAAATAGAGCTACCCTACGACCCAGCAATTACACTACTGGGTATTTATCCTAAAGATACAAACGTAGTGATCCAAAGGGGCACGTGCACCCGAATGTTTATAGCAGCAATGTTCACAGTAGCCAAACTATGGAAAGAACCTAGATGTCCATCAACAGATGAATGGATAAAGAAAATGTGGTTTATATATACAATGGAATACTATGCAGCCATCAAAAACACGGAATCTTGCCATTTGTAACGATGTGGATGGAACAAGAGGGTATTACGCTGAGCGAAATAAGTCAATCAGAGAAAGACAATTATCATATGATCTCTCTGATATGAGGAATTTGAGAGGCAGGGTGGGGGGGGTCATGGGGGAAATGGAGGAAAAATGAAACAAGATGGAACCAGGGAGGGAGACAAACCATAACAGACTCTTAATCTCAGGAAACAAACTGAGGGTTGCTGGGGGGAGGTATGGGGAGGCTGGGTGATGGACACTGGGGAGGGTATGCGCTGTGGTGAGTGCTGTGAATTGTGTAAGACTGATGATTCACAGACTTGTACCTTGAAGGAAATAATACTTTATATGTGAATTTAAAAAATTCCCTGCCATCTTGCATTCTTATTTGAGAGACCCAGGAAGTCCAGACCAGAGCACTTAACTGACCCCAAAGGGTCACAAGTCACAAAACAGGCAGCGTGGGCTGAGTCGGGACAAGAAATCGAATCACTTCTTCCATCTTGCCATTTACTGCTCTCACCCTAACATGCTGCACCAGTAGAATTACAGATGGAAACAACCAAAGACAGGGTGTTTCTCATCATGGGAGAAGGGACATGATTTACTTGTCTCTTAGGGGCGTTGTGAGCTCACATCCAACCATCTGTCCTTGCCACAGCCTCCCTCAATAAACGTCTTGTGTGGCTTCCTCACTCAAAACTCGAGACTGTCTCACAGCATGGGCAAGTTATCGGGGACGGCAGAGTGGGAACACGCAAACAACATTTAATCACACTTCCGGGTGTGTATGGGAACAAGAAACTCGAAAGTTCTGCGACCATGGCAAACAAACCCTTTTCACCCGTCCCCCGGGGGTTATACAGCTGTGTGGTTAACGAGTTGACTACACTGACTGGGGAGGGTTGAACTAGTTTTGAAGATTACAAGTCCTCAAATCTAAAGCGTTACCAGTCAGGTTTGGAGGCCCTGAACGGTGCAAGGAGGAACGCCTCTCGTGATGACATTAGAGTGGGCAGTTGGCTACTTCACCCCACCGGCCACGACCGAAAGTGCAGATTTCCCACCATCTTTCACTCTCTCAGAATCTAGGAGGCATTGCATGTGGGTCTGGATCTGAAACCCGCGCTACTCAGAACAGGGTCTTTGGACCAGCAGCAGGCACAGTGCTGTGGCACAGCAATGTGGAGTCTCAGGTGCCCCCAACTCCCCCCCTCCAACCCCCGCAAGATCAGTAGACTCAGAAAGCCTGCAGCTGGGCCCAGCCATCTGTCTTTTTACTGGCTCACTCAAACTTCAGCGCTGTCTTCAACCATCCCTAAACTCTTTCCAGTAGACAATGGGAACGTAAGTCCCGGCTCGCAAATGAGTTAAAAGAAAAACGAGCCAACAAACGAGTTTCTGTCCTTTTCTGTCAATTACACCGTCTTTATGAGGTCAACGCTGATATATGTGCGAGCCAGAGTTGTTATTTCTGACGTTCAGCAGATCATAGCTTTCTTCACACATGCTGTACATAAGTTATGTTTCTAATGAAAATGTTAAGTTTGTGCTTCTACTTAGCACCTCTTTAAAATTCTTTATCAAACTGTAATTTCCTTGAGGGCAGGAAATGTGTGTCTCCGTAGCCTAATAAAGAGGTGCCTAATAAATGGTTGTTGAACAAATGAATGGCTTATGTTTTATATTAGAGTGCCTTCGTCCTCCACTACACAGTGCCCTCTAAGGTTGTGGAAGATGCTGGATTCTCCAACATATTCTGGCTCTCCTTAAGCACCCAGCAGATCTCCCTGAACACTGTAGGTTTATAAACACGGCTGAATGGACAACGACCAACGAAAATGCATCTTATGCTACTGCATAGACTCCGAACCATTTTACTATCAACATCATTTCCATGTGCATGTGGGAAAAGCTAATTTCAGAACGGTCCCTCATGGAACAATAAAGGAGAAAGGAGGCCATGGGTATCCCGCCAGATGAACAGGTGGTCCCCAGCTTCTGCTTCTACCACAGATTTTTTAGCTAAGGACCCAAATTACACAGTCTCCCCGGATGATCCGAGTTCTGGCTTTAAGGTAGGGATGTCTCAAGCCCTTTGATGTTGATCTTTTAGGTTTCCCTGCCTTGTTGGTTATTCTGTAAGACAAAGTATCCGCCCCTTGCACAGAAAGGCATCATGACAAATAAGCGCTCTTGAAATATCAGATATGGTGAAAGCAGAAAGCACATCTATGATCAGGGATCTATGATAATTTAGCAAGGATCTAAGGTAAGATAACTGTGTTCTTTAATTTTCATACAGCTTGTGGGAAGGACAGACAATTCTAAGTGTTTTCCTCAGTGGGTTATCAAACGCTATAGAGGGATACAAGTTTTGCAATCTATCTTTGAGTAAAACAAGCAGATAAGTCCTTCATTTATGCTTTGGAGTCTAAGAGGAGGAAAAAGTAAAATTAATGTTTATGACAAGTAGACTTTAGCGGTGAAGTACTTTGGAAAATGTCTACTTTTATCAATAATCTTAGGATAACTTCAACATGGTTTTCAAAAGAGCATTTCCCTGGGAGTGACAGGAAGGGGAAAGAGCTAGAGATAGTCATTTCTTTCATTCAACATTGCCGCCATTTTTGCATATTTCTAGAACTGGGATTTGATTATTGATTAGGGTTTTTGCCCTCTTGAAATGTGTCTACAGGACATGTGTATTTCTAAAAGGACTAACATGTTTCTGATCCAAGAGGGACTAGAAAACCAGTCTGGGTAAAACACCATCTTCCAAACAAATTTTAACTTTGTGTTTAATTTGTTCAAGCATTTCACAGAGAATTTGTCTCCAGGCAAAATTCTTAAAAGCTAATTTTGAGCCAACATATGTTACAACGGTTGCCTGCAATCACTTGAATATTTTAGTAACATTAGTCCAAATTTATTTGAGCAAAGTTTCATATGCAAAACTTCAGGCTGATCTAGTCTCAGAAAGATCCTTTAAAGGTATAAAGATCCAGTTCACAATGGACAGGATGATAGAAAATGAGCTTCAACTGTGGAAAGTCATTGTCTCAACCTGTTACCAGTCCTTTCCATTAACTATATTAACAAAAAGATCCTAAGTCCTGCTTAAGTCCACGGACCTCTGAAGGAAGTCCAAGTGATTCTTTTCTTTTAAGATTTTATTTTTAAGTAATCTTTGCACTCAATGTGGGGCTCAGACTTATAACCCCGAGATCAAGAGTCACATGCATTCTCTACCAACTGAGCCAGCCAGGCACCCTGTGAGTGATTTGGAGTAAAAGCAGTATTAGCCAACAGACTGAAAAACTTTTTTAGTGGGTACTCTTTCACCCAGGGGCAGTGTGTTTTGCACGATTTGTACTCTGTAGCTCCCGTGTTTATCAAATATCAGGCCATCGCTCTCAAGGAACTTAGCAGGGATGGTATACTAGCTAGCATTTATTGAGCACTTACTGATATCCAGAATGCTGCATTTGCATCTTCTGATTTACTCTTAGCAGATGACCCTGGAAGGCAGGTGGTAAGAGAAACCGAGGTCAGGGAGTTAAGTGTTAATGGTGGGAGGTTCAGTTAGCAAGTGGCTCCGCAGAGATTCTAACTCAGGTCTGCATGGCTCAAAAGTTTGCTCTCCTAACCTCTAGTACATACCGTATGTCTTTAGAGGGCATCGAACAGTGAGTGATAGTGGCCGTGGGAAACTGAGGGCTGAGTAAACAAAGTGAGTGCTTCTTTTCCACATCTTTCCTTAGCTGCAGTGGGAAGCAACATATATGTATTAATTTTATTTTGGTTAATTTATGGAGAGATCATCTGCATCGTGTGTGTGTGTGTGTGTGTGTGTGTGTGTGTGTGTGTGTGTGTGTAGAGAGAGAGAGAGAGAGAGAGAATACTTAGAAATATTGGAAAAGTTTGAAGACCATTCATCTAGGCTTTTTAACTAATTAAATAAAATTAGTTTGGACTGTATTTTATCTCCCTTACACCCCTTACTTGTGACTTACAGAATGTCCTAAATGCCACATTGTAGTGATTACATTTACTCCATGCAATGACCTCAAATTTTCTCCATCCCATTCTCCCATTCTTTTTCTCTCCCAATCATGAGGCAGTGGCTACTTTCCCCCACCCCTGCTTCCTCCCTGGTGGCACACACTCATTTCTTTCCTTCCATTTTCATAAATTCAGTATTTGGAACCAGAGAGAGCAAGAAACACATAGATGTTGAGTGGAAAGAATCATTACAACCTAACATTTCCACATTTGTTCTGTCTGGTCTCTCAGAGTTCCCAATTAGTTCCTGTCTTAATTCTTTGGCCCATTTGAGGAGCTCTCACAATCCTCAAACAATCATCTTCCAATATTCTGCCCTAGGGAATCCCATGGAAGCCTCCTCCCCCTGTGCAATCCTAGGATCTGAGTAAGAGTCATATTTTATGGAATACCACGAGAGTACTCTTCCAGATGGCCTATTCTGTAACATTCTACGAGTTATAGGACCCAGTGTGTATAGATATGTCCTCCCAAGCTTTTCTAATCAGTGGGCTAAGGAGAGCCATTTTACTATCCATTATAGTTTATGCCAATCTTTTCTCAAATCTGGAATCATAATTGATGGGTTTCATGGCTCTTGTTTTCTTGAGCGCTCCCATTGGCTTCAAACCTTGACTCGCCATAAAAGTAAGATAAAATTCCCAACAAGAGGCCCTGGAATACATCCAGTCCATTGGAACTAAAGTGATGGTCCTTACTGCCCCGAAGCTCTTCTGTCTGGACATGCACAGAGCCCACAGGGCAAACAGATTGCCCAGCAGCAAGCATAGTAAAGTAAATACACAGGGAAGGAAACAGCAAACCCTTGCAGGGCAAATCCACCAAGCTCCGGTTACTGGGAAAAAACAGCAGGCTGACTGTCCCATAGTCAGTAAATGGAAAACATGAGGTTTCCTTTGACCAGCTACGCTAACGTGGACCCACAATTCACACAGCCCCCGAAGACAACAAATTCCACCCCGGTCCCGGGTACCTTTGTCACAACGTCATTCTTGCAAAAGGTCAGGAAAGCAGGAAATCTGATCTGTATAATTTGTTGTGTACCTAAAGGGCCAATTATCTATTAAACAATTGTAGAGAGTGATCATTTCAGGGAAACACTAAAAGAGACTTTAAAAACAGTTGATTGCAGTGATTTACGTCATAAAGAAACAGACTGTCTTAAGTAACGCACGGGCAATACAAGCAGGCAGACGTTGGCCTTCTACCCAGGGCACTAATGGAGGTGCGACGGCACAGTTTCAAAGTAAAGCTTGCCATCTTCGCAATTGCCCCCTGGAGTTTTAAATGCAGCCACATCACTTGGAGTCAACAACCGGTGAGCTTTCCCCGACCACTCTGAGCGTCGTCGTTCCCTGCCACAGCTAAGAATGAAGAATTCACTGTTAACGTGCCGCTTCAAACTCGTTTCCTGAGCTGGGCCTTGAAACGTGTGATTGCCTGTAAGTTCCGAACTTGCCATAAAAACAATTCCTCGGACTGCTGAATTGCAAACGTAAGTTATTATGAGCGAAGTCACAGGAAAAATAAAGGACCAAGTCCAAGCCCACAGGAGACCCGACTGGGACCTCCACGGGCCGGCTCTAAGTCAAGCACTGGGTACTCGGGTGACCTGGCAGTGGACGTGGATTCACATCCAACCGCCTCTCCCTCCCATTCCCCTTCCGAAATCCAAAGTGTTTAATAGGGATTAAGCCGGGTACTGCGGGCTCAGTAAATGACTCCTGGAAGTATGGAAGGCATCTAGGGGATGAACTCTTCAGCCCAGCAAGTTATCATTCACTGTTCCAGAATAATCATCTGTTAGATCAGGAAGAGGCACCCTCTTCTGGGGCATCTCAAGACTGGGAGCTGTGGGGTCCTGGCTACACCGCTCTTAGCAAGAAGGGACATTTACAAAGTAAATTGTATTCACACTACGATCGCAGCTTAGGACTAATTACGAAGGTGAGACTAGCCGTGCCATCTTCGGGGATCAACCTCACCGGGATGAAAGCCCCCAGGGCATGACCATGCGGCCACTCTCTGGGACCTAGCGCTTGGCTGGCTGTCTTCTCATCTTCTCACGTGGGCTAAAGGTGCCCCCTTCACCTGGTTCTTGCCTTCCTCTTGCCCACCTTCTTCCTGCCCACCTTCGTTTCTGTGCTGTCTAGCCTTCCTTTCATCAAGACACCTAGAGAACAGAGTCTTCTCTGTCATCTACTCACTCAAGCACAGGGACCATTTCTGTCTCATTCCACACTCCCTGGGTTTTTTGTTTGTTTGTTTGTTTGTTTGTTTTTAACGTGACCTCCTCATTTCCTACTTTCTTCTGCACTTCCTTTTGGCTCATCTGCTTACACAGCGCCAGCATTTCCTCAGCTGTTTTGTTCTCACCCTTTCTTTTGTTCTTTCTCTTTCACAGTCTCGGGCACTTTCTAGTGATTTGAGTCATGCCCTTTCTTTTCTTGACCCCTTCGTCTTCCACCTGTTTGTCTGCCGGGCTTTTGTCTATACAGCCACAGGAGAGTGGCTGGGGAGGGGAGAGGAGAGTTTTCTTGCTTTGGGACCTCCCTTTCACTCTCATCTCCTGCTTCTCTCTCTTTCCTTTTCTTCTGTTTCTATTCTTCCCACCCCTCCACCGCCCCCTCTCCCTCCTTGGACTTCCCCGTATCTTCTAAATAATTAACTTGGTTGTAAAAACTTGTGACATTTTCTTTCTTATATCTGTCATCTGACTTTGAAAAAATTCGGTAAACAATGGCTACAGCTTACCCTCCTTAATATAGAAACCTTCCAAATGGACACATACATGTGCATATATGTAATATATATAGAAATGTACATAGATACATACAATGTTGCTTTATCATCGATAGTTACTCTAGGACATAAAACGAGAACGGGATGTACTCAAACTCCTAAGTGGAAATACTTTACTGCAAACCTGTAAGCCCTGAAAAGTTCTTGGAAGCAGCAATAAAAATTAAGTTTATGACAAATGTATTTTGACAGATAACAATATACATGTTTAATTGGAATCACTGATATTATATATTGAAATCTAAAGTTAACTTTGAAATTCTTGATCAACAGCAATATATTATATACAACACACGGACACACACACACACACATATACACGCACATACACACCCAACTGCTATTTTCTCCACAGAAGGCAGGTCATTTATAAATAAAGTTTTGTATAATCTGAAACTCATATATTGACTTACGCTACCAAAATACAGCCTGGAGTAAGCAGAGAAACAAATAAATCAAATGGACAAGTATATATAAAATAGGCTGTTTGGGAGATAACGCAGGACAGATTTTATTAACTAATTTATGGCCTACAATCTGTCGGCAGAGGCCTTCCTCCTCCCCATTTTCAGTCTTTCTGAGCAGGATAAACAGTCCAGAGGGCCTGACGGTGTGCAGAGCTCACATCTTTATCTTTGCAAGAACTTTATTTGGGGGTCTGAAAACAGAAGTTCACCATTTTCCCTCATTATAACATTCCATGTACTTTCTCTTTGCTGTGACCTTCACTCGGGATCACTTTACCAGGTTCCTTCATTATCTTTGAACTATTGGCAAATTATTTATTGGCAGGTAACCACATTCATGGGCGAAGCGAACTCTTTTCTCTGCTGTGACCCTGTCTAACTCTGGCTTCCTGATACCGTGTTGTGAATCTGAAACCTTCCAGATGCTGAGTGACTCCTCTCGCAATGCTGATTCCAAATTTCCATGGAAGGCTCCTGCCTTGAACTCAGCACAACGAAAGTCAAGTGCGTCTTTAAGCAGCGAAATGGCAGCCCCTCTGGAGATACAATTCCAACTTAGAATTGCCTTTTTAAACTGCCCTTGTATCTTGGAATGCATTTGCACCAAAGTGGGTCTCATAGAAAAAGAAATATGAAGGCAGGGGAAGAGGAAGCTCTTACAAACGTGCCTAAGGCTTCTACTTCAGATAACAGCTTCCTCTCCACTTCCTTCCCCACACCTCCCACACGCCCAGCTCCCAGTCCGGGTGTACACGGTCAAATCTCAAGGATCCAGATGGAGAACCAAGCTGGTTATTGGCAAGTTCGTACAATCGTATCCACCGTCTGCCGCCCAAATATGACATGAGTGAAACGGCAGAATGGAAAGCCTCTCACTCTCTCCCCCATGTTTTCCTGTAGGAAAACGAATATTTCTTGCCTGGAAAAATAACTCAATGGTCTTGGTGGGCAACTTCATCTTCTTGAAAATCCACTGAGAGAGGAACGTGGCTCTAAAGCAAAGAGACTTAAGAGCGCACATCAGGAACAAAGGGAAAGAAACGTAAGGAGGCAATCAGAGGAGAAATTTGGAGTTGGATCCTACAATTCCAGAACACCTGCAGGGAGGGAAGGTAATACCTGGATTCCACAGGGCTTAACCCCCTCCTCCCCTTCACCTGCCCATGACAAGGTTTTCCTAACCCGATGGCCGCAGCTTCACTGCCTAATGGCTCCCTTTAACGAGAGCATGTTTGGAAGCCAGAAAGGAATTCGCTGAGGTCACTCAAGGGCAGTGGAATTACACATGTCATATAAAAGGCGCTCACTAAGTTGATGCTAGAAAAACAGAACGGTAAAACCTTCACCCAAACACTACAGGGAGTGTGAAGTGAACTGAGTGTGCTCATCTGTTAGTGCAAACTCTCAGGTTACATTTTCCTAAATCCTATAGTCCTCTTACAAGTGATAAGGGATCTCAGCTGAGAAAAGTAATGTAGCTTTTCTTATATGGAATCCCGTAATCCAGGCAGAGGGAGAGGAGGGGAGGGGGTTGGGATGAAATCAGAAGGCATTCCCCAGACAACGGACATGAATGGCTATCCTGCACGTTATCAACCGCGACAAAACTTCACTTAGGGAAACTCACGGAGCATGGAGATCTCAGCCGTCCAGATTCTCAACACACCACCCTACGCCCTCACCCCCATCCCCCAGGAAGTCATTGAAAATAGCCCTTCTTCCTCTAGGCTTCATTGCTGGTGAATTTGTGGATTAATAATAGTAACTCATGTACGTAGGACCTTTGACCATAGATGGAGTTCTTTTGCTTGTCCCAGCAATGCTGTGAGATGGGTGTTTATGGCCTTTTTGCAAGATGGGAGAACGGAGGCTCAGAGAAACTCTGCATCACAGAGCCAGTAAGTGGATGAGCCAGGACTTAAACCCACAGCAGTATCTTCAGCCCCAAAGCTCGTGCATTTTCTACTCCAGCAGGCTACAAAGGGCTCCCTAGCCCCAAAGCAGGTCAATTTTGTCGTTCCCTAAGTCATTAAGGATCCCACTCTCTCTCTAATTAGGTGAACAAACTTCCTGGGAGTCTGCCTTGACACCTCCTGGTCCTTCCCCATCACCCATGTCCCCCCTTCATCGCCACTCCTGTCTCTTTCACCTGGGAAATAGAGCTAAAAGCCAACCGCTTCTCTTCCTCTCTACTGCCACGATATTAGTATGAGTAGACATCACCTTTCCCCAGACCCCTCTCCTAGACTCCTGCTTAGTTCACTCACATTCAGTCTGACACCCCAGTGGCCTCTTTTCTAAGTTGCTGCCCACGTGGCCTTTCCAAAAGAGAAATGTCATACCTTGTTGGAAACTCCCTCATACAGTCCAGCCATTGCAGCAACGTCTGCCTCTGACACGTGACTGTTACCTCACTGGGCACAGGCTCTACTTTAGTCTGAGCATGTAGGGTGATGCCTGGTTCGGAGCAGGAATTTGGTAAGTACTGTTGAATGGATGTTGAGTTCCTCCTCCTTATTTTTCTCTTTTCCTGTCCTCCCTGCATTCCTGTCTCCTCATCCCTACCCCACTGCTTGTCCCATTTTCACGGGACCTTTGGTAGGCTTTGCCGGGAACATGGCTTCTCCTCTCCTAGTGGGTGTGTCTGAGTTCAAAAAATGCCTAGAACTCAACAGAAATGAAAGCAGTATGAACTTCTGTGACCAAGAAAGTTCGTGGGCAGGCAAGACAATTGTATCATGAGTTCCCTTCCTTGGAGAAGAAATCCTTGGAGAAGAATTCCCCTCATTGGAGAGAAATCCATGCCAGAGCAGCAAGTATGGTAACTGCAGGTGTTCTTCTCTCCAGAGCCATTAATTTCTACCAGAACACTCTTCATGCCTGGAAAGATAATGAAATCATTCTCGATGCTGAGATTTTAGGCAGCCCTGTGGGGTGATGGCATTACACTGTATTTCTTGAGATTTCAGGGGGAAATTCTAATTTAGCATGGCTGAAGTTGGGATGTATCCTACACTGTGGCTGCCTAGGCTGTAGTCCTGATACAATTGTCTTGCCTGCCCATGAACTTTCTTGGTCACAGAAGTTCATACTGTTTTCATTTCTGTTGAGTTCTAGGCATTTTTTGAACTTAGACACACCCATTGGGAGAGGAGAAGTCATGTGCCCGGCAAAGCCTACCAAAGAAATGGAAAGGAGGAAGGGTTTTCCCCAGGCCAGGGGAAGATCCTCTCAGGGCTCAGGTGGGCCTGGAGGGAAGTTTTCTGGACAGATACCCAGGAGATCTATGGAATCCACCAAGCATGCTCGTTCTTAATGCATTTGCAGATATGTGTTAGAAAGGTTAAGGAATTAGCTCATTGAGAAATATAGTAACTTGGTGGATATTCCTGGGGGTGTGAATGGGCAAGTCCATTCCCAGGCAGGACCATATGAAGAAGGAATATCATTCTGGTATAGTTCTGGGAGCAGGGAGGACCACGCCACTCAGTCCACAGCAGTGGCTTGATCAAAATGTAGATCCTTATGGTGATGAGCACTGGGTGATGTATGGAAGTGCTGAATTATTATATTGCACACCTGAAACGAATATAACACTTTAGGTTAACTAACTGGAATTGAAATAAAAATTTAAAAAGTATAGATCCCCTATGTCTGGCATAGTTTCATTGAATGTGAGATAAGCTACAACACTAAGAAAAAAAAAATCTTCCAATTAGACTATAAACCAATGTTTTCTTAGCATTTAAATATTTTATGCTACATTAACTGAAAGAGTTCTTTTAGACTTATTTAGATCATTTTTTTAAAATCACATGTTCATCCTGTACATGCATGAGTGGGAAATATAGGCAAGATAAAATTACTAAGACTCCAACTTTTCTAAATCACTTTTGAGTTGGAGTTATCCTGTGTGTGCTTTTTTGTACCAAAAAGCAGAGGGATGTGGTAGGTGGGGAGCGGGAGAAAGAGAGTGGGGTCTGGGGGTAACTTCGGGGGCGTAACGCCTTTAGAGAGGTCCGTCCTCAAGACCCTTGGAGAACTGCTGCTATGAACCGAAGCCAGGGAAATGTTCTAATTTGTCATTAACGAAACAAGAGGATTTTATCAATGGATTCACTAACCCAGTCTCCCACCATTGCTATTGGATAAGCTTTCACACTGTCAAACTAGTTAAGTACAAAGTGAGTATTTCTGTCCTGTTTACAAAAACGTGTTGCTTTCGAGAAAACACCTTAAAAGGAGGAAGCTTATGTTTGAGCTAACAGAGATTGCTGCGGAAGGCAGAAGACTTGAAAACAAGGGTCTGAAACTCAAAAACCTGCAGGGGACAGGCAGGAACACAAACAAAGAGGACCCTGAACAAGACACTAGAACGCATGTCAGGCTTCACTGAAAAGCAGATTCTAAGTCGCCGAGTGGGCAAAATGACACACCAGGCCACCAGCGGGTGCCTGCACTTCCACTCCTCCCATCCCTTAATTGTTGACTTGAAGCCATCCATTTCGGATCCAACTAATACTTATCAGTTGGCCTTAGGCCCAGCATTGCATGAGGTCCCTTCCCAGACAGGACCATTTTCCACACTCATAACTGTCCGATGACCTGCATATTTGTGTCTCCACTGATAGAGGAGGAAAACCGAATCCCAGAGAAGTTTAAGATGACTTGGTCAAACCCACCATCCACTGCTTTGTTTCTTAACTTCAAGCCAAGTATATCAGCTCGAGTAAACTTGTTATCCATTCTCTCGAGTTTATACACTGTTTGGTTCCCCGAGGCAATGCATGATAAGAGCTCAGCACAGACCTAAATAACGGCACAATTAGATACTCAGGGGGGGAAATAATTTTGCATTAAATAACCAAAAGCCTCCACTGCAGAACAATACCTATAAATAATGCAGCATTTCCTGGCTTAAGCTTTTTAACTAAAATTCCAGTTCTGTCGCATGTTAAAACTCGAACTGTCAAATTGAAGAGGTTCTGCTTAATTTCATTTCTGTCTCAAGTTTAGACAAGTGAAGGGCAACTCGCAGGAGAGTGAACACATGACGACGTACCACAAGAGCCGTTCTTTACACACATCCCGCCGTGCAGTACCACGCATGTCTGAAAATGCTACCTTCCACAAAGCACCGCTATCCATTTTTATTTTCCTTTTAAATAAAAAATAAAATTAACTGAACCCTTGGCAATAATATATAAAGGCACTTAATTTCTCTGAAAGATTCACTCAGAGACGATTCCCTTCTATGTGATTGCAAACGATTAATTAAAATATGGAAATGTACTTTTACATTTAACTAGAAACCCTAGTCTTGTCTCTCACCTCGCCGGCTAACCTTTCTTCAAATATAAATATATTTTAAATTGGTTTTGCCAATGCCCTAGATACTTGGAGAACCCTACTGACACAAACCAGTTATTAATTCATGCTCCCTAGTCCTAAGCCTTATATATACAACCTTAGAAGTAACAGCAGCTGCTTTCGTCTGCTTCATGAGAACTGTCACTGGAACTTGAACCTTAATCATTTCCAGTGGTTAAAAACCAGTATCAAAGCTCTTGAGTTACTCAGGATTCTGAAAGCCTCTCTTCTTTGTGTGGTGCTCCAGGAATCCCCGATACCCCCAAGAAAGTGTGGTCTTAAAAATTACATGAACAAAATATAAAGAGGCATTTATGGATGTTCTGCAGGGAGCAAAGTGGCATCTTTCTTTTGTAAGTGTAACTAAGTTCGTTGGCATCTACCTGACACACCCCGATGTGGAAATCATCTGGCCACGGAAGGCGTGGACATCCTGACCTGTGCGTTGCCTGGTTTATGACCACCGGCTGGGAAGCTCTGACTTAAAGGAAGTCCCTCCGGATGATCAGAGAAAAAAAGAAGTGGTCATGTAAGTTTGTAATAATTCGTATTTCATATGCCGTACACTCAAGAGGCAGTGAGATTTCTCTTGGCAGAAATGTGCTCGGCGGTCTGAAGGTTTGGTTTAAGTTCATCTGTCTCTTATATACCCACTTTTCCTCCAGAATACTTAGCATAGGACTTCAAAAGGCACTCAATAAATATTTGCTGAATGAATGGAACAGGAATTAATAACGCCAAATGTTTTTGAAAAGGTAATGGATGTCAAATGGTAGGCAGAGAAAGCCAGAGAAAGTTCACCAGGGACAGGAATGCCGTGTACAAATCTGGTACAGTGTCCAAGGAAGGAATTTACATTTAATAAATAACTTTTGAAACCAGGTTCTTTTATGTCATTGCCTCTGGACTAGGCCACACTGGCACCAGCAGAATCCCCACCAAAGCAACCCTGATCGCAGTCTGAGGACGGGAAGTGTAAACCAGAACGAAACGTTAGAAAGGATCCCATGAGGAAACCCTGTGTATCCGTTTTGTAGGAGATTTTTAAGAATCTAACAACACACACACAGGCGCACGCACACGCGCACGTGCACGCGCAGAAACACCTTTTTAAAATTCTTTATGGAGTAGAAAGGGCAAGCTGGATGACATGCAGAGGGCCTTGACATCCCCTCTGCAGCATGAGAGACAACAAAAGGATGTTTTCCTTCACGTTTAGCACCAAGGACTAGGTTAATAGACTGACGCAGAATTTTGACTTGCGCCATCTACATTTTGCGCCTGGAGCGTCAGTTTCCTAACTGTCGCACATCATGACAGATACAGAAATGCATCCCGTCTGCACAGTGCACAGGGGCCAAATGAGGAAGCTGTGTGGCCCAGAGATAACCTTCAGGAGGCCACATCCAGCCCAGGAATGGCTAGGTGGCCCAGATGACAAGATAGACCAACATCTGGGCAGGTCTGTGACCCACTCGTTGTCTACCAGCGCTCTGGGGCTCAGCCTCTGGGAAATTCTGGCTGAAAGGATATTCATTAGGCTGATCAGGCAAAAAACAAAGCCACTGGGCCCATCTGCAGCCAACCATACTTGCTAGGCTACACTTGTTGGGAGATTCACCACACATACTAGCAAATGGGCATGCCAAGGCTCTGAGAAGGCCTGTTGCCCCTTGTCTTTTTCTCCCCCTATGAGTTTTCAATCTCCTTGAACTGAGATACCTTCTAACGTCTCCCAGATCTAAAGAGGTTGCCGAATGGGTGTACCTCCACGCAACAGCCAGCGGCGGCTCGCAGGGGCCGATGCCCCCCCACTCTCTGCCTTTCACTGCAGGATCGCTTTGGCCACTGAAATAAGTGTCCTCTTCCAGAAGGAATCCTCCTGAGACTCTACTGACACCAAGGTGTTAAAGACAATAATCACTCTCACTGCCCCCAAATGAGCTGCCGAGGAGCCACAGATCAGTAGGTTGTGGAGTCTGGCCCCCGCCCCCCGGCCCCCCAGGCGTCTGCAGTAATTCATGTGCCCGTGGCAAGGAGAACTCTAGACATGAGATTCGAAATCCCCCCCGTTCACCCGAGGCCCTCCCCAGCCCAGGAGACTTATCTATCTTTCTGCTTATATATTCCCTCGGCCGCTGATATAATTAGTATATAATAAGTGTGTACATATTAACTCACAGGAAAAACAGCGGACATGCCGGCTGATTTGGCCTGGGGCCATCTCATCGGCGGGGTGAGACAGCCCAGTATGAACATCTGTTATTAACCGTCTATTTTCCAATAGTGTTTTGCGTCTCCTGGGTGACTGATTCCCATTGAAAGCAACACAATATCCAGACTCCCGTTTTCCTGAGCAGCACTGAGATAACCAAACGGCTCAAAAACGTCTGCACGGGGCGTCTCGGTTCTGCCGCCTTTGCCGTTGGGAGCTTCATTTACTGAAACGTCTGCTCTATCACGCGCGCCCCTTTTGGGGTTTCGCTCTCCTAGGGGTGAGTGGGTTTCACGGCAACTACGCTACCGGGCATGGCTACGCTTTTCTCAAGTTGAGGGCCTTAAACAACACTGGCCATAGCTTTGCTTGCGCTGATGGCTCTCCTGGAGGTCAGTTTCCGAATCTGAGGAATCGGAACCCGGGCCCCCGTGCCACTTGCCGCAGTCAGTAGCAGAGTCCTGTTCCCCAAACTTTTTAGGATTAAGTCGCTGGGCAGGACGGGAAATGACACTATGTCGTATCATTCCGAGACAATTATCCCAGCTAACTCAATTAAGAAAACCCCCTTTGGCATGAAAAAATTTAAAAAAATCCTTCCAAATAAAAAACAATTCTTGATTCCAGATCACTTTTGACAACTCTAAGAAAATCGGCTCTCTTTTCCCAAGTTTTACCTGTGCCCCAGAACTCAATTGGAATAGTTTTTTTTCTTCTTTCTCGGTTGCCTCTTATAATTGGGTGTTCCCGAGCCTAACTACAATCACCCTGAAAAGCCCGGTAAACACTTTCACATTTCCATGTTTAATCACCTTCAGATTGAGATTTTTGTATACATCCAGAGCATCACCAAATTCTCACTCAATCGACCGCAAAGCCTTTGACATCAAGCTCGCATTCATCCTTCTCGCCTTATATATAAATAGACACACGCTACTTGTCAAAACGCACAAGTGATCTTTACATTGTCTAGAACAAAGAGCCCAGCTCGGCTTCTTCCTTTCCTCAGTGGCTCAGAAGGTGTCCTTTATTACGTGTGCAGGATGCAAGGGTTTTGCTGCTGCATGACTGAAAACCTTCTTAGTGACAAATTGCACTTCTGCGGAGTATCACACCGCCTGTGGTTTTAAGAACCCACTTAGATTTACTATTACTTCCTTGGGGAGTCAGCCTCCTCACAAAGCACCCCAAGGCTCATTTCCACCGTTTCAGAGTGCAACAGAGATGAGAAAGTTCGCTCATCACGAGGGTCTGCAAACTCTTGGCTAGTAAAAACGCTCTCTGGAATGTCTAAGGCGTTAAAATCATTGCCTCTGTGAGTTCCTGTTGTATAAAACAGGCAGGAAAAGTTGTCTGGAGGTATTTGCGAAGCACTGTGTCTGCTCGGGAAGGAGCTGTGGGGTTGGAGGCTGAGCTACGCCTCCTCTCCCTTTGCTTCCTGGGTGAAAGCCGCGGGACGTGCCACTTAGCTGAGGCCAGCAGAGAGAGATCGGTAAGACTCACCGGCTTCCCCATTTTTCCCAGGACGGGGTTTCCGTTCCTCAGTTGTGATCTGGAAGAGACAAACCTTGAGGTCCTCCAAGCAGGCTGCCTCGGGTCAGCTGAATGGCTGGGGCGTTCAGGAAGCTTGCTCTGTCCAGCTCCGAATCACTCCCCTTTCCAGGCTGTGTGCTTACACGCCTCCCAGTCAGCGCAAAGATCTGCCAAACTCAGGTCAGCCTAACAGGTTTCCTTATATAGGTAAACATGAATTGCATTCCTGGTGAAAGAAGTTAACTAGGAATCCCGGTAACCTGGTTAACTCTATACATGCCAGAACGGCTCAGAGGCCGGCAGCCCGCACGGGGGTTGGGTTGCAGCACAAAGGGATTTGTGCGATTTAATTAAAATCATCTTGATCCCGGCAGTCTGTGAAATTGGCCCTTCTAGGAGAACTGGGAGTCAACAGCCAGTATTTTATATCAGGAGCTGGGACCGACCTCATACGATCCGAGAGCGCCGCAGGGAGCAAAACCAAAGGAGAGGGCGTTATCCTTTGCCTTCCCTGTTTTTAAAACCAGGATCACTTGTCTTGAAATGATTTTCGAAGAAGTGAATAGAAAATGTGATAGGGAGAGACTGTGAATAACTTCCAGCAGATAAGGCTGATAACTGATAGTTATTCAACTTTCCAGGCCCTTAGTAGATAATGCAATACGATCATTTTGAGTTTACTCCCTTTACAAGGCAGTAATTGCTACTGTATTTTTTGATGGGCGAAATGACACATAATGACATCTATTTATTCTCTGTAATAACCCTCCTGAGCCCACACACTGAAGTGTTATTTGATGGTTTCAGGAAGGAAATCTAAGACACATGAATTTGCATAATTACACGGAAAAATTTTTTAAACAGCTTCCTGGACTTAAGAAGATAAGAAGCTACATCTTCCAAAGAACTCCTGCCAGGCCTAACTCTGGGCTCAAAACATAGTTTTTAAAGGTAAGTCTGTAACATATCAATTGTCTAATAATCGGCTTCCCCCCCACCCACATTATCTACCACCAAGTAAAGTAATAATTCTTTGCAAGTCTGACCCATTCCACTGCAGTTTTCCTGTGACTCAGTAAAGACCCATGACTTCCCATTACTAGGTGTTGGAGGTGAGGACTGCGGGCTAAATAAAACCTATCTTCAGATCCATCATTTATTCCTATTTCATCCACTGGGTGACTGCTCCTGGGACAGATAGCGTCAGTCGTAGTAAAAATAGCTCAGTGCTGTGTTTTCAGCCCCTGCTCAGGAAAGGGGAGAGAATGTTTACATACCTAAGCCAGCACCAGCGCAAACCATCAAGAGTTTCTGCGGGGGAGGGGGGAGTGGGGGGGCGGTCCTAGCACTGCCTGATTCCAATCCAATCAAATAAAACTCTTGAAAATTGTGCAGGGAAAAAAGAAGAAGGAGGAGGAGGAGGAGGAGGAGGAGGAGAAGAGGAGGAAGAGCTTCTGCTACGAGCAGTAAAGTGCAGAAATCACACTGTCAGGATGGGTGACTAATCTCTGAATAGCATTTTACACCAGGCAGAGCTTTTTGTAGACAGTTTCTCTTCCTATCTCCACAGGAACACCAGGAAGCATGTGCATTACTATTTCCTTTTTATGATAACAAAACTAACTCACAGAGATAGAGCGATTGCCCTCAAGTCTCATGGTCAGCTTGTGGCAGATCCCAAATCCCAGATCTTCTAGAATTTAACTCAGGTAGGATTTCCAAAAATAGAATCGACTTAAAGGGCAGAAGAACATTAAAATGGCAGTTTTCCATGTTCAAATGTAATTTCTAATACTCGTATGTCTAGAGAGTTTAAATGCAATATACAAACAGATTAAAATACTCTTTCTATACTCATAACTTACTGCTAAAATGACTCCAGAAAGATCATAAAGTGAGATAGAAGTATATTTTTATTGAATACGAATTTGGGTTATAAAATATTATGAAGGTATAACTGCAAATATTGCACACATTTTTCTGTTCGCAGTACACACATTTCTATGGCATCAAGTTAAGAATCATCTTGACTCCCCCACTGGCAGGAATATTAGTGTTTTCTACTTATTGGGTTTTCATTAATCTTAAATAAAACTCTGTGTACCATGCTAGGTAAATGGCTTTCACTACTACAGTCCATTTACGATCCTTCATCCTTTATGTTCTCATAATTCCCGCTGAAGCAAGTTCTGTTTATGCAGGAACTTTAGACTTTATTAACATGTTGATGCAAGACAAAGAATGCATTTTTTTTTCCCCAGGGCAGGCGAAACCTTTAAGTGCCTTAAGCTGGCTTCCAAATTTGTTCTTACGATTCTAAGCAAGCAATCATTTAGGTTTTAAACACAAAATATCTTA
Organism: Enhydra lutris kenyoni; assembly: GCF_002288905.1. Classification (NCBI taxonomy): domain Eukaryota; kingdom Metazoa; phylum Chordata; class Mammalia; order Carnivora; family Mustelidae; genus Enhydra; species Enhydra lutris. Next base: position 6,395,403 of record NW_019154136.1, on the reverse strand, counting down.
GGCTATAATTATTGAATTGGAAGGTCAAAATGAAATTTGGATCTCAAAGTAGCATATTTCAAAGAAGGAACATAACCCTCTGCTAAACCCATTCTGGACGCCTCAAGAAATGGTTTGGGAAAGGCTGGGTCACTGAGTCAGCATGAATTCAACCTAACCATAGAAGCTCCCGGTGAGAGAGTGCATAGAGCTAAGTAGTTAACACCAGGCCCAAAAAATAGCACTTATGGGAAACTAAATAAAATACAAGACCGACTTGAAGGAGAGAAAATATCCTAGTGGTTTAAGGAAAACATCGGGGGACGTATTTTAGAAATTCCCAATGACATACGACTAATGAGAAGTCGAGCTATAATTCAAACCTCGGTCATTCAGACTCTAGAACATTTGCTATTTCCACCGCACCCTGGGTGTACCACACTACCAAAGGAAATGCAAATGCCCTTGAGTCAGCTTCCATGCTGGTTCCATGTCTTGGTCGTGTGACCTTGGGTAATGTTTTGAAGCCTCACCTCCAAGGGGAAAACAATGGCTACACATCTCACAGACTACCGGAAGTACCTAATGGGTGTTTTTTCAACCATTCCCAGTGAATTTATTGAAGCTTCTCATGGTCTAGCCATTCTTCTAGATCCTAGGAATACAGCCATGAGCAAGTCAGGCATGTCTTCCCCATTGTGCAGCTAATGATCTTCAAGGAAAGGCTGTGCACACCTATATTATGGAATGTGAAACTCTAACATTTTCCTAGATTTCTCATAACGCAAGCATGTTGAGCTAGAGTTCCACATCAGTACAGAAGTATTAATAGACAAATGCCCGAAGTAACACTTTCACTCTAGTCAATCCACGCTGCTCTCTCCGGCCAGAGGCTGGCCTTACTATGGTTAAACTTGGTGGGCCTGGGCTGAGCCAAATAAGGTAAATATCAGGGAAAGGGTAAAACTTGATGCGTCTGTCATATCATGAAACATTCTTCGAACAATCGAGGAAGACTGGCACGTTCAATTGCAAAACATCTTGAAGACGCTTGGGAAGCTGGATGTACCGGGAGTTCGTTTTTATCATTAATTCTACGTAAAGAAGTGATGGAAAAGCATACAACTATAGCCCATTATCTAGCTACTAATCTATTTTTAGTTCCTTTCCACTCAGTAAGCATTTAGTTGATACTTACTATGGATAAGGGTCTGTGAAGGATACAAATAGGAGAGGACACACAGAAAAAACATGGTCCCTAGCTTTAGTGGGAACTTTCTAGAAAAATATTATGGTGCTATATCAGGCAGGATGGGTGAGGTTATGCTCTGGTAACAAGGAACCCCCCCAGATCTCAGTGGCCTGTAACAGCAAAGGTGTTTCTCTCACTCATGCCACATGTTTACACAGATCAACCAGGAAGGCTCTCCTATTCATAGCCACTCAGGAGCCCAGGCTGAGGAAGGTTCCTTTCAACAACTACTTCGGCAGTTGCTGAGACAGGAAACAGGGACCCGGGGAATCACGCACTGCCTTTCAAAACTTCACTTCATAAGGGACACTTAAACTTCCGCTCACCTTTCATGGGCCACAGCAAGTCCTCTGGCCCTGTTTAACTTCAAAGCAAGAGACAGAGCTAGACTTCATGACAAATGAAGACATGACAGATACGGCAAACCACGTGGCTGGAGGAAAGCATCAAGGAGGCAGGCATATTGGATGCCCCACTTCGCATAAGGACTGGCATTTTAAGTTTGGAAGTTACTGACCAGCTCCAATTTCCATTAGAGTGCTTGCTTAAAGGTGGACTCAGAGATTAATCAGTGGTTCTGGCTGAACCTTGAGGGAAACAGTGACATTTAAAAAGGATGTCCTGAGGCAGGTTCTTCTTAATATTTCTATCAGTTACTTGAGTGATGAAATAAAAGACAAGTTGATTTAATTTGCAGATGGTGCCAAATTGGATAGCTAACACCTCAGAGGATTGTATTATAATTCAAAATGACCTTGAAGAGTGTGTGGTGGGGGAATGACGTTAAAAGAAAGAAGCTTATGTCCAACAGGGACAAACAGAGGATTGGAATGACTGGTTTACAAAATACATGGTAGAAAAACTATACTGAGGGGACGCCTGGGTGGCTCAGTTGGTTGAGCAGCTGCCTTCGGCTCGGGTCATGATCCCAGCATCCTAGGATCGAGTCCCACATCGGGCTCCTTGCTCGGCGGGGAGCCTGCTTCTCCCTCTGCCTCTGCCTGCCATTCTGTCTGCCTGTGCTCGCTCTCCCTCTCTCTCTGACAAATAAATAAAATCTTTATTAAAAAAAAAGAAAAACTATACTGAGCACAAACAAGCCTGTAAATTGAATATACAATGACAGCTTAGCACTTTTACTTGTAAAGGCCTTGGTATGGTGGTATTTGCCACGTAAGCACTGGAAAATAGGAATTCTCAGAGCACTGCTTCACTGGCGAGCCTCATTTTAAGAAATAAGAAATCAGAGCAAATTCGAGGCAAAAGCAGAAATTTCCAAAAGGCTAAGTATCCTGAGGCAGGAGTCAGCAAACAACTTCTGCAAAGGACCAGATAGTAAATATTTTCAACTCTGCCATCCACAAGTCTCCCTCCTACAACTACTCAACTCTGCTATTGTGGTTCAGAACAGCCACAGATAATATGGAAATGAATGGGCATGGCTGGGTGCCAATAAAACTTTATAGACAAAACTGGGTCGCCAACCTTAGGCTAAACTGTGCAGACCCCTGCTCTCTCTACATTATAAGAAGTATCCCAGAACAGCAAGGTACTCATATTGATTGCAAGTGCCTAGAAAGCAAGAGGGACCCTGTTTTGGCCATACTCCCATTGATCAAGTTCCCTTAATAGTGCTTTTCCACACAGGTGCTAGTGAATAAACTGGTGAAATAAATGAAATGAAATCAGAGGGGCGCCTGGGTGGTTTGGTCGGTTAAGCGTCTGCCCTCGGTTTAGGTCATGATCCCAGGGTGCTGAGATGAGCTCCGCGTCGGGCTCTCTGCTCAGTGGGAAGCCTACATCTCCCTCTCCCACTCCCTCTGCTTGTGTTCCCTCTCTCAATGCCTCTCTCTGTCAAATAAATAAAATCTTTAAAAAAAGAAATGAAATGAGCTAGAAATGTTACTACACCAGCCTCCTCATTAAATATTCAAAAATTATTAGAATATGTAATTCTTTTTTAAAAAATATAATGTACTTTTTATTTTGCATGCGCCAATGCTTGATAAATGACTGATATATGTTATCACAAATTATCCTCACAACACTACAAAATAAACATTTTCTATACCAATTTCCAAGTGGAGAATAAAAAGTTTAGGAGATTAAGCAATTCACATAAGGTCATACAGTTAATAAATGTCAGTGCCATGATTCATTCCCTGATTTTCTGGAATTCCAAAATTCATGCTCTTAATCCATTAACTTTACTGATATTCTCGTAGTTCTCATAGCATTTGCAAGGATGTTCTGAATAAAGACAAAAACTGTTGATTATTTCTAATCCTTTCATATAACTTGAACATGAATCATCTTATTTATTAATATGCTTATATATGTTTAGAATATGTAATTCTTGAGGATGTCACAGAAATAAAATCCAAAATATAATTTCCCATTTCAATCTGCCAAATATTTATCAATTATATTGCCTTTCAGCTACAAAAATATCAAAGATGAAAAAATATAAGAAAACCTAGAATAGGATTAAAATGATGAAAGTAAAGGAAATAAAACTTTGCAACAAGGTATAACCGCATAGCATTTTTAATTTTTTCTCCCAAGTTCTTCATAACCAGCTGAGGTCAATGAAGCAAATGTCCTTATTAGCCAAAAGCGAAAATGGAGACAAGGAAGGTTAAGTCAATGGTCTAACATCAACAAGCTAGTGGCGATGGAGAAGGAAATAGGACCGAGGTTCCCTGGGTTTACAATTCTAAATCGTGATAAGCACCAAGTGCACAGAGGCTGGGAGAATAAAGAGCCGACATGAAATACAATGGAAGCCTTGTGGTATGTCTTTTCAGGTGCATTGGGGAAAGCCCAGCACTCCAAACACCATGTGTTCCTTCCTCCCTGATACACACCTGCACCGCCCGTCCCCCCCTCCCCCACCCTCCCTCTCCAGTGCAGTCTGGTTTGCAGTCAGCCCCATACCATAGCCTCTCCCTCCTTTGATAAAGCCCTGAAAACTAAAGCCTGGTTATGCGTGAGTCTTTGTGCAAATGCCCCTGAATGCTGAGTCCGACTACTTGTGACCATTGCCTCTGACACTTCCATTCCAAGCCAGTGTCATCTTGTGGCTAGATCAGTTTCTCAGGCTCAGTATAATTGGACTGGAACATTCTTTGTGATGGGGCAGTCCTGAGATTTGCAGGATTTTCAGCAGCATCGCCAGCTTCTTCCCACTAGATGCTGGGAGCATTTCCCCTCCCCTTACCCTCCAAGTCACAACAACCAGAAGTATCTTCAGACATTGCCAAATCTTCCTGTGTGTGGGGGGGGGGCACAAAATTACCCCTTTTGGTAAACCTCTGAACTAGGTGATTGTAATTGCTTCTTAATTGTTCTCCCTACTTCTGCCCTTGCTTCTCTCAGTCTGTACTTCACAGGGTAGCCAAAACCAGTTAAATGGCAAAGCGGAATTAATGTTGCAGATGGAATTAAGGTTGCTAGTAGGCTGACTTTTCAAGATATACATCAGATCATGCCCCTTCTCTGCTTAAAACCTCTAGCGGTATCCTGTCATAATTAGAATACAATCTAGTCACCATGCCATGGCCCACAGAATGCTCCAGTCTGACCTCTGTCAGCCTTTCCAGACTAATCTTACAGCACCATGTCCACAGTGGCCTTCTTTCTCCTTCCCCAATGTACCCATCTCGTTCATAACTCAGGACCTCTGTATACGTTATTTCCACTGCCTGGAACGCTCCTCCTGGTGCATATGGCCAAATGGCAGCCTCCTAAAGATGTCCACATCTGGATTCCTGAACTTGGGAGTTAAATGGCAATGGGGAATTAATATTGCGGATGGAATTAAGGTTGCTAGTAGGCTGACCTTAAGATAAGAAGATTATCCCAGATTATCTGGGCGGGCCCAATGTAATCACAAGGTCCGTACACTGTAGAAGAGAGAGACAGGAGATCAGTGTCTGAGCCATGGCCTGTGAAGGACTGGATTAGCTTTCGGTGGCTTCGAAAATAAAGGAAGGAGACCACAATCTAAGGAATGTGGGCGGCCTCTCGAAGCCGGGAGCAGATTCTCCCCTAGAGCCTCTGGAAAGAATACTACTCTGTTGACACCTTGATGTTAGCCTAGTGAGACCTGCATTGGACTTCTGACCTCAAGAACTGTAAGACAATAAATCTGGGCTGTCTTAAGGCACTACGCTTTTGAGAATTTGTTACAGCAGCAACAGGAAAGCAATGTTCTTGGCATCTTCACTGCTAGCTCCTAAACCCTCAGAACGTGTGCGAACTGTCTTCTTCTCCAGTAGGGGGCCACCCATGATAGCAGGGACTGCCAGTCACCGCCCTTTCCACCTCCCGTGGTTCTCTAACAGTTGACCCGTTTTATTTCCTTCATAGCTTGGGTGGCTGTCTGACATTACCATAGTTCATTCATTGCAAAGCCAGAAAAAGAAAAGGAAAGGAAAGAAAAGAAAAGAAAAAAGAAGAGAAAAGGAAAAAGAAGAGAAGAAGAAAGGAAAGGAAAGGAAAAAGGGAAGAAAAGACCCACCTTGACACAAAGTAGCCAACAATGACACACTCGAAAAAAGAAATGGCAGTGGTCATTTTATATGTCTCGGAACAGGAATGCTGGAGAAAGAACCAGGTTTGGATTAAGCAAAGAACGTTTATGTTGGATGAAAAGACATTCTTGACGGTAGTTGGAGTAATTGCACAATGAAACAAGGCTGCCAAGAAGGGCCACGGAGGCCTAGATTGTGGCAACACTCACGAAAGAGATGAGATAACTTGAGTCAAGAGAATAAGTGCAGCTCAGCCTAGAGCATTTACTTGATGACCTGCTTGTTCTTCCTCCAGCTTTAAAAATGTGTGTAGCACAAAGCAATGAATCACAGGACAACATCTGCATGTAATTGCATTTCTGTTCCAATAATAAATGTTTCAACTGCTACGCTATTTATGAAAGCTGTTATCATAAAGAGCCAAGTGGGGGAAATTTGAACCACAAATGCTTATCTTAAGAAACCTTTCCTTTGCAATTCAGGGTCCAAGTACCAAAAGAGCAACGGTGCTGTCGTGTATGAATTGTCCTGAGCAGTTTGTTCTTGAAATTCTATTTTAAATGGATTTTGGGGTGTCTGACTCCCTGTAGAAGCCCCTTCTGTCACCCATGGTTTTCTTAGTATTTTTTGAACCGGAAGAGGAGCGAAGGCTGACATGGTTTCCTCAGAGACCTATCATCTGATTTTTGGACCCATTGTCAAGGTGGGAGAAAAGGGGTCTTTCACCTTCATTTTAATCTTGAACGTTTATTTTCAAAACAGAAGACTAGAATTACTGATTTCCCCACCCAGCCTACTCCCACAAACCACCCCACCCGGGAATTTGGGGCCTTCAAGTTGCTGGCAAAAATGCCAGGGCATTTGAAAATTATTAACAAGCCGTGTAGAAAAGAATAGGAAATCAAAGAAACTCGTAGTTCCTCAGGTCACAGTGGCAGGCAATTTTTCTTTATGTCTTGGCACTGGAGCCGCTGACTTCCCCGCAAAAGCACTGGTGACACCAGCAAAGGCTGGCCATCATTTTGGCCTTTTAAACTTAGCTTTGGGGGGATGCATGTTCTGCAAAATAAAGAGGGCTGTATTTGTCAACAATTTACTTAACTTTGCATTTTTTCAGTTGTGTCTGTCCGCAGCTTAAAAGTCACTGCTTTGAGTAAAGTATGAAAACTCTGTCAAGGGGCCCCTGGGTGGCTCAGGGCGTTAAGCGTCCCCCTCTCGATTTTGGCTCAAGTCAGGATCTCAGGGTCCTGGGATCGAGCCTCCTGAGGCTCCTCTTAGACTCTGCGCTCCGATGGGAGTCTGCTTGAGATTCTCTCCCTCTGCCCCCTCCCCGAACGTGCACACTCTCTCTCCCTCTCAAAATAAAATAAATACATTTTTTAAAAAGAAAAAGGAAACTCCATCAAGCTATAGAAAAAATAAAACTGCAGCTCTTAAAAGACTGCCTCTTTCCATTTGGCTAGGCAGGTGTCTCAAGACTATGTCATTGAGAGCTTTCCTTTTAATGAGATGGCAAATAACCACGTGGGAGGGCAAATCCTCAAAGAGCAATGAAAACAAGCAATTTTATAGCAATAATTCTAAACCACCTCCCCATTTCCCCAGGTCTGTGTTTCTTCACTCCTAGCTGCTTAGTTCTCACTTCATTAGCACTGTTTAAAACACCACAGTTGAATAACAAAATTAAATGAAAATTTAGAACATTCTTTTAGGAAGATGAAAATACATCACGGTTTTCCAAAGTAATTTTTAATTAACTCTTTAAAACCCAGATCAATAACCAGGGTTGGTCTACCATAAGGTTAGCATCTAGGCTGCCTAGGATTTCCCTTCTTCCCCACCCAGGGCCCTGAACTAGAGTATAGATGAGGATCAAGACAGACATAGTCATTCATTTATTTACCAAGTAATATTGGGTAAATGTTATGTGTCAGACACACATTCATATATTAGGGTAGATAACAGCAACTTAATTAAATGTTGGAAGTATTTCAAAAGTTATGTTTTTTTAAATATTTCATTTATTTATTTGACAGAGATCACAAGTAGGCAGAGAGGCAGGCAGAGAGAGAGGAGGAAGCAGGCTCCCCATGGAGCAGAGAGCCCGATGCGGGGCTCAATCCCAGGACCCCGGGATCACGACCTGAGCCGAAGGCAGAGGCTTTAACCCACTGAGCCACCCAGGCGCCCCTCAAAAGTTAAGTTTTAGGAAGCATACAAATATCCCTGTTATGATGTCATGAGAAGGACACTTCACTTCAGTTCTGTGGTATTTTTCCACAAACCCATGGAAGGGACTTGAAGTCCAATACTGGTTTGCCAGCATGGTTGGGTGAGTGCTCTCTTCTGGGCTGCAGACTTCTTGTCATACCCTCACATGGGGGAAGGGGCCAGGGAGCTCTCTGGGATCTCTTTTTCAGTGCACTAATCCCAATCATGAGGGCTCTGCCCTCCCGACCTAGTCAACTCCCAAAGACCTCACTTCCTCATATCATCACCATGGGGGTTAAGATTTCAGCATATGAAGTTTTGGGTGGGGAGACACAAACATTCAGATGGTTGTAGCTAAATTGAGTGACATTCTACAAAACACCTGACCAGTACTCCTCAAAACTGTGAAAGTCTTGAAAAGGAAAGGAAAGATGGAGAAACTCACAGCCCAGGGGAGCCTAAGGAGACATGATTACTAAATGTACTAAGTGCTTTGGGTGGGATCCTAGAACTGAGAGAAGACGTTTGTGAAAAAAAAAAAAAAACCCAGAGAAATCCAAATAAAGTCTGGAGCTTAGTTAGCAGGAAGGTACGATGCTGATTTCTTAGTTTTGACAGAAGTACCATGGAAATGTAAGCCATTAACATCAGGGAAAAACTGGGTGAAGCGTATATAAGATGTATCTGTATGTACTTGGAAACTTTTTTGTTGATCTAAAGTGATTCAAAAATAAAAGAGTAAAGATATTTAAAAATGCTTTTAAGATTCCCCAGAACAGGGGCGCCTGGGTGGCTCAGTAGGTTAAGCCTCTGCCTTCAGCTCAGGTCATGATCTCAGGGTCCTGGGATTGAGCCCTGCATCGGGCTCTCTGCTCAGCAGGGAGCCTGCTTCA